>NC_063198.1:26761381-26828881 GCF_017589495.1 Alosa alosa
AGGGTGTCAGTCATCTGGGCTTGCAGCCCAAACCTGCCGAGTCGCGCTGGAAGCTGCTGGACCTTAAAGTAAGATGCTCTCTGCCTGTCCCTACGGCTAATGTCTAACAGTGTGTTACTAGTGTGGCTACTGGACACTCGTCTTAGAGACGCCCAGCATGGTGTGGGGGTAGGGTAGGGTAGGGTAGGGTAGGAGGGGCTGAGCCTTTGGCCTGTGTGGCCCTGCAGGGCCAGATTCCTGTGCATGGATTTGAAGTCTAGTCAGGACTAAATGAGAACTTAAAATGCACATCTCCCTGAAAAGCCCTTGTAGTCTAGGACTAGGCTTAATCTATGTATGGAAAACTGATTCATAATGTCTAACTCACTTGGTAGTACACTTCCTGAAGGCATTGTTGTACAGCCACCATTGTTAAATGATAGAGACTATAGTTTTGAACACTTTCTGTCATATTTATTGTGGTGATTGTACAGTGATGGTGTCAGGAAATGCACAGGGTGTGACTGCGAGGCAGTCAGTCAGACAAGACCGTCAGACAATCAAGACTAATACTATTGTGCTCTGCATAATATGGAGATGGATTTAAGTAGGTTATTTCGGTGCTCCTTACTGAAATGGTGTGACTGTGCAGTGTGATTAGCAACAGGCTTTTCTAATACCGCAGGGGAGACGACGTGGCCTGATTGCATTTCAGTCTGCTTTTTGATTGGTCTGGTTGATGTGGTGTCATATCCAGCCGTGGGGTGGCAACTCGGTGAAAACAAACAGCTACTGGAACTTAAGTCAACTAATCATAAAGCTACTGCAGGTTTTGCAACTTTTTGTGTTTTTTTGATTATTTAGCAAAGCCCTGCTACAAGGAAATGTCAGACACTGATTTTGACATCTGTTTCTTTTCACTGAGTGGCCTTGCAACGTGATCACGCCGTGTCACCGAGCAGATGAATTGCCATGGTTTTTGGTGGAATTGTCTTTCCGTCTTCAACAGTCTAGCATGAAGTAGAAGTAGAAGAATGTTTTCCTAAAGTAATTTTAATCTAAACTACAGTGACCAAAGGTACGTGGTGAAGTAGAGTCCCGACCCCACTGATCGTGATCGACTCCGTGCATGGTGTTACACTACGACCTCATGTCAGTACTACAATGACACAGCAACATTTATAGATACTTAGAGTGTCTACAAACACTCTTTCAACACTTTCTTTTTAAACAATAATATTTGTATTTTTCCAAATACATGTAAACCTCCAAAACCTCCTCTCTTGCAACTCCTTGCAGCAGTTTATAAACGGAGGCCCTAACTGCTAAAGTTAACAGGTCTTACCTCTGCTAACAGAAGCCCACTCTTCTCTCATGGTGTAGCAAATGTCAGAGCTGGACACGAAGATCCAGGAGAAAGCCATGAAGGTGGACATGGACATCTGCCGACGCATAGATATAACAGCCAAGCTCTGTGACGTGGCCCAGCAGAGGAACTCCGAGGACATGTCCCTCATGTTCAACGTCAGCCCGTCCAGAACACTGCCAGACAGGGTGGGTGAAGCTCGCATCGTCTCTCTCTCTCTCTCTCTCTCTCTCTCTCTCTCTCTCTCTCTCTCTCTTTCTGTCTGTTTCGCTCTCTTTGTCTGTATGTCTGTGTGTGTGTGTGTGTCAGTCTGCTTCATTCTTTGTCCATGTATACTGTAGACACATGCACACACCCATACAGATAGTAGTATACATATATAAGGACTTTCTCTCCTCAACACACACACACATCTCTCAAGAAGAAGTAATTCAGAGGAATGCAAAACACATGCACATACACACACTCATACACACACACACACACACACACAGACAAGGGGTCATTTGTTTAATTCCGTTTAGCCAACCCAGAGATATTGGCCAAAATGTTAAAGCTATCCCCATCTCAGCAAAAAAACAAGTTACTTGTGAGGTAGCCTATAATGTTCGATCAACTTCTGAAGACGACAAGCACAACAATAGCCTAAATGCATAGTCTAGTGTTTTTGTTTTTAAATAGGCCGCCATCTCCAAAACATATTGAATCGGACCAATCGGGTGCAATGTCCGTGAGGAATCTGGTCAGCAACAACTGTATGTTTAGGTTGCTGTTTCTCCTGAATCTCTTGGCTAAAATAGAAAATTTCCTCAGAATAATTACGAGTGGACAGCCTATTTATGATGACTTCTTGAAGAGGCCAAAAGCCAAAACACAGTTATCAGACCAAAGAAAACGGAAACTTTCCTGTACTCACACAGCAAGCGTCTGAACGAGGAAGAACAATGTTAACTCTTTTATCCAAATTTTATTTCTAGGTCGTTTTACAGTGAAAAACGTCAATGAGTGGTAGGTAAGAGGTTAAGGAATGTGTTCGTGGTGAAATTAGAAAATACATAATTTAGTAATTTTTCCGACCCTCTCTGCATTCAAATCGCTATCTCCAAATGTATTTCCTGATATAGGACTCATTTCGTCGTGGCATACCCCATATGCATAAATCTACTGGTTAAGACACAATTTGTTGTTTGAAGAGGAACCAGGGGGGTATTCTAAATGGAGAATTAAATATTTAATCAAGCATTACGCAAATACGATACCCACTGTGCTACCTAACCACAGTCAAACTATTACATAATATCAGACCTGTACAAATGTCTCTCTCCAGTGCCTCTTTCTCTCTTACACATACTCTCAGATACACATCGGCACACAGACACACATGCACAATGCACATAGACAAAAACACACAAACACACACCTGAGTTACATACCCTGTCTCTTTCGGTGCTCTCCCTCATTCCACACACACACACACACACACACACACACACTCACCTACCACAGGGAGAAGTGCTGATCCGGTGAGTTTGCTCAGCTTGCACACAAGGTTATCACATTGCAGTGATGGAGCTGGCCCGAGCCCAACTGCAGCCTGTCAGAAGCAGGCCACATCCAGAGCCCTCCAGCTTGGATCTGGCACCACCAGCAGCACCACTAGCAGCAGCAGCAGCAGTCTATCAGCTCCACAATTCTATCACACACACAGAAGCAGGCCAGAGTCCTCCAGCCTCGACTCAACGCCCCAGCAGCAGCAGCAGCAGTCTATCAGCTCCACAATTCTATCACACACACAGAAGCAGGCCAGAGTCCTCCAGCCTCGACTCAACGCCCCAGCAGCAGCAGCAGCAGTCTATCAGCTCCACAATTCTATCACACACACAGAAGCAGGCCAGAGTCCTCCAGCCTCGACTCAACGCCCCAGCAGCAGCAGCAGCAGTCTATCAGCTCCACAATTCTATCACACACACAGAAGCAGGCCAGAGTCCTCCAGCCTCGACTCAACGCCCCAGCAGCAGCAGCAGCAGTCTATCAGTCTGACATAATAATATTACAGACACATTTAGATCAGGGTATCTGGGCAGTAAAATGTCATTTATTAGGTGAAATAACCTGACTAGACATTATGAACTTGATAGTACATGTACAGTGACTGCATATCATGCAAGAATAATATTTAGTGTGATACAGCCACAGTGAGTGTTGGCTATCAGAGCAGCATCTATGGCGGGATAGTAAAACTGGATCCAGCCTCAGAGTCTATCATAAGACACATAAACAGAATCCACTGTTGTGAATCATAGTAACAGTGCAGCCTATAGGCAGTGTATCACAGAGGTATCACATTAGTTACTGGACATCAGATCCAATCATCACCAGACATAATAATAATATTGCAGCCACAGCCATAACACCCAGGCCTGCACATCATAATGGTTTTCACAATGTTAGATCCGGCTTTCACAAGGTTGAGCTGAACTTGACAGTAAGATTGCCTATATGTCAGATTATCTGTATTTAGATGCGTGTGTGTGTGTGTGTGTGTGTGTGTGTGTTTTGTAGGGGGCAGTAGCATGCAGAAGGAAGGAGCGTAAGGTGACGTCAGACGAGGAGAGTTCTGAGATGGACGCTGATCCTAGCACATCAGAGGAGGAGGTGCCCGGCTCCCTCAACATCACAGACGAGATGAAACGCATGCTCAACCAGCTGTGAGTCACACCTCAACTCTTAACTTTAACCTTTAACCTCTACAGGCTCATCATGACTGAGGGTTAGTCAAGTTGGTTCCATTCAAGTACTGACAATACATTCCTGCCCAAATGCAATGTGGCAAATACAAACAGCACTCTTTTCAAAACTAGATCTGAGCCGTCTAATTTTATCATTGGTGACCTTATGAAAACTAGCCATTAGTTGCCTATGGTGAGGAGCCATTACTGTACAACACATTCACTGCAGCTGTTTCCTAGAGCAGGCTGTTTGCAGAGTCTGATGTCATTCTGCTGTAGAGTTCCACCCACTGGTGATACGTGGTACTGCATTAATACTGAACATAAAAGCACTCTGCTGAGTTCACAGAGTTCACATTCATATATCAAGTCCAGCTAACAGTGAGACTAATGCTGTGGAGTAGGCATATTTAATACGGCTCTTTTTGTATGGATCTCATGAGAGGATGTACTCACGCCAGTGTAAGTGTCCAGTGTGTGACCTCTGGTGCTGTCCTTGCTGTGGTGTGTGTGTAGCCTACACTCTGCAGTGTGTCTCTACTGTTGCATGCACTCTTTGCTTTCTTCTCTCTGTCTCTTTGCATGGACTTCTTCTGCATGTGTGTCCGTGTTGTGTGTGTATGTGTGTGTGTTGTGTTCACTTCCTTTTTCTCCTTCTCTTTGTTTTCTCCCCTCCTGTCCTCTCTTTTCCTCCTGTCCTCTCTTTTCCTCCTGTCCTCTCCTCCTCTCATCCTCCCGCCACACAGCCATTGCTCTGACACCTCCCTTATTGCCAGGAAAGAGACGTTCGACATCGACGACGACGACTGTGACAGTCTGACGTGGGAGGAGAACGAGGAGACCCTGCTGCTGTGGGAGGACTTCACCAACTACAACGTGCCGTATGCCTTCAACAACAACAACAACAACCCCGGCACAGTGGAGAGCCTCGGGGAGAGCGGAGAGCCTGTAAGGCTTCACACCGCTCGACATATCAGCACGCCTACACAGTTACTCAGTCACATGAGCTCCGACTATGTCTGAACTAGTACTTCCACTCCTTTAGAGTGGTATGTAGATAGAGCTCACAGTGTTTTTAGTTAAGTATTCATATTTCAGTGATGTTAAATGGAATTTGTGAGCTGGTTTTATGAAGACATTCAGCCTAGTCCAGTATTAAATGCTCAAACGTTGTCCGTAGACACTAATGCCAAGACAGTACAGGCACTCATAACACTAAAAGGTCAGCATCAATCATATCAACTGTTACAGCAATAAATGGGGAATATACTGTTTTCAGTCCACAGGAGTGCTGCTAGAAATATTTGGCCCTGTGAATGAATATAATATTGGTCCTTCCCAGTAATAATGATGATGGTCATTACATTCTATGGGGGCCTCTATCAGTACAGGACCCTTTGAATCTTAACCCTCCTCCCCTTACAACACCCCTATTGGTCAGTGTCTGGGCATCGCACCTGTGTTTGTGCTTAGTCTGGAGGGTATAGTCCAGAGTTCATGGAGTCCATAAGTTGCTCCATCGGCACAGTTTCCATAGGGGGCGCTAAAGAGTCTGCTGTGCTGCCTGTGTCCCTCAGGTGTCCCAGGAGGGGAGTTTGGGCAGCCTGATCGACGAGACCGAGACTCTGTTCAAGAACAGAGAGCAGGAGTACCAGAAGACCATTGGAGAGATTGAGGTGAGTCAGAAGACTTTGACATGTTCATATGGAATGAATAACTTAATAAATCAGTGAATCAGGGGAATCAATAAATAGACAAGTCAGTGAAGCATAATAAGTATTGAATAAATACATTAACTCTCTCTGATTTTCCATATGTGACATCATTGCTGTGAAATGAAATTAAAATTAAATGTATTCTCGGACACTTGCAGTAGAGAATTATGGAGAGTTTGATCTGGATTTGTTTGACTTTGTCCAGTTCCCTCGTGTCCTTGTGATAAGGCATCCGTCTTGATTGGTTGAGGTTTCTGAGTGACTCTGATTTGTTCTCTGCTGATGTTCTGTCCTGATTTGTGAGAAGTAATGCATCTTGCCAGAGCGCATACCTATCCCCAATACATCTTTTTCTGAACTGTCTTTGTCTCTTTCTTTCCATCTTTCTTTTTTCTCTCTATCTCTCTCTCACTCTACTTGTCACTGTTCTGTACCACTCTTCAACTTCTCTCTCACCCCCCGCCCCCCTTTTTTTCCCTTCCTCTTGCCTTGGTCCCTCCCTGTATAATGTTGCGCATGATGGGCAAATGGGCATAATGGACCAATGAAAGTGGAATGGTGGAAATAGGGGCGGTTTGATCGGGATTTCAGCACTGCATGTGTTTTATTGATGCAATCATGTAAGAAAGCGAGTCAGTGGTCTAATGAAGGAGCGCTAAACCTCTCCATCATTCTTTCTCTCTCCCTCTCTTTATCCCTGTCCGCCTCTCCCTCCCTCTATCTCTCTCCCGCTCTCCCTCTCTCAGGAGGAGTTGGCCACGGCTAAGTCAGACATGAACAGACACCTGCATGAGTACATGGAGATGTGCAGCATGAAGAGAGGCCTGGATGTGCAGATGGAGACCTGCAGGAGGATGATCAAGGGGGGCAGGTAGGCCTACCACACTCATCTCACCTCATCTCATCTAAGGTTAAGGTTAAAGTTATAAATAGAATAGATTAAGGTTATAAATAATGTATTCTCCGGTCTGCATTATCTGTACTGTTGCAGTTCAAACCAATAGATCTGAGGATTGCTGTTTATAGATCATTAGATAGGGTGCAGCGTAAATCACTGTTGCTGTCATGACTAATCAAATTTCATTTCAACATTATGAAAAGACAAGGTCAAAGATGTTTTTTCTTTTTCCCCACCTCTCCCTCACCCCTCTGCCTCTTCTTTTCTCTCTTCTGTTCTGTTTCTCTGTTCATCCTTTTCTGTGGGTCTTCTGTATTGCTCCGTTCCTGTTTCTTTCTTATCATTCAACTCCTTCTCTCCCTCTATCCCTCCTTCTTCCCTCTCTCTCTCTCTCTCTCTCTCTCTCTCTCTCTCTCTCTCTCTCTGTCTCTGTCCTCCCATCCCTTCTGTATTGCTCTCTCTCCCTCCCTGGCAGAAACTCTCCTTCCGTCAGCTCAGTGGCCAGCAGTGACTCAGGGAACACTGATGAGATCCAGGACGAGTTGGAAAAGGACGGCGAAGTGGAGGGACCAGTCAGCTGATTCCAGCTGCATCTGGCCCCGCCCACCCCTCCTCACACAAGGACAGCCAGCCAATGAGCTTCTTTTTTGGCTCCTGGGCAACCCAGCGTTCCGCTGGTGGCCTCTACCAATCCCAGGCCACGGCCATATGACGGACAGGTCTCGACCCGACCCACCACACAAAGAATTGGTGCTTAAAAAATCTCCACTCCAGCGGAGAGTGGTGGTGAGGAGGGGTGTGTTTTTTATGCCCCCTTTTGCTTCTCGAGTGTTTAATGTAACAAAACGTAGAACCGTTAAAAGCTGCACGCGTCACGTCGTGTCACGCTGTGTCGTGACCGTGTTTCCTGATCTGCCAGCCACCCCCACTGGGCTCCACACTGACCTCACAGAGCCAACACACCCCCATATACCTGTCAATCAAAACCACCTGCCAATCAAAGCTAGTCCTCTTCAGACTTCATGATAAAAGTACCCTCTCCACTCTGAAATCACAGTACAGTGCTCAAACACCCAGATAGCTACTAGGGTTGCTTTCACACCTACCTTGTTTGGCCTGGACCTTCAGACCTTTCAGTTTGGTCTGGACCTTCAATAGCAGGTATGAAAGGGCCCTTGGCCATGATACCGCGGTACACACCCAAATATCAAAATCTGGTTTGACCCTCTACTTTGACCCTCTAATGACAGACAACTACTCATCAAGCACTACACTACTCAAACAACAGGCACAGAACTTACTAGCACAGTAAAAGAACAGCTCTGCTTTCTGAACGGTGGTGCATGGGACAGATCAGCTCAGACATTGTTTCCACTTTCACCAAGAAAATGCAATGGCTGACACTGGTATGGCCCTAGTCTTGGTCTCCTGTTGATCCAGAGCAGAGCCAGGCCAGAGTGGTTTACTGTGTGCCCCCTCATGTTCCCCCTCTGTCAGGTCTCAATGGGAGCTGGGTGGTGTGTGTGTGTGTGTGTGTGTGTGTGTGTGTGTGTGTGTGTGTGTGTGTGTGTGTGTGTGTGTGTGTGTGTGTGTGTGTGTGTGTGTGTGTGTGTGTGCAGAACAGTGTAGGTTCTGCCCAAGGAATGCTCTGTTCAAAAGTTCTATGCAATCGGATAGCCTTATTTCAGGACAGATGGTTTCGTTATTTGCCTTTGATTAGCTGGACAGATGTGTGTACCTGTTCAACATTGTGTGTCTGTGTGAGGACAGCAAGTATGGAACAGTGCCCCCCCCACAACACACACACACACACACACACACGCATACAGAGACAATGTTACTCACCACATAAAATATCAAATTATTCAGTTATATTCAGGTACAGAGCTAAGAAAACCAGTAGCAATGATCTCCCAACTGAACCAAGTCATACATTTCCATATTTACAAGCCCATCAAATCTCAGCCACTCTGAGACAGGATCTGTGACAGGATCCTATGCATTGGAATGTAATAAATGGACTTACACTAATCTTTAAAATACAGAATGTCTTACGTAGGTCTATTGTGGCTGTAAAGAGTTTACCTGTCTGAGTTCACATATTTGTTTCATTATACGTCAAATCAGTGTTAGCCTTACAACACTGTTAGTGGGCTAACATAATCAACCATTTAAGTTGTATCATTATGACCAGCAGGGGGCATTGTTTCATACTGATGGCCGTCCTTTGAGGTGTTATACTGTTGAGTGCAGGGCGCTATTAAATGTATATAGAAGTCTTTGGCATGTCATACCTTAGTGGCCTTTCAGTTCATTCAGTATGATTTATCACTATGATAATCACTGTGTTCTGTGTTTGTTTGATTGCATTTAATCTCTTGGTTGTTTTTGGTTGCTTTAGAATTTTGATGCATAGTTGACAGGTAAACTGGCAAAGCATGGGGTAACAAGGAATATTTTAGCTTGATGTAAGATAACAGGATCTCCGTCAGAGATTGAGAGTCAATGATATATGTATAAAAAGGCTCTGAAATTCCCTCTTTTCATTTTCAAGATGCACAATATATTTACCCTATACACTGTCTTTTTAGTGAACTCTGGGCTCTACCCTAATCCACTCTGATTATTTGTCATATAAAGGGGTTTTATTTCATTTGTTTTTGATGTGTTTATGTTTGTTTTGGAGCAGTGTGTAAAATGAAACTCTGCTCTCCAAATGTTTTCTCTGATGTGTTATCCTCTCTGAGAGTATTGTTGATTATGGATGAGCTGAGGGCACATGTAGAGCTAAATGGAAGTGCTCTTGGAGAATTGTGTATAATGATTGATTTGACTTTCAAGTCTTACATATGGATGTTAGTAAGATAATTCTATGATTTGTCATAGTATACAGTTTTTCTCCACATGTCCATAGCAAGACATAATCTGGTAATCTGGTCACACACACACACACACACACACACACGCACACACGCACACTCCAAATAAAGGCAAAGCCAGCATTCAGTACTTTTGAGAAACATTCAGAAATTCAGTATTTCAGAAACCAAGATCAGCGAGTCCTCCTTAAAGGTTTTGTCCCAGAATTTGAGCTACCCAAAGATGTTCTTACTAAAGTTAGGTTAACTCAGAGATCTTGCTTTGTGGAACATCCCCCAATTTCATCACAAGCTTTTGGCATAGTGTTACAATGAGAGGCGTGTCGAGATTGAAGTTTGACTGAACTAAGTGTTTCTCCCAGAGACAGCGGCTGCAAGAACTCAGAGCACGAATTGTTCATAAATATAAGTATATAAGTATATATACATAAATTACTATATATTTTTTGTGATAAAAGAAACCAAACTACAGCAAAGAGACAAATTGACAAGAAAGAATGTTTCCTAAAACACGATTGTAATTATGTGACATGGTGTATTGAGAAAAGTGACACATGAAAAATATAGAGTCCTCTGTAGGATGTATTAACAAGTGCTATGTGTTCCACTGGACTATCAAGATCATGGATGGACGGATGTGTTTAGGGGCCTTTAGTGCTGGACATTCAGACCATTGCATAGCACAATTAAAGCAAGTGTGTAGAATGATAAACATTGTATCTGTTTAAGATTTGATTTGTTTGTGATGGGAAATGTAAGTCTTTGCAGGAGAGTAAACTGGATTCATGTTTTGTTGAAATACAGTAGTGCTACAGAGGTCTGTAAAATCCTTTAGTAGGATATTTTCATACATGTTGCTGCTGGACAAAGAATAAACCCATATTGTCATTTCTCAATGTGGAAACTCCTGAAGAAAGTCACTCTTGTCGGTCATCCTGACTAGCCTGCATGAGGTGGCAAGGCAACCATCCCTATATTTTTTATCAATTTTTTTTTTTTTCCCCATACTTTGTAAGACTTGTGAATCAGATTTTTTGTAAATGACTGCATGAGATCCGTGGTACAGAGACACCAGATCTACCATGAATGAGAGAAGTGTATTCACAATGTGTACATCTTTCAGCTGAATGTACTGTACTATAAATCCACACAAGAGGGTGTTTGGAAACACACACAGGCCCACTCACACATATGCTGCTCAGTGCATTTTCAGCACAGCTATTCTCTTAAGCCGCCATAGTACCCTGTCGTGTCATGCTTTGAGAGTGAAGTTCCTGGAGTGGATCACCAGGGCTTCTTGTCCCCACTGATTATCCTGAGTGACTACACAGTGTGCCATATCCAGAGGGTTGTGTGGGTAGAGACTGCTGAACGCCCACACACACCTTCTGCAGTGGGCTTGGGATGTGCTAAAATCCAGGCAAGAGCATACAGATCTGGGTGACACTTTATTTGGATGGTTCCCAGACTTTCTAGCTTGCTGTTGAAACTCTGTTGACTACAATTTGTGAACAAAGTTCCGTTTTCTCAAGGTACTCAAGGTATATCCAGTGAACAATGAGAAAGAATGAACTTGAAATTCAACAAACCTGGCTGTACAGTCTGTGCAGGCAAACTGTCTTAATAAAGTAGGCTACCCAGATCTGACCTGCAGTCACCAGTTATCCGGCGTGTTTTTCTCTCACTGGTTTCCCATGCAAACTCCAGAAAGTGGTGGTGGTCTTTGCGTCACTTACTCAAATATTTTGGCTCAAAGAGTTTTGTCAGAAAATATGTATATGTATTTGGACAATTTCTTTGTAGAAACCATTGTACAAATTGTTTCTGAGACAAATGACTACCATTTGCATTTGTTTTATGTTGGGGAGAAGGGTATATAGAAGATGAATGTATCTGGTGTTTGGTTAAACAAAAAAAAAAATAATAAAACAGTTTACCTTAACGGACTGTGGTTTATGATCATACTATGACCAGCTATTTCATTGGTTCTCACAGTGTGGGGCGGGCCCCACTATAGAATACTAGTAGTGTCATGGACAGAAGACGACCCAAGAGCGCAAGTTCAAATTCAGAGTCTTTTTATTGAAGGGTTCAGGGGGGAAGAGGAGTGAGAGAAACGTGAGGTCTTGGAGGTTCCGGTTCCAGGGGTGCTAGGAGGGTTCCAGGGGTTCTCGGGGCTCTGGGGTTTTCCAAGTCTCCGGGGGGTTCCAGTCCAAGGTGCTGAGTGTGTGTGTCCCCCAGTGATCGAGCGGCGTCTCGGGCTGAGGGTGGTGACGCGTCGGGGCTCGCTCGTCTGGTGGTCGGAGGCCTGGGGAATCACACACACACACAACAGCAAGGTGAACAGCAGGCAGTAGGACAGACCAGGGCTAGGCACTAAACGTGGTGAGAGACAGAAGGCAGATTCGAGTTACCGGGGGGGGCTGAAGATCGGAGAGTAATCGAGAAGATCCGGAAGGCGGGTCGGTATAACCAGGGCAGTAGAACAGGGAGGCAGTCAAGAAAGGATCCGAATCACAGGTAGGAGTCAGAGAGTAGACAGGCAGGCAGGTTACTGGTCCAGGTTTGAAGATGATCTGACAGGGCTTGGCTGAAAAAACAGGGCTTTATATACTGGGAGAGGTTAGTGGAGAAATGCAGTGCAGCTGGCAGAGTAATTAGAGCAGAGTGGGGCAAGGTGAGGATGGTGAGTGGGAAATGCAGCGCAGCTGGCCAGGTAACAAGAGCAGAGCAGGGCGGAGCCAGGTGGAGCTCGTTAGGCAGAGTAGAGAGAGAGTGAGCAGAGTGGCAGAGAATTGAATCAATTAAGATTGTTACCAGGGAGAGAGAATGCTCATGACAAGTAGAATAGAGACATGTCAGGTGGGGCGCAATTAACAGGAGGAAATGTGTTTTTTTTTTTGTTAATCTTTAATAATGGCTTTTTTTTTTTACAAGATCATAGATTCAAAACAAAATAGTAAGTAAAGACAGAAACCATTTTTTTTAACATTATCATTTTGCAGAGTTGATGGGGTCAGGTGCTTGAAAATTCCCTACTTCCAAAGTGGGGAATGATAGAAAAAGTTTGCGAACCACTGAGCTATATGGTCTTTCAGTGAACATATATCATAAAGATTCCTCTTCTTCCAAAAAAAAGAAAACAAATCAAATGCCTTTATTATCATGACAAGGTCATATTAAACAGGCATGAAGCCAAAACATATAGTCATTTTCAATATGGCCATAAGGCATTTTGGCACCCAAAGAGCAACTCAAACAATGCTGAATGCAGGAACATTTCTTGAACATATGAAATGCATTTATTTAAAGAAAATCAGCAAATTTGGTAAAGAAATGAACCATCACACACAATTTATCTGTGAATAAAGCAAGTGGGAATAACTTTTCTATATTATCTTGTAATGTTACAGGATAGCCTACAGTTGTGTTTAAATATAGGCTATTGCAAGTAGAACTGATGGTAGGCCTATATAATGTTCAATACACACCCATAAATTGATCTATTTGTTGAATCACTGAACAGTGGGTAGAATTAAGCTTCATCAGGACTGAGGTTAGCTTTAAAATAATGTTAATAGGCCTACCTATAGGCTATGGTGCATCACTTGTCTAGGCCTACTGCAAGCCCAGAACCTTAGCCAAATTGGGATTTTAAAAAATGAATCTAAAACTTTGCTGAGATATCTTAAATCCACTGCTATCCATTGCTAAAATCCATTCCTCCAAACTATAGGCTAAAAGATATTTGAACTCTTCATCTAGGCTATGTAGGCTAGAGGCTAAGGTCAGTGAATGCCATCGTGAATTATTTAACTGTCCTCAAAAACATTAAAGCCTAGTAGGCGTAGGCTAAACCTGAACCCATGAGACTCTCTATACGGCTCTGGCCTCTGGGCTTTCTTCAATAGGTCAACAATGTAGGCTACGTAATAATAACATTATTTGAAAGGCCTCAGCTTTGAAACGAAGCAGGATTCATTCACTCACAGACCTGCATAACATCGCAGAGGAGGCAGCTGCGCGTGGAGCTGGAGCGGCACTCATCATGCAGTGACCCCTACACTCCAGTCATATGTGCGTTAAAAAAACAGATGTTGACTAGTCAAAGTCTTTATGGGTGTTTAATCTACGGCATATTCATCAGGTCTAAATTCATCAACGATGACCAATGGCACTTAGCGCATAGGCCTACTGCCCCTCTTTTTCATGAAAAGCTATAACAATTAGGCGTAGGTCTATAGAAAGACTGCTAAACGGAAATATTATGTATTAGGCTATTTTCCACCACTCTTTCTATGCTTTCTTAAAACTCTACTGTTGTGTTAGTTTCATATTTACTAGTTTTGTGTTCCCGGTCAAAAATGACCGCTGCATTATAACTTGTTATAAATCCATAGTAACACATATATTATCATCTAATGTTGTGATAGACCTGTATCAACTTATGTTCTATTGGATATTAGCCTACTAGTTTTAAACTTCCACTCATGCAAGTCAGAAAGAGAAAATACTAGGACATGTTCTAGTGGAGGCTGTCATAGACAAGGGGGGGGTTTTAATGTACAGAAACACACATACAGTTCCATTTGACCATAACGTTAAAGATTAATTGAAATGAATGTCTACACATGATCTTTATAAATAGACCATTTGAGCCAGGGAAGGCTGGAATCTAATTGGCTGAGGAGGTAGGACTTATCTTCCTCTGAATGGCCACTCACTGACTCGCCTCCTGTACGTTCCACTTTTTACCCGGAGGGGAACACATTAGGATAATTGTAGCCTACTGTTGTGTCAACGCGGTCTTTCAATAGATGTTACACTTTACATTTTATTTTAATCATGATACTTCATTATCATTGACATAAATGAATGAATGTATTAAATGATTATCCTTTTGTAAGTAAGTTTGGCATACACTGTCACGTGTGCCCCCTCATTCAACCTTGGTACGTTCTGATCCGTGCGTTCGCTGTAGATAGCGACTCTGATATCCCTAGACTGGGGCTGTGTATTTTATCAGCGATTGACAGATAGCTGATAGGTCCACACATTTGAGTTCATTTCTCATTGACTTTCCAATTCCTCACAGAGATCTCCATCACTCACTTGTCACCATGCTGCGACTGAGATCCGGGCTTTGCCAGTCTTGGAGGGGGTATGTATCCTTCCCATCTCACATGGGCAAGCACACGACCTTACTAAACAAGGCTACCTTTGACTTAATTAAGTGACATTTGCTTTCATTAAGGGCCATTAAGAGATAGACGTGGTGTCATTGGAGGTGATTGAGCACGCGCGGGGCGCATTTCCATATGTGAGATACCCGGAGATACCGAGCGAATATTTGAAAAAGAACTTACTGTTGTTACGTAATACTTGTAAGAATCGCGACAGGCGCTAGTCTACGTGAGGAATGTATCCCCACTCACGTTCACTTCACTTAATATGCAGACAAGCTGTACGTGACAGCTGTCTTAAATCTAAAGATCGTGGTGGCCGTCTCCCAGCAGCGTGCATGTCCCGCGGTTCAACTTCACGGAAGTTACGAGAAACAATGTTGCCTCCTACTCGTTCTTCGTTGTTACAGGTGTTACGTGTGTTTGCATAAGCGAAGTCATGCAGGGTCAATGCTGTCTCAAGCCCATGTCTCCAACTGGGATATCATTGAAAACAATTGAATGTTATATTCACAGTCTTCTACACAATATACGATACACATCGTATATTGTGTAGAAGTCAGGTGTCTATCAGATTTGGGCATGGCATTACAAATCCTGCAGAAATCAGCAAGACTGAACTGGTCGAGAGCACCATGGGATAAGCGAATATGGGACACTGACCTTCAGTGCAGCAGAAGTTAATATGGAACCGTAGTGGACAGCAGCAGAAAGTTGCAGCTGTGTAACTTTCCATTCGTCTCTGTGAGACCCTTAAGTTTGAGGTGCACCTACCACCTATCAGTATAGAGAGCACATAGCAATCTGCTCACTAGGGTTAGAGCCAAAACTCGTGTAACATTATGTATATTTTGTAACTTGCCTATTTAAGGGTTATATTTCTCTTTTCTGTGTGTGGCAAATAGCAGGATCAAACCAGTGTAAGGGATACTAAGACCAAATCCATGCACAATTGACCCTGTAAACTTGTAAAGCGTCCAATTCTACTAAAGCTGTCTCATGACTGTGTGATAGGCTACTGCACTGTCCCCTCTGGCGTCCTGCCAGGTGTATCTTTTACTGTCTGGACTGGGATAAAGAGACCAGACCAAATCATACGCAACATTACACTTAGTGATTTTCCAGTGCTTTGCAGTGGTGTAAATACCACTGAAGACATGCTCTCAGAAGGCAAGGAAGGGCCTGGAAGGCAAGCATGTTTGCTAGCTGGCTAACTTCTGCTAACAGCTGCTAGTGTCGGGTGCATGCACGCCTCTTTTGGGAGAGGTTTACTTGCTGCACCACTCTGACGGTTGGCCAATGTCACACAGCGTGTTCCATCTCAGTTGAGAGTCTAGCCTGTCCTCTCCTCCCGCAGGTTTAAGACCTTCCCCTGTGCTGCCGTGGAGGTGAAGAATGAGCCCATACTGGGCTTCGAGGCAGGCTCCAAGGAAAGGGCGGAACTGGAGAAGGTACACACACACGCACGCACACACACACACACACACACACGCACACACACACACACAGACAGACAGACAGACAGACAGACATAGATAGATAGTGCAATACTTGTACTTTGCAAATGTGCATACATCTTTCAAGACTTGTGTGAGCATTTAGTCCGCTTGTGCTGTGTTGATTGACCTCTGTGTCTCTGTGGCTTGGCAGGCCCTTGCAAATCTAAAGGGGAAGACCGAGGAGATCCCTTGTGTGGTTGGAGATGAACATGTGTGGACCAAGGACATCAGATACCAGCTGTCTGTGAGTAGACCAGCAGTCAGAAAATCATAACAGCAGCATATGGAAGTGGACATTATCAACCCCCTGCAGCCAACTCCATAACCTCCTACTCTTATCTTATCTTATCTTATCTTTCTGTGAGGGACATTACCTTCTGAACTGAGCCTAACTGCTAAAACATGAACAGTGGCAAATGTGTATTACAGTGGTCTTTCATTCATATTATAAGCTGTGTGTTATCTTCCTTGATAACTTAGGAACTTCTCTCCCTTGCTTTTGCATGAAGGACACCTGATAATTTATCTCCTGTACATTGCTAAGATATGCTTTCTTTTTTTGCCAGCCCTTCAACCATTCACATAAAGTGGCCAAGTTCTGCTATGCTGATAAGGTAAGGGATCCGTCTGTGGTCCAGACGCTATTTGGGGAATATCTTCTCTTCTTGTCAAAAGCAGTGGCCTAACCTGCAGCTTTCTAACCTTTCAGACACTGGCTATTTAAGACACTGACCTCCAATTATGAAATAAAACTTTTTTTTTTTTTTTTTTTTTTTTTTTTTAAAAAGCAGGTGGTCAGGAAAAAAACCCAACAACAATTTGTCAGAAAAGAACACACAAACTGATACACTGGCAAGTCTGATGAAAAGCATTTTGGCATGAAACCACTCATTTGGTGTGAATAGCAGAGTTTTCTAAAAGAAGTGTGCCAATTTTTGTCTTCTTATTAGTTCATCCAGTGTTTTCTGGAACTACGTCTGAGATGTAGTGAAAAACTTGAGGACCTCTTGAATAAAGCCATCCGTTTGTCGTCATCACAGAATGTTGAGCTCGAGGTCACCGAGTACTGTCAGGAAATTGATAAAGCAGCCAGACAGCTACAGCGCTACACTCTGGGGGCATGGACATGGAGGCCCATAAACATGCCCCCAGAGTGTAGCACTGTAGCTGCCTGGAAGCTCTAACTGTTGGCTGCAGCAACTCGAGTTTTTTTTTTTTTTTTTTTTTTTAAACTTGTTACTTTTTTACTTGTGACCTCAAGAATCGGACATCTATGAAAAATTGCCAGATTTCTCCTTTTAAAAGTAGCTTACATAATAGCTTGTAGCTTAGCTCACTCCATTTTGCCCATCACTGGTCGTCAATACTTTTAGAAAACAAATTCTGAACTGGTCAGATGAAGTGACCTCACTATCCCTTTGTTTTTCTCCTTTCCAAATATGTTGGTTTATGGTTAGTTTAGTGTCTGTTTATGTCTGTGAAATGTTTATTATTTGACCAGATGCCTTTGGAACTGACTTCCCTGACCTTAAATGCTGAATTGTCTACGCAGGAGCTCTTGAACAAAGCCATCACGGCGGCGGTGGCGGCGCGTAGAGACTGGGACCTGAAGCCGGTGGCTGACCGTGCACAGATCCTCTTCAAGGCCGCAGATGCCATCAGTGGACCCAGGAGGGCAGAGGTGCTGGCCAAGACCATGATAGGCCAGGTAAAAAGTGGGCCTTGTCCCCTTTAACCTCAGCTCTGTGGGTGAGCTTTGTGTAGTAGAGCCAGTACCAGCTAGTTTAATATGAAGTACAAGTATTGAGTCTTTGTAACATGAACCAGCTACTTTTGGCACAGTGAATCACCTAATGCAACTAAGCATAGGTCAACATATAGGAAAACATACAACTTACAGGGTGGGTTGTCTTCTCATGGGCCTCCCTAACCTTAGGGCCCCTTGTTAAGGTCCTGGCCCGTGGGCTAGCACACACTATTTTGGTGCCAGTGTTTGGGAACAACTGGTATTCCAAGAACTTGGGCCTCGTTTCAGGGCAGGGGAGGTGTGGAATCACATGTGCCTCTCAAGCTCTCTGTGTCTCTCACAGCATGGGTCCCATGTTATTCAGGCAACATGGGTCCCATGTTATTCAGGCAGCCTGGGGACCTGAAGTAAGCATAAATATGATACATTATATTAGTATTAATTGCATTGATTATGTATTGATGTATATGTACATGTATATATGTGGCCAGGTCCATCAAAAGGACTGATTTCTACCACACTTCTAAACATGAGCATGGGTGACTGCAGTAAGGTTTAAAAACTCATGTGTTGTAACATTCAAGATCTGAACGTGTCTGTGCTGGCAAATAGTCTGTCTCTGTGCTGGCATGTCTCCTAGGGTAAAATAGTCTGTCTCTGTGCTGGCATGTCTCCTAGGGTAAAACTGTGTATCTCTGTGCTGGCATGTCTCCTAGGGTAAAACAGTGGTTCAAGCTGAGATTGACGCTGCTGCAGAACTTATTGACTTCTTCCGCTTCAACGCCAAGCATGCCATCGAGCTACAGTACCAGCAGCCTATGAACACAGATATCAGCACCAACACTATGCTATACCGTGGTCTGGAGGTAAGAGCCCCCCCTACAGCCCTGGAGGAAATGAACGTACCCAAAATGAATCTGTGTGCCAACCTGTACATTGAAATACGCATCATCCCCCACTGGAATAATAATAACAATTTCAACGTGGCACGGTAATATAATGTGTGTGAGGATGAGCATGTTCTCTTGCAGACTGTGATGGCATCTTAGGACCTGTCTTCAGTGCTTTTAAAGGTATACTAACTGTTTTGTGTGTCTCATGTTGCACTGCCTGTTATGCGTACCTGCAGGGGTTCATTGCCGCTGTCGCCCCCTTCAACTTCACTGCGATTGGTGGAAATCTGGCAGGAACTCCCGCCCTTATGGTGAGTGACAGTGTACAGTTTTGGTGAATTTTAGTTTTGAACCTCCTACAGTGATCGTTGGATTTGAAATCATTGGGATTTTTGTCCTGGGATGACTGGCAGACAGGGACGGAACTGAACACCAGTGGCACCATCTGTAGTACCGGTAGTTTGTCATCACTGATTTGTCCCTTGTGTTTTGGCCAGGGTAATGTGGTGCTATGGAAACCCAGCGACACGGCAATGTCGGCCAGCTACGCCGTGTACAAGATCATGCGGGAGTCCGGCCTACCCCCCAACATCGTCCAGTTTGTGCCTGCTGACGGACCTGTGTTTGGAGACACCATCACGGCCTCCGAGCACCTGGCCGGCATCAACTTCACCGGCAGCGTCCCGTAAGCCTCTGCCGTTTCCTTCAAGCTGTTTTTTTGAATAAATAAATAGACCCTTTCAAGAGTTCCATTATCAGCATCATAGTTGGCCCCACAAGGCTTCCGTTTTAACATTCCATATGTTATCTTAATGCAGAGGAAGTAGATTGGGACCCAAATAGAACGTTCAAGCATTGTTTTTGTTTTTATTGTTGAAAGGGTCTATACAATGCTGTTTTGATTAAAGGGGATGGATGGATTAATAGTATCACTGATCACAATCAGTAGAATTGGGTATGAGAAACTAACTGATGTTTGTAACTGTGAGATCAAGCCAATTATGCCAGTGTGTGCTATCTTGGGCCTTTGTATAAGAAATAAACCCATTCACTGTCTCTTGCTCTTACTTCAGGACCTTCAAGCGCTTGTGGAAGCAGGTGGCCCAGAATCTGGACATCTACAGGAACTTTCCTCGAGTAGGTGGAGGTAAGTGAACATGACCTGGCCTTGAGTCAGAGCCCTGCCAAAAGCCTTTAACAGCACTGTATTGTCCAGTCACTGACCGACTTACTCATTCTCTAAAGTCCCTCTCTCAACTCCTAAATTGTGTTGTATTCCTCTGCAGAGTGTGGCGGTAAGAACTTCCACTTTGTGCACTCATCTGCGGATGCCCACAGCGTGGCCATGGGAACGATCCGCTCTGCATTTGAGTACGGAGGGCAGAAGTGCTCCGCCTGCTCCAGGATGTACGTGCCGGACAGCCTCTGGCCTCAGATCAAGAAGGAGCTGCTGGACATCCACAAGCAAATGAAAGTGGGAGACGTGAGTATGGAGTGCTCCCCGCACCCCACCCACCTGCTCCACTGGGCACCTCAAAACATCAACGGAACTAGGCCCATTACCAAATGCATCCCGTAACATGCCCAAATATGGTCTGAAAACACCTGTGGTCATGACAGGAGTAGGCCTACCCGTCGAGGAAATGGTCTTTGTCTTTGTCTCACAGAAATAAATCAGATGTCAGTAAATGGTCAATATACTGATGTTAGATTGAGCTCAGTTGTGTACAGAGGAAATGGGGCAGAGAAAGAAGACATTTTGAATGTTCCTTTCCTCTGGGTTGTCCCTCATGCAGCCCATTAACTCTTTTACTGTTATTGTTTTTAAAATGAAAAAAGCAACATCCTCTGTGGTCATGAAATGATGCAAGAGAAAGGACAGTGCTCTGTCAAACACGTTTTTAAAAGTATTTAGACAGAGATAACGCAACAGTGTACTGGAGTACCTCCATTTGTCATCACACTTCTGATGTGACCTATTTCCTTGCAGCCTGTTGAGGACTTTGGGACTTTCTTCTCTGCTGTCATTGATGACAAGGTAGGATATGTTATACAAGCGAGTAAAAAGAAGTGTCTCTAAAGGCACTGCCGCCTCAGTGATCTCTGATATGTGGTTATCTTTCTTTCTCAGTCATTTGCACGCATTAAGAAGTGGCTGGATCATGCAAAGTCCTCTCCTAACCTGACCGTGATTGCTGGAGGAAAGTGTGATGACAGCAAAGGTTACTTTGTGGAGCCTACCATCGTTGAGACCAAGGACCCAAAAGATGCCATTATGTGTGAGGTAAAGGAGCATACAATTACGTGTATTTGTTTAGAAGATGCTAGAGGGACTTAGCACAGTGTGTGGATATATTGATTCATCAGTATCTACAGTACACCCTGTTGGAAGTGAACCCATTGGCCTGGTTCAGTAACTTAAGCTAGAGGACAATTGATATGTCAAAGTGTAAGGGGTCTTCTCATGACTTTTTAATATCATATAGTTCTTAGTCTAGAGTTTATTCCTGAAATGTATAAAACCTATAACCAGAGGGTAACAATACCATTTAACCATCATGGTAATGACCCTGTTTTCTCTGTGAGTATAAAATAGGGATTTCATCCCTACAAATTTGATGTTGATTTTGATGTGTGATAATTACTTTAAAATGAATAAAATGAATTTTATAGTTAACTTTATGGATCAATCAAATGAAGAGACCCATGTCCTGTTGCATCTGCGGTGCACATAGACGATACACTGGTACACGCTGTCTTTAGGACCACATATCGCTAGTGCCCAGAGACCGTAAAATGGCTCTGATAACATGCTTGAGAGCTCAGGATCGCCCCCATCAACAGGCTGAGTGCTGGATTTGCCTTGTTTGCTCAAGTCAATCCTTTCTCTAAACCATGTTTAACGCATCAACTCTCAAACAGCTTGCCCTGAATACGGCACATTTCACTCAAACCCACATGGCAAGAATTTTATATTCAAAGACTTTTCAGTGAATCCCAAATTCACACCCATTGAATTGTGATGTTAATTCTGGTGGTTCTGATTTCCTCTAATATGAACTTGGGTGTTGAGACCGTGTTCCCTTGTGGTTCTAAACTGCTGTGTTTGGCTGTTCTCTGTTCTCCAGGAGATCTTTGGGCCGGTTCTCTCTGTTTACGTGTACCCTGATAAGGATTACAAAAAGGTGCTCAACTTGATTGACAACACATCACCGTATGCACTGACTGGAGCTGTTTTTGCCAAGGACAAGTAAGTCGCCAACACAACCCTTATCATCTGTAGCTGTGCCAGCGGGCGGGGGGTGCTAGCAAACGTATTACATCCTCCTTGTGTGAGTTTTAATCCAAATTGTCACTGTCTGTGTCTTTTTCTTTCTCATTGTGTGTAACTCTTGCTTTATTATTATTTTCAGGAGTGTTGTAGAAGAAGCAGGGAAGGCTCTGAGGAACGCTGCAGGAAATTACTACGTCAACGATAAATCTACAGGCTCCGTTGTTGCCCAACAGCCATTTGGTGGCGCTAGAGCATCAGGTGAGCTACCTGACAGACTGCTGATACTGATGCAGAAATGGCCATAATGGCATAGGCCACTAGGCTACACAACACGTTATAGTTGTTATGTTTAACTAGAAATCAACCTTAAAAATCTTTGTCACATAAAAATCTCCCTAGCACATTGTCACTAAAGATAATTGATTTTAGTTATGGTTGCTCTCCCACTAGGAGCTAACACATTCAAAACAAGTGCATCAATAGACGCATTGTAGATGTACAGATTGCACAGGACTAATGGCAAACATTTTATTGTCAGAATATTATGGTTAGTCTTTTCTCTTGACCCCTAAGTATTTTCTTTTCTGTCTAGGTACCAATGACAAGCCAGGTGGACCACACTACGTGTTGCGATGGACCTCTCCCCAGGTTGTCAAGGAGACACATGCCCCACTCTCGGAATGGAAGTACCCCTACATGGGTTGAAATGGACCTGCCACACACCCCTGCCAGCCTCGATCCCTCTCCCTCACTCATGAACCTTTTCCCACAATCCCCCTCTCTTCCTCCCTCCCTTCCCTCCAATCAAGACTAAATAACAAATCCCGAGCTCGATCTTTGCCCCTAATGACCTGTTGAACCAGAAAGTCTGGCAGCGTCCGTCCAGTTGTCTTAAACCAGAGTGCTGAAGCAGAGGTGGTCGCTCCCTGGTACGGCGAATCAAAGCTCTAGTCAGACACTCTGCTGAGGTGAGAGACGAGCTCAGCAACCAATAGCAGAATGTCTTTGGGACTTTAGCCCTATCCTTCCGGCCTGTCTGCTGTATAAGTGACGACTCCCACCAACTACTCACCATCTGGGAGACTTTTAGGTGTAGCATACTGTAGCTGCTCCTCTTATGGCCTGAAGGAATGGCTGTCTTCTGAGGTCTGTTTCTTTCAAGATGCATTGAAGTTGTTGGTCTATGCTTCTCTATCTGGTCTTGTTAGAAGGGATGGCAAATGATCTAAAGGTCTGGCATTGATCTAAAGGTGCAGTTTGTAATTTGTTATCAAAAAGTAACAATTTTCTTTAAACCTTCTGTGGTTTTGCGAATCTGAAGGCAAGACGGTTACTCAATATTCCCCTATATTTTTGTATTGTTTTCTTTTAATGTGTATTACTATTATATTGTATATACTTATTTGTCATTGTCCTTCATAGGTCTACGCTCATTGATATTTTTTATGACAAAATTGTAAATTAACTGCACCTTTAACTTTCTGCCATGGTAAAAGGAAGTAGAGATGACATGATTTTATATTTTTTAATGTTTCATTGTCTTCTGCTTCAAACATATGACCCCATGCTATTACATTTTGGTTTGGTTCTTGACTCTACAGATGTCCTGCAGAATACACTACTCACAAAAAGTTAGGGATATCTGGCTTTCAGGTGAAATTTGTTTCAGTACAGAAAGTACTGAAGCATTGAACTGTTGGACATGCGCATTCAAAAGTTTAGAGAAGGTCACATTAAGTAAAGGTTACAGTGGATTTTAGGTTCATCCTGAAATTTCACCTGAAAGTCGAATATCCCTGACTTTTTGTGAGTAATGTATATTCACCCCTGGATGTTGAACTAATTTTCTATATAGTACCAGACACTGAAATGGACCCAAATCTGATCTGGTGATTTGGCAGTGTAGTTCATCATGACCCTGACCAGTGCAGCTTGTGCAAGCTGAGTTCTCTCTGTTACATCCGACGCTGATCTGTTACAGCAGCCAGCCTGATGCTGATGCCATTTCGCTTTGACTAACTTCACACTGGACTCATGCATATCAGTCTTCATCCGCTGCATGCCTGAGGTTTGCAACACGGGAAAATGTACACTAATAGGTGACATGCAAATAATTTCTTACAAATCATGTTGACACAGAAGAAAAACATCTGCTACTTGAAATATGCAATTAATGTAATGATTGACAGTCATTCATTTTAGCTAAGTTTAGAAATTAATTATTGATGTGTCTGTTTTTCTCCTCCAAGTAATTTTGGAGAATAGTGCCTATCTTGAAATGGTCTCTGTGGACCTCGATCATGTTGTGCTTGCTGTACATCTGACAGAAAATATGTGAATGTATGTGATTAAAATGGGAATTGAATTCACAGAATGTCTGTGTGTCTTAATGTGCATCCACTTAATAGTGTGCTAAGCAGACTTAATAATGTTTACAGAGGGAAGACCAACAATAGCCAGCTTGTTAGCCATCTCCTTATTCACATGTGTATGTGGTTTGATACACTGAAATATGTGTGTTGCTGATCCTTGGTTTGCTCTGGTTTGAGTCTCGAGGATCATTTCACTTGTAGACACAACAGGATTTGAATGGGGAAAAATGAGACAAGGAGCAGGTAAAACATAGGAAGAAGTAATATTGGATGTGGTTTTAACTCCTCAGTTGAACAGTACAGTCATAACCAATTGTTAAACTTACCCATCATAGTACACTCCAAATTAAGTCAAGCACCATTTATTATTTGTGCTTCTGGAGCTGTTTGTGATGTTCACAAGATATTTTTCTGTAATATCTGCCAGTTCAGTTGTATACATTTCAGAGTTGTTTGGTTTGAGTATAGGATACAAACAGTTATGTCTTTATTAAGTGTTATTGCATCAAAATGATTATTGTTTTGCACCAGATAGTAGGCTACATTAATTCAATACAATATTATGCACTCATTTTAGTGCATTCGTTTGACACAATTTACTAAGCGGGCCCACAATTTTGCAAAATTATGCATTATATAGTACATTTATTTATATATATATATATATATATATATATATATATATATATATATTTATTATATGATTAGAAAATGTGGGCTCTATGATAAATAATTAATAAGGGGCAATTGATTATTGCACAGCCTATAAAAATCTACACTGGCATTCAACAATTGTGTTCCTAACACAATTTTAAGCAAGTCTATTGGGAGTTTGATTTCTTCACATAGACAACATCAATACAGTAGCTCCGGAGCAACTACAGTCTAGCAGCTTTGCAAAATGTAAAGGCATGACATTTACTGAAGGCCAAAAAATGTATATACACCCAAAGCTGAAAACCCATTACAGGATGGGACAGGAAACTAGCTGTAAGAGCTATGTGACTACATGCACAGACTATGTGACAATATGCACAAAAATGAAAGGTTATAGAACCACAGCCTTCCTATTTGTGTGTGTGTGTGTGTGAGAGTGTGTGTGTGAGAGAGAGAAAGAGACTGTATATCTTGTCACTAGTCCTCTAACTCCTCTAACTTACAACTATGTGACAACAGAGACTGTGACCGCATGCACAAATTCAAATGAAAGTAGACAAAGAACCACAGCCTTCCTATTTGTGTGGTAATAAGTACATTACAACACATGCAAATAGACAAAAACGCTAGACAAAACGCAAGCAACTTAAGAAAATATCTCCATCAAAATGTGCATAGCCTACCTATCGTCCTGCAGACGGACTAAACCATTTTGCTCTTTAGCAAGGGGTAAGTGTCACCTTAGACAGTCTTCACTATTTTTCCTATACAAAATTCAGTCAGTCCATCAACCAAGTTATGCAGCAAATACACGTTACAATTACAAATTAACTTTACATTTCGTCTTACATTCATTATGGCATTTAATTTGGAAATTAAAATAGATATTCCAGACTTTTCAAGGGCCCTCTTTCCACTTGGGGCCCTAGTAATCAGTCTCACTCTTCCCCCCCCAAGTCCAACACCCCTGCACACACACAGCCTACAGTATATCAATACCCCCCTCTACTAACTGAAGTCGGTACATTACATTTAGCAGACACTTCTTGACCAAAGTGACTTACATATGTCAGCTATATTACAAGGGATCACATTGTCCCCGGAGCAACTTGGGGTTAAGTGCCTTGCTCAAGGGCACAACGGTGGAAGCCGGGAATTGAACCGACAACTTTCAGGCTACTGCACGCTAGCCCAGCTCGTTAACCACTACACTACCACCTCCCCATACAAGCCAGTGTACTGACTGAAGTGTAGCCTCCACGTTCCTTATTTTCATATCAGAAAGTTGGCAACTGGACTTGTCTTGGTCTCGACCATTGTGAATATTCTAGCTGGTCTTGTCTGAGTCTAGTGGGCTAAAAAAAACAACAAAAAAAAACAATTGCATGCTTCAGAAAGCAGAGGGCAGAGTGAGGCAGCGACACTAATAAATTATGAAGGGTCTTCAGTATGGACCCTTTCAAGAGAGTTCCATTATCAGCATCATAGTTGGCCCCACAAGACTTCCTTTTGAACATTCCATATTACATTACATTTAGCAGACACTTCTTGACCAAAGTGACTTACATATGTCAGCTATATTACAAGGGATCACATTGTCCCCGGAGCAACTTGGGGTTAAGTGCCTTGCTCAAGGGCACAACGGTGGAAGCCGGGAATTGAACCGACAACTTTCAGGCTACTGCACGCTAGCCCAGCTCCTTAACCACTACACTACCACCGCCCCATATGTTATCTTAATGCAGAGGAAGTAGATTGGGGCCCAAATAGAACGTTCAAGCATTGTTTTTGTTTTTATTGTTGAAAGGGTCTATAAAGGTGCAATGTGACCTAGAGCTAGGGCTTTAAGGTTCAATGCGAAATTAGAAGGCTTTATGCAAATTTACTTTCACGCAATCTTACAGCACGCAATTGGTTACAAGCTTGATTTTTAGCAAACTAATGATGCCATTGGCTTATGTAATTCATAATCCATTTGTGTATTCACACAGACAATTATCCATCCAGTATCATTCAGTTGTACTTCTGTCATCTATGCCACGCCCACTAGTGTTTCCCTCATCTCTGGGGTCTGTCATGTTATGGGTCAGACTAATACAGCTCATACTCTGGGCAAGTCTCTGATGGTCTCACAGCAAGCCATCCCACTTTATCACAAATAGGACAGTGAATCCAGGTCTACTGTACCTGCCCTGACTGTAATGCCAAGACCCAGGCTCATTAGTATGGCCATCAGAGTGCATCATCTGGAGGCAGCCTTAAAACCACTTAGCAAAATCCTAATTTGTCACATCTATGTAGGCCTACATGTAGGCTAATTTCTCAGACATACAAAGATCCCATTGTAATTCAATGCAATATAATTTACGTTAAATTAATTTTGAATTCTCAAGAATAGTAGGCTATATATCCTCTTCCTGAAGACCCACCCAATCCCCCACCCAACCACAACCACACACACACACACGCACATAAAATGTTCTTTATTTGAATTTTTATCATTATGTCCTTTGCAGCAGACATGGGTCTTGATATTTTTTAGAAAATGTGAACAACGCATAACAGACCTATGTGAGACATTTTAGTAGACACGATAATCGGAACTTTTATTTTTTAAAGGAATGGCCAGGGTTTATACTTCCGGTTCCCGAAGCTATTCATTGTTTGGCTAGCTATCAAATCTAGACAAATGTATCACGCCTTTGATCGTATTGTGGACACGGCAAACTGCTGATTGACCAAGCCTTTATATTAGATTAACTTAAGGTCTCGTGGAATATAAATAAGACATCATTATCAATTTACTAAACATGGTGAGTATAACTGTAGTCAACGAGCTAAGATGTGCTAGCAAGCTAACGTTACATTTCAAAGCTAGCTAAACTCGAACTAGGAGTTTTTCCAACATTGATTTGCTGTATTTGACCATGGAATTTGTGATGGCTTTTGTTTGTCGTTAATAATGGTTTCAGACATGGCTTTGTTGTGAAAACATCAAACTTGAGATGTGTGTTGTGTAACGGTAACGTTCACATAAGGGTTAGTTATCTATAACAACGTACATTATTAACGTTAACGTTATGGATTTTTTTCATGAACACCTTTCTTTCATGAACTTTAACAAAACAAATCTGGTCGAAATGAAAGTGTTGAAGTAGCTGGCATCTGTGGGAAAATAAGTTGCAGTATATCTGACAGTGCAGTTGCAGTGCATCTGCACAGTGTGATAACACTCCTATGCTAACGTTAACTCGGTGTGTCAGTTAATGTTAGAGACCGCCAATATCTGGTAACGTAGTGCTATCCGTGTACCAGTACCACCACCACCACCACCACTAGTTATATTATACATGTGTGCCATACAATCTGTTAGGTCCCCTTTGCAATGGCCATCGCTACCATTTGTCATACCAGTTTTATTATGGTATTAGACCATAATCAGTTGTGTCGAGACTTGCTCACCTGCGTCGCTGTAACCCCACAGGACAGTGAGATGTCTGACCTGGACCAAGGTCCGGGGATGGAGAACAGCAGTATGGAGGAGGAGAATGCACCTGTCTACTGCATCTGTCGCAAGGCGGATATAAACTGCTTCATGATGTAAGCTTGCAATCTCAACTTTAACATGACAAACAACACTATTTGAATTGATTTCTCAGTATTTAGTCAAACTGGATCAGAATTGTTAAACACCATTTGATAACAATCATCATCTGATTAATGTTGCAGCCTGTACTTTTCTTCCAGTCATTTTCAAATTATTCTATATCCTTATCTGTGAATTTGATCTAGACTATTCAATGACCACAATAAACCTTGATACAGATAAGTGATGTCTGACCAGAAGTCTCTGATTTCATAAGAGTAAATGTCTCTCCTGGTGTCTTGTGTCACCAGTGGCTGTGATAACTGTAACGAGTGGTTCCATGGCCACTGCATAAACGTGACGGAGAAGATGGCCAAGGGCATCAGGGAGTGGTACTGTATGCGCTGCCGAGGTGAGGCTTTCTCAAACTATACAACTTTTCATTCTGGATAGCTCCAGCTGATGCGATCAGATCTACAATAAAGTAGTTTATTGTTTAGTTTGGCTCCAGTCACCTTCAGTAATCAATATAATCTATTCTCTACTGAAGACAAGAATCCATCTCTGGAGATCAAGTTTCGACCGAAGAAGAGCCACGAGGAGAGGGTGGAACAGCCGAGGAAGGAGAAACAGACGAGTCTTCCGGACTTCAAATTGGACAAGCGCCGAGGCTCACGGGTGAGAGATATTCTGGTAAAGACGCCATGTATGTAGATACAGACAGATAGAGGTGTGACAGAGAACATTTGACCTAAGATATTGTCATTCCCGAGTGTTTATTGTGTTAAGTTGGTTTGGGTGCATGTAAAAAAATGAAATGTATGTGTAAGGTTTCGAAAAATTGTGTGTGTGTGTGTTTTGTGGATCCTCAGGTGAAGCGCTCAGCTCGTATGTGTGGTGAGTGTGAGCCCTGCAAACGCACTGAAGACTGCGCACAGTGTGACTTCTGCAAGGACATGAAGAAGTTTGGAGGGCCTAACAAGATCAGGCAGAAGTGTCGTCTGAGGCAGTGTGAAGTGCGCGCCAGGGTGAGTGCTGACTTAGATAGATAGATAGATAGATAGATAGATAGATAGATAGATAGATAGATAGATAGATAGATAGATAGATAGATAGATAGATAGATAAATAGATAGGTAGATACTTTATTGATCCCCAAGGGGAAATTCAAGACTTGGGTGAGCTTAAAGCTTTTGGAACAGACAGTGCTGTGTGAAGAATAAAGAGCAAAGGATTCATCTGAAACAAGTGACATGTTACACACATAGCAAACACACAGAGATTGAATAAAGGTAAAATGCTCTCTGTGAAGAGAATAATTGCTTTAATTGTGCTGTAGCTCCTCGGCATTAGTATTGTCTAAAGATGTGTTCACTGCAGCGGTGACATGTATTTTTGTGTTATTGTGGTGTGTGACGTGCTTTGTGTTTGTTGTTTTTTTATGTGTGTATTTAGAAAATGCTGCGTGTGAAAGATGAAGAGTTTCTGCGTGAGCGACGGGACAACTCCATGCACAGCCGCTACTCAGACGACTTTGACGACGATGAGATAGAGCTCTACCATAGGCACAAAGCCTCACAGAAGACCCAGGTAACCATGCCAACAAATGCTGTATGCTTCACTTAGACATGTGTGCCAGAGGCTTCTACCTAGTCTGCGAGCCGGATAGTACATTCAAGATTCACTCATAGCTTCCTATTGAGTGGTGAAGATTCTCCATTATGCCAATTTTGCAAAACGCCCCTGTCAGTGAGACATATTTTGATCTGTTGCCCTGCCTTGAAAACCAAAAGACAACAATTTTATCATCAAAATTCTATAGCTGATGTTCCACCTTTTGAAGGTTTTAGAATATCTTACTAGCATAGATTTTAAAAAACATATTTAAGTTTCTATAACACACAATGCTCTGGCCACTAAATAGCCTTAGTTGCGGAAATGGCCTTAAATTAAACAAACAAACAAACCTAGTCTGCGTCTGTTTAATGGTTTTAAGGGTAAATTTCAATCTATCTGAGGTTGTTATAAGAGCTTACTTGAGCTTTCCCATCTGATCTTATTGTTTTGAGGTGTACAGTACATGCACACATCAACTGACATTAATTAAATGTCATGATATACTTTAAATACAATGTAGTATGCCCATTGCATGCTTTACAGGTGTATCTTTACTGGCGCATAAATGTCCACTGTCTCATTTGCTTTACTCTGTCTGTCTCTCCTCCCAGCCCTGGCTCAGCGATGATGAGGATGGGCCTGTGTACAACCAGGTGATGCGCAAGAAGGCAGTGAAGATCAAGCACATCAAAAGGCGAGAGAAGAAGTTTGACAAGAAGGTATCTAGTCTTTTTAAGTCCCTCATATCATTTTCAACACAGCTCTCTGTCTGCCTCAACCCTGCTGCACATGCAGGTGCAAACGGTAAAAGACGAGTCAGTGTACCTGTAATTACTTATCCACTGGTCCTCATTAATGGTTGACTGCATATGCCACAATGATGTTGCATCTGTAACAGCATAGGTTCTCAGGGCAATGTTTAAAACAAATTCGAGGTAGAAATTGATTGTGTACATGTTGTTGCTATGATTATATTCGTCCTATTTAGCTAAATCGCTAGTTCCCTGACTTAGCTAAAGCAAGGCTACCAGCTGACTGCTTCTTCTATATGGTGCTTGCATAATTTGGAGATGTGCTTTGGATCACTGTCCTCTTTTTTGGAGCAATCAAGCGCCATCCACAGGATGTGGCATGGCATTGCAAACCAGAGTGATGGCCTTCCTTCTTTAAGATTCCTTTAACCCTGTACAGATTTGCCACTTTACAACCACCAAAGCACCCCCAGACCATCACCATCAAACACTCCTCCAGCATTTGGCCTGCGTCTCACAAATGGTCTTCTTTGTGATCTGAACACCTTAGAATTCTCTGTCCACGGTTCCAGGTGTTTAATGAGTTTGTCATACGGAAGGTCTTCAACTCGTTTAGCTGACTCCAGGCTGTGTGTTTGTGTTAATGCTCCTTTTGCTCCCAGCAGAAAGAGTCTCGGCGGCACAAGCAGAAACAGAAGCACAAGGACAAGGTCCGGCACAGTGACCGCGGCGACGGGCGAGTCGGGGGCGAGGTGCAGCAATGCCTGGGGCCCAACTGCGTGGAGCCGTCCCGACCCGGCTCCAAATACTGCTCTGAGGACTGCGGTATGAAGCTCGCTGCCAAGTAAGGACTGGCACATGGGTCTACAACTTACTCACTGTCTGGCACTGAGATCTGCATCAGATTATATGGGTCTTTCCATGTCAAATCAGACAGAATCCAGGAAAATGGTTGCCGCGCCGAGTTTACCTACTTAATGTTTAGGTCCCAAAATGAAGACCTGTAAAATATATTTGTTAAATTCCAATGTTTCAACCCTTGATTTTTTAAAAAATAATTTTTACTCTTAGAAATTATCTTTAAGGCCATGTTTGGACACTAATATCTTAATAAATGATTATTCCTTGCTTGTCCAAACTTGAACACAAACATTTTTTATTGTTTCTTTGGATGTGTTTCTGCAGTAGAGCATCTCAGTCTTTTATTCATCCCCTGTGTAACTACCTGTGAGTGACAGTTAGGCAGTTAGACAGTTAGACAGTTAGGTGTTTTGGACATGTGTTTGTTTGCTTGTCATTCAGACACATCTTAGTTAGTTCCTACATCAGTGCCTCTAGTTGTACTGATTGTTTGTTTGTTTGTTGTTCAGCCGCATCTATGAGATCCTGCCCCAGCGCATCCAGCAGTGGCAGCAGAGCCCGTGCATCGCGGAGGAGCTGGGCAAGAAGCAGCTGGAGCGCATCCGCCGCGAGCAGCAGCAGGCCCGCCTCCGCCTCACCGAGATGGAGCGCCGCTTCCACGAGCTGGAGGGCATCGTCGTCAAGGCCAAGCAGCAGACCGTGCTGGAGGACCAGGAGGTCGGGTCACAAACGCGGGCACACTTGCGCACTTACAGTACAGACATAGCCAACACAGCAGGCCCTGCATGAGGACAAGGGGCCTCATTACAGAAAAATATTGAAACTGCTTATCCTATCTTGTCCTAAACTTAAAGTTTCAAAGATAGGAAAAATCTTATCTTCCTATTACAGAAGCAGTTCCTAAACTCATGGCTGTGTCCTATCTTATCTCAGACCTCTTATCTTATCTTAAGAAATCCTAACTGTAACTGTCAATTACCGGTAGGTTTTTAAATTGGCAATTGTCCTGTCATGGCTGTTTTTATGCTTAGAATGTATGTAAGACTGCCTGTACCTATGATTAGAATGTCAGGTTGTTCTAAAGAATCTTTGACAGTTGGTTGCTCCAGATAGACATAGCTGCGCGTTGGGTTCCGGTTCGCCCTGTCGGGACATATTTTACCAATAATGACCGGCGTTCTATACATTATCCCGCTTATTACACGGCTACTTGCCAAAACAAAACAATAAACTCCCCACGATATGACTATTTAGCCTACATAGCTTAGGCTATAGCCTATTTGTTACCGTTCATTGTGGCTTTTGCTGAGAAACAAATAGTTTGTAACAACACACACTGAACTTGAATCAAACATTCTTTAGAACACAGCTGATCAACCGACTGCTTTTCACTTTTGAATGAAGTTCCAGTAGTTGCGGAGTGATATGAAAGACCTGAATTAGAAGCACAAACTCCGTTGCCATTGACAGCGGTCATTATTTTTTTCAGAGCTCCTTTAGTCGAAAATAATGACCGCTAGAACTTTAGGAAATCCCATTCAAGTCAATGGAGCGTTCTACTTGCAATGTGAAGAGCCGTGTAATAAGTAAGGGATAATGGACGGTGGTCTGTTAACAGAAATTAATGCACGGTCAAAGTTGTAAAACAGCCCCGACGCGCAGAGGTTTAAACCTCGTAAGAGAGTGTCAATATTTATGAAAAAGATTTTAAAAAATAAAAATAATTAATAATAAATAATTAATAGTATAATTCTGTTATAATGATTAATATTTATTTGTTTTAGGCTATACATGTTTTAAAACACAGAGCTTATACTTGTTATATTGCTTGTCCAAGTTTTCACTTAATTACCCTATTTAGTGAAATATGCTTTATGGTGTCCCTAACAGTCATGTTCTTCATCTTGTCATAGGCTAGGCAAGAACCCAACAAGACTGTTACAGTCAGTTTTGGCAGTTATTTTGAATTTAGGACCGGGTCTGTGCCATCCTAAGTTAGGATTCCTAAGTTTTTGAATTAGGATGGTTCTGTAATGGCCAAATTCCTATCTTATGTTAACTAAAGATAGGATTTTTTCCCTAAATGCAGTTAGAAAACATGCTAAACTGAGATAAGATAGGATTTCAGAGTTAGGAAGTTTCTGTAATGAGGCCCCTGGAGGTTAACAATCAGGTGGAAAAGAGCGAGGAAAATCAATGAGAAAAACGCTTGCGTTAGATAAGATGAATCCAAACAGTAGACCATGCAGTAGGACCAAGAGGTGATGATGAGAGATGCTGTCAGATTTATATGGGCACTGATGAAAAACAAAACAGATTTATTCAAAGATGTCAAATCAAAATAGCAGATTGTTCAGGGTGTGAGGACGTTGTTTGAGCTACAGAGTATGTGTATGGTACAGAGATGCTTACGCAAGTTCCTCTGCTTCCAGGTGAATGAGGGAGACAGTGAAGACACAGACCTGCAGATATTCTGTGTGTCCTGCAGTCACCCTGTCCACCCCAAGGTGGCGCTGAGGCACATGGAGAGATGCTATGCCAAGGTAAGCGTATGGCAACCATTCTATTTCCTGAGGGTTTCAAGACTATTCCCACCAAAAACTGATAGAACATGTGGGCTTTTTAAAAACGTCACATTCACATTAATGGAGTTTGTGTTGACTTGATCTCTCTCTGCAGTATGAAAGTCAAACGTCATTTGGGTCCATCTTTCCCACACGCATTGAGGGGTAAGGGGCATCGTTATTAGTAATAAGGGCTAAAAAGAAAAAGGTATGTTTTAACCCCCTTGGTCCTTGTTAATGTGTGTTTACTGTACATCTGTCTCCAGGGCAACACGACTCTTTTGTGACGTATATAACCCTCAGAGCAAGACGTACTGCAAGAGGCTGCAGGTCCTCTGTCCAGAACATTCCAGAGATCCAAAGGTTAGTAGTAAACCCAGAGACTTTCTAATGAAGAGACACCGCACTCAAAAAATCCTCCATAGAAATGCATGGGGTTAGTTTGTATCACCAATATGTCGTTGACATGTGAATACATTGAGCCAATCGTGGTGTGATGTGAATACATTGAGCCAATCATATGGTGTGTTGTGAAGACATCGTGCCAATCATGTGTTGTGAATTTGCCGCTGGAGCAAGATTGGTGTCCTGAAGCCTTGCGCACGCACATTTCTGCCGAATAGGATGACCGATGAATGCCCAAAAAGCGTTGCATTATGGCCGCCGAGTGGAGGGACTTGCCTAAAAGGACTTTGGTGAAGACTGCAATCAGACTCAACGCCCCTCTTTTGAACCAGGCTTCTTCCTTTAGAAAGGATGAGTTATTTTCTTCAGTCGCCCAATCAGAGTCCTTCTCTGTGGTTTAGACAGCGAAATCACATTCTAATGCAAAATATAGTTTGTCACATTCAGCCAATATTTCTTCACCATGCTCTAGTTGTCTGGCTGTGTGATCTCCAAAATAGTGTGGAGGGCAGCAGGTTGGAATTTCATTGGCTTATGGCCAGAGTATACCACAAAGTTCAGGTGCACCTCCTTAGTGGGGTTCCCAATTTCAGACATACACAGGAAAGGTGTTGCATTCTTTGCTATAGGTAGGGGAGTTCCCACAGTAGCAAATCAACAACCAAGCTTATCTAAAATGAAACAATAGGACGCGAGATATGACTTATGCAAACAATTGACCTGTCGCTAAGCCCCCATTGTTACCGTGTGAAACTCGGACAAACAAAGCAGACTTGATTAGAAATACATTATGGAAAATGGCAGCTGACAGTATATCAAAGCAGGCTTTGAAGACATTTTGGTCGAGGACGGATTTCATTTCCTCCAGAAGCAATCAAATTTTAATTATGCTATGGAGAGGTATATTCAAAACTTTAAAATTCATACAAGGTGACAAGCTTAAAGTGGAGGCAGATCACCGTGCAAAAACCACTGATGTTAATGCTAGCTAGCTAGTGGAAGATTGAGACTGAGATATGTTAGGCTATGTTAACATTCGATGTAGTAAGGATATAGTAGTTGGCTAATGAGCATTTTCATTTTGGGATTTAACAGGGAACCTGGTTACTGTGCCCACGTTGTTGGCTCAGTAGCCTACATTACGTCGAGCTGTTGCAAACGCGAGAGACGTCCTGTAGGCTACTGTTAATGAAATATACCCCGTTTTCTAGCCTCTCGGGGTACCGGCTATCACACCGGGTATTTCACGTCCCCCATGCACAACGTTTGACCACAGTTATCCGTCTGGGTTTTTTGAGGAAATAAACTCCATAAATAACCATTAATTTGTAATTGTATGCATTCTCCCTGTTGTTTCCTATGGAGTTGTTCGAGCTGATGTTCGAGTCCGTTGAGGCTGGAATGTCATTGGCTCATCTGCGTTCTAAGTTTGGCGCTTAGCGACAGGTCAGTTGGCTGGCGGCAGTCACAAATGTACCTGGCATCCATGAAGGCCATCAGCCTGTATGCCCAAGCAAAGAACCATAGCATCAAGGTCCTCATCAAAAAACCAGCCTTCATGAGCAACATCTCCACAAACAGAGCAGCCTTTGTGAGCATGTCACTGGGGTTGTCAAGCAAGCACCCTCCTTAGTGTTTCGTTCCCATAATCAATTACATATAAGAATAAACAATTGAGCTGCAAGCTCATCCACACATACCTCGCAACACCCAGACATGCATCATGTACTTATATACATTGCATACAATGCATGACATGCATACATTCATTGAATAATATTACATGAAAATATTTAGTATTTGCTGAGTGAAGTGTAATATGTTAATACGTGTTTGCATATGTGTTTGCGTGCAGGTTGCGGTGGATGAAGTGTGTGGTTGTCCGCTGGTGCGTAATGTGTTTGAGCCGACGGGCGAGTACTGCCGCGTGTCCAAACGCAAGTGTAACAAACACTACTGTTGGGAGAAACTGCGGCGGGCAGAGGTGGACCTGGAGAGAGTCCGAGTGGTCAGTTCAAAACCCTTTCAAGAGAGTTCCATTATCAGCATCATAGTTGGCCCCACAAGGCTTTGGTTTTAACATTCCATATGTTATCTTAATGCAGAGGAAGTAGATTGGGAACCAAATAGAATGTTCAAGCATTGTTTTTGTATTTATTGTTGAAAGGGTATATAACTTTACCCTTGCAGTTTCTTACACTGTTTAGCACTTTCTACAATATCCATGGCTTTGCACAGGCATCTATTCCCTGGCTTATCACTCTACTGTTACTACCAGCTCCGTAAAGCTTTACAGTAATATACAGGGTCTCCGTTTTATCTTACTGTATTAAATTAACTTTGTTATGAAGATGTTATATTGATGGGGAAAGTAGTTTAGGTGCAAGGTCATTTTAGTGGAAGACAGTGTAATGCCATTATGCAGGTACACTTCAGCCATGGTATATTGTCACTGATGTGTTTTGAAAATCAATTGGTGAACGTGTGAATGAACAGACCTCTCCTCTCTTGTAGTGGTACAAACTAGACGAGCTGTTTGAGCAGGAGCGGAACGTGAGGACGGCCATGACGAACCGGGCAGGACTCCTGGCACTTATGCTGCATCAGACGATCCAGCACGACCCTCTTACCACTGATCTCCGGAGCAACAAGGACAGATAACCTTTGACCTCACGTGTTACATTCTTAATCCCTTGGACACAAAACCCAAAAGCCTAACTTGTCAGTTGGGGTATCAGGCTCACCTTTTGTATTGTGCGTCAGTGGAACGGACCTAAGATTCCAATAGAAGATTTACTCCATTGTTGTCTTTACATAAAGTTATTTGTTGCTTTTCTTTACTCCCCTGTCTTTTGATGGCCAAAAATAAAAATGTCCTTATTTATCTACTGTAGCCTCCATTGAGTGGAAAAGCAGAAAGGTAGATGTATGTGTTACCAGTTTTCCAAACTGAAGCTGCCTGTTTTAGTACATTATTATGACGTTGTGCTGGTGGTTAACTCAAAGCTTTCACTCTTTAACTCAGATAAAATATATATGTATATATGATATAGCAAATATTTATTTGTGATACACCTGTATAACATGCCATATAATGCCATACATGTAATTCAAATATATGTCAGACTCATACTTTAAATAACCTCCTTGATATGTAAAGCTTTTCCAGCTGTGCATAACTAATTTTCCTGTTTTCAGTCTAACTCTCCAGTACAGGTCATAATACTTTGGTACATTTCCCACCTTTACAACTAGCCTTTGGTAATACTGAAGGAAAATGGAATTGAGCGGAAGTGCGTAGACGCACCTTTTTTATGCGTTTTTTATACATTTTTTATGCGTGTGTCTTGGGGGGGGGGGGGGGTTGGGGGATTGTTGTGCGGCCCGCCGGCCAATTTTCAAAACCCAATGTGGCCCTTCAGTTTGACAACAGATATGGAAAGTAGGCCATATTCACCATATATTCGGCCTTTCCATTCACACCCCCATGAAAATAATCCATCGTGGAAAATCTGAGAATTTTTGAATGAGAAGTTGCTCAACATTCATGCATTTTGCCATTTTTGGATTCAAAGTGCCCCCTATTAGTCAATCTTACATTGCTATTGAGTTTGACAATTTAAAGAACCTTAAAAAGTGCATTTTTTAGCCGCTAGATGGCAGTGTTGTCCGCAGAAGCATTCGTCAGCCAAACTGTATAACTCCTGCAGGATCACTGCAGCCCTTTTTGAACCTCTACAGTTATTTTATGAATGTCTACCCTTATGCTATTTGTATATTAAGCTTCTTTGATAAATGACGGTGACTGGAAAGATGAATAGGCCTACAGCCTAAATAGCTTTTACGCTGTCAGTGCATATCAATCTTATAGAGGTCCATAGGCCATTCAGTTGATTGGCAGTGTACATGCAGCTGACAATTCCTCACGTTTTATTTAGGGATGTTGTTCTACACCTACTGAAGAGATCTGACCCCTATATTGAGGGTGTACTATTTTAAGTTTTCTCAGCCTACCAACTTTCGTGCTGACAGTGTAGCCTGTTTCAGTTGGGCCTACAGAGATCAGTTAGATCCATTTGATCTACAGGTTGAGGATGCCACAATTCCCCACTTTTTATATGAGAATGTTATTAGTTTTCCCAGCTAAACAACATTTGCATTATAAATGTATTTCAATTAGGCCTACAGAGTTCAGAGAGTTGAGTTGCGCTTCAAAGGGGTGGTGGGTTGCTTCATGCTTGTGGAGGGTTGCTTCGTGTTTGTGGAGCTGGGTGACTGTGCTCACAGACAACCCCCTGGCATGAGAGTGGGGGGAGTCTCACTCAGGTCGGGGAGACTGTAGTGGGCAGAATCTTGCTCTGCCATGTGTGGTCAGGAGCGAGCCTGAGTAGAGCCAGACGTAGATCTTCCTGAGCGGCTTTGTGCCGGGTCCGTCCAAAGCATGGCAATGCCCTGACTGAAGGGACCTTGGCGCTCAGGCGAGAGGGAGGGGGAGCCGCTCTTTATCAGGGAGGTCAGAGAGGTTCTGGCACAGGTGTCTCAGGCAATGAAGGACATGGCAACGTCCCCAAGGTTAGGTGGGTCTGGTAGTCAGGTGCCTCTCAAAGGATGCCTCAACTCTCAGACGAGGGTGCAACAGTGGAGCATCTGGGCGTCCATAGCAGCACGGTGGCTGCAAAAGGCTGGCATGCAGAGCGCTTCCTGGGCATGGTCTATTTTGTTAGTGGGGATCGGAGGCAATTCACTCTGATTTGACATTAATTTACGGCACATTTATTTGCATGTGTATCTTAAATATCCATATCCATTGCACTGGCATCCAGTTGCACAGGCATCTATTCCCTGGCTTATCACTCTACTGTTACTACCAGCTCCGTAAAGCTTTAGAGTAATATTCATGGTCTCCGTTTTATCTAAAATGCATTACACAGAGTTAGTATCAAGTATACCTGTATGACTGTTCTCCTCCATGCCTTAACTGTCTGGTTATTTCTGAATATCCCAGGCCTGAAGGGAGCATACAGTAGTCTCGTAGGGTTCACATGATGGCCAGCTGGTTTGTGGCAGTCGACGGACGGGCTCACATCCAGTCCTTTTTGCCTCATTCCCCTGGGGGAACGGTTGCTCCACACTACTGGGTTGAATGTGATGGTATTGCAGCAACACAGACTTGCAGAGGTGGCATTTCGACACCGGTCAGTTCTTAGATAGGAACAGCTTGAGTTCACCCAGGGCAACGCAGGCTTATCATCCTTGTCATTATTTTGTAGCCCTCTGCAATAGTTGAACTTTGCTGTACCAAGCAGTCCAATCTGCACTGGCTTGTTCATAATATCAAATCCAAAATGATGAAAAGTGACAAATACACTGCAAGCTTTGAGATCCTTTATTGACATTATTGCAAAATAAAAATATAAATAATATTGGACATGGTGGTAAGGATAACATTTAAGAAAGTAGACCTTCAAAGAAATTGCGCATATCCTTTATCAGACCAAAACTGTACAAGACATGACATATAATCATATTCGAGTTTACTTAATACGTAGAATTACAATCCTTTTTCAAAAAAGGTTGGGATGCAGTGTAAACTGTAAATAAAAATGAAATCATGTTAATAATCAAAATCATCTTAATCATGGTTTTCATCCCATGATGCACCAAATACCAAAAAGCCTTGCAATTTTACTTTGAGGAACATTATTCTTACATTATTGCAATATTTGAGTTCTTCACAGAGTCTTGAATACCTCTGGATCTTTAGTTAAGATAGACTCTAGGATGCTCATGCCAGGTAACATTAGTTGTGAAATGTTTGTTACCATTACACAGCTTTTCCGGCCTTCTGTTGCCCACGTCCCAACTTTTGCTTCAACTTTTGACATGTTGCTTCTTTTTTTTCATGAAATCACATGATTTGTCAGTTTCAACATTGGATATGTTGTCTATGTACCTTTTGCAACTAAATATGGGTTTATGTGATTTGCAGATTATCACGTTCTGTTTATATGTGCATTTCATGTAGCATAACAACTTTTTTTGGAAATGGAGTTGTAATTAATAAGTCAAAAGAGTTACTGTCACCAACGATACCACATACATCTACTAATTCATTTGGTCTTGCAAGTTCAGAGCAGTGCAGTTTGACCAGAATTAACATGTGGTAAACTGTAATTATGAAACCATCCAATTTCAGCCGCCCTCGCCCAACAAACATCTGTGCCAACTGCATAAGTGTACTCTGGCGACGAGTGACGCAAGCCGATGTTCTGGCATTGAAGAATATGTTATGTCTGCCAGTGAATGTCCATGTTCCTAAACCTTGCTAAACATTAAACCAGACGCGTTCAGATGTTATCATCTAAATAATTTGCTCAGTAAACATGGCAGGCTTGTCAGGAGAAGCAGAGTGGTAAACATGCTTTTATGAGGGTCCAACTTCCACCCAGATGAATGACGAGAAGAAGAGAGGAAATATTTTCTTTTTTTTACGCCTCTTAAATGTTCCGATAGCTGAAATCGACGTGTGGTTCACATCTGTTCCCATTTAGTTCATTCATTCGTCTGCAGTGAGATTATACATACAATGGCAGACTATTATCAAAATAATCTGTTCTGTTATGTCCTGTTTTCATTCATATTCTAAACATTTAAAGAGTGATTTTAACACAGTAGTTCACAGTAGTTAACACACTTAGTTCACATACTATTATTACAACTAGTTAGAGACTATTTAAATACACAAGCACCACTGTTCATATCATCATGCACTGCAGCAGATATTTCCAACACATTTAATGCTGAATCAGTCCAGGGACTGCCATTCAGTAGTTGCAGATGATTGCTCTCAACTACAATGATTCATTTGAACAGAAACAGAAAGTTGTTGGTGGATATGGAGTCTGTTGTGGGCTGTCAAAGGCACCCATTTAAGGTTAGAAAGTTAATGTGGGCTAATTATTGTAATTTTGTTTACTTGTGAGGTTTTTATAGGCTTAAAGAAGTTATTTGCTTGCTGCATTTAACCTCCAGAGGCAATTTTACCTAAAACTGTTGTTATAATAACTTGATCCATTTAACCATTGGCCCAATTGTTGTGGATAACCACAAGTTATTTGCAGGACTTTTGTCCAGGTTTTACTGCAGTTCTTCTATAAGTTAAGACATTCCAACTCTGTTGCTTAAGGGAAATATCTGGTTGTAAAACAAATGGGTTAAAAGTAAACTTTTTTAGATAAGAGAGGTAGCTCACAGGCAGATGTTATACCACCAGCATAACTGTGTTGACCTTGAAATGAGCTTTTCACCTGAATGGAATGAGTCATATGATTCGTGGTTGTTCATCAGCAGAGGCACGCCATTGTGTGCCATGGTAGGGATGGCAGTGCCTGCTGTTAGGACAAAGTGCCATAATTTCTTATGTGGGAGTTTTATCCTAGGTATTAAGTATCAGAAATAGCATGTGTCTTGGACTGAGAATATCCTCTGGCTCTGCACTGCTTGGCTGCAACTTTCCAAAAATGTAAAGTACATGTCAATAAAATATGGTACAGTACATACATCTGATGATCAGCTGTAATGTTTTATCTTTTTCAGTGATGGATATGCTCCACCAATGCTTCAATACCCTGCATCCGCCAGAACCCAACCCAACCCCTGCTTCACCCACCAACATCTCTCTCTCTCTCCCTCTCTCCCTCTCTCTCTCCCTCTCTCCCTCTCTCTCTCTCTCCCTCCCTCTCTACTTCCCCTCACTGCCTGTCTGTGTCTCCCTCTCAGATTAGTGCCTCAGCCATTCTCCTCACTTCAGCTTCCATTAACTGCGTACAAATGTGAGCGCCTGTCCTGCGAGACGGAGCAGGAACTAGGGCAAAGGCTCTCTAATCCAGGGATAGACGGGCCCTCCCTCGCCTCCAATCTCAGCACGTCAGGGACCGGAGGTCCCCCTGCTAGTAGCTGTTCTAGTGTTAGCCTAATCCCGGCACGAGCGGGAGCCTTCGTCTAGAACAACACGCCTTACAGCTGTTTGATCTCTGGGATTAGCAAGGTCAGCTCAGGTCCAGGGAAAGGTTTCCTGGTCCGTGTGGGACAACATGGTATTAGCCTCCACTCGTGTGTGTGTGTGTGTGTGTGTGTGTGTGTGTGTGTGTGTGCGTGCGTGCGTGCGTGCGTGCGTGTGCGTGCGTGCGTATGTATGTATGTGTGTGTGTGTGTCTGTGTATGCATGCATGCGTGCGTGCGTGTGTATGTGTGTGTGTGCGTGCGCGCATGTATACGTGTGTGAGTGTGTGTGCATGTGTCTGATGGCCCGTAGACTCTTGGCGAGAGTTGGCGACGTTTTAACAGGGACATCCAGGAAAAGCTGCGACAGCTGTGCGATGTCCACATCAGGTCCTAATACTAGTGCTCACAGTAGGTCTGCTCACAGTGGGTCTGTCTGTACATTGTCTTCGGTTACAAAAGCTTGGGAAGCCTTGTGCACAAGACATGGTTACTGTTTAAAATTCTCTGTTTTTTTGTTCATGAAGGAAAACCATGTATATGCATTACTGTAATATGTGTGTTGTACTTATATTATACAGTATCTTTTCACTTTCAAAAAGTGTTGCTGTTGATTTGCTCAGAGGTGATCACACTCTTGCATAAAGCTGGTGCATACTTTCTGAGTTGTGTTGTCTGTACATTTTTGAGTGTGGGCCATTTGTGTGTCAACAGAGAGTGCTGTCATTACTGGGGAATATAAAATATTTTGACATCATGCAGTCGATGAGTGATAATTCTGTGTATGTTTTGGTGCCATTTTCCAGACAACACACTCATTTGGATGTGCCCTGCTGAGATCCCTGTGGGAATGTGCAAGGATAGATTGACTCCCTCTTTGTCTCATCATGACAGGGTGTTTCTGTGTATCTCTCAAGGCGTGGAGAAGGAAACAGAAAGCACAAACACACACTAACTCCACAGCCTCCTCGACAATTATGTGGACATGCCTAATTGCTGCTCTCTCCCAGAATAACTGATGCCATATTTTGCATCTGAGAGTGGCAAAACAAACACCCTGTTCAAAAAGCACTTCACCAGATGTGTTTTCCTGTTCCTCAGCGTCTGACAATGGCATGTGGCAGAGTTAACTGTGCAAGTGTAAAACAGTGCCAAATCATGCCAAGGTTATCTCTTGATAAAAATAGTACACTAAACATACTACTGATCTTATACATAGGCTACAGTTATGTTATGTTATGTTACGTTATGTTATGCTGTGCTATGTTATGTTTTTATGTTATGTTATGTTATGCTATGTTATGTTATGTTATGTTATGTTATGTTATGTTATGCTATGTTATGAAGGACTGTACTCTTATACTTCATCTGTCTACAGTTTTTGTGCTGTTCTTTTTCGTGATGTTAATCCTTGTGTTTCATTCCTGAATCGCAAGTGAGAGTGGAAGTGCTGGTTTATGGCTCAGTGGCTGAGAGATCCACTGGCTCCTTTTTTGGGGGTGGGGTAAAACCAGTAACTTTGATTAATCTCTCTGCCTCACACACAACTCACGCTTGTTTTACTGATACACAGACTGGCTTATGCCACTGAGGCTGTGTTATGGCAAAGTGTAGCCTAACCCCCAGAATCCTACCCCAACCCACATCATGTGAGTCTTTCTGTTATGAAACAGCGTCAGAAGACTGCACCAAGGGGACAGGCAGAAAAGAACGGGAAGGAAAGCCTGGAAATGGTATTTTTCCTCAGTCTAACATCCCCTCACACACATCCCCACATGTGAGGGCACTCCAGTTTACAACAGATTTCAAGACCAGCCCTCTTGCCGCTCCCGACCAATCCCGTGGTTTAGCAGGGACGAGCCTTCAGACTCTACCTCGCATTTCTACTCTTGTAACCCACTCTCACAGTCATGTGACGCTAATATAGTGCAACTACAGTACTGAGCAACGCGGCAGACAGAAGCAGCGCCACACGGCGTGTCTCAAGGGCAAATAACGCATTAGGAAAAAAACGGCACCACGCGTAAGGGACTAAAAGTGACAAGATCGGAACTAAATCATTGGAATTGTATATGGTTTCCTATTTTGAAGGTGAGCGAGATTCCCAAAGCTTCCATTTTGTTGCTGGATTCTTTGAATTGGCTTGCTTGCAGTCTTGCACGAGGTCTTGGGCGTGCGTCGCTTCTACGGTAGCCTACCATATGCTGCTGCAGCATGCGGAGCTCTGGACGAAAACATGTTTACGTTGAAGAGGCTGAGCGCCGCCGCGCTTACTCATGCGTCTAGATGTGTCTGTGTGGTAGTGGGAAATGGGAAAAGATGGGCAATTAGCTTCATTGTTGGAACAGAACTTTAGTTTTATTTATTTGTATTTCATTGATATTGCTGTTTGCATTACAGTGTATGTTTGACGGGTAATAACGCCAAAACGCCTCTCCAGTACTGCAAATGCATATATTTGCATTGCAAATAGAGCTGAACACTGTTTGGAAAATTAATTCTGCTTTTGCATTTCATGAAATGTTTTTAGCTCTGTCATATAGGAATGCGGATTTGGTTACCAACGAAAATTTAATTAATCGGTAATTAATTATCAAGCGTGATGGTAATTATTTATTAAACCCAACTAGTGTGTGTCTTATGCAGTCTATTTATCTAGCCATTAACAACTGATATCAGTCGAATAATTTGTCATTGTTTGGAACATTGTTGCTTTTTGTACGGTCAGAAATGGTGTTGGAAGTTAATTTAATGCTACTTAGACCGATCTATGTTGCACGCATCTGATTTATGCGCTATTAAAAGCGCTCAGTTGCTGCTCTCTTCTGCCCCACGCGGCGTTTCATGTTAATCATGTTGACGGTTTTTTTTCCTTCTCAAGGGTTATTGTCGGTCGCTCGGTGAGGGGTGTTGTTGTAGACGAGAATGCGAAGCGCTCTTACAGCAGATTATGGTCAAAGATGATTTTTGTTCAACCATGTATCAACATTGTATTTTTTTTATCCAAGTGGACCTGATGGTCTCTATTTAATATACCCTAATTTAATCGACAGTCCAATAAGATAACACCCATCCTTCTATATATTTTAACGGGTTTATGTGAGATCTCGAATATCTGCGGATTACACATTGGAACAGTCTCACATCCACACGGGTCTCATTCAATGTGACAGCTTGAGTTTTAAATGTCATTTGTAGTGACAGAGGAGAGAAGAGACGATTGCCATGTTCTTGAGTTAAGTTGTCCAAAGTAGAGTATGCTTGGTGTTAGTAAAGAACGCTGATATCACTGCAGCGATTCAAAGTTATTTTTAATCTTGTCTACTCTTTGAAATATAATACCTGTTGAAGCGATCATCTTATATTCTGCCCCTGGGAAGCGGTCCCAGATCTCGTCCAGCTTGCACGCAACTGCGTGGCGCTCTTGAAATGAAAATGCACAGGATTCCATATTTCGCATACGTCAGAACGGAACGCAGCTCAAAGAGAGAAAGAGAGAGAGAGAGAGAGAGAGAGAGAGAGAAAGTAAGACCAGTATTGGAATGTATGGTGGAATCATTAGAACGATAAATGGAAAAGGTTACCTCTTTTAATCTATTCCAGTTATCCAAAGAACCTCAGTTAATATAATAGAGACAACTGATTAAAACACTTGTTGATGAACTGACTTTGTGCACCATCATAACTTTATATTCCATTTGTCTTTCCAATTCTGTTTCTGTATAGGAATGCTGTGGATATACAAACTCTAAAGTATATCTGTACTCGAAGGGAAAACAACAGTCTCTCCATTCATTTGTTATTTTTCCAGTGTTTTTGTAGTGGCAACACTCTTTTTGAACTCACCCTAGTGGTGTGGCACCACTTACAGGGTGCACCAGAGGAAGGATCTACTTTTCTCATATAAAGAAAGGAAACAGGGGGATTACAAGTGTAAAGACTTTTGGGCTAAGCCCCTGGGATGGTGGATCACTTTGTGTGTAGCGCGGAGCACTTCCTGTCTTACGGTGGCCTCCATTCGCCCTCGCCGGTGCCATTTCGCCTGTCGGACATGGTAACAGACTCCGCGAACTACCAGGTGATGCCCTCACCCTTCTCCGAGGATGACCTAAGCGACTCATCCAGCCTGCGCTCCTGCTCGTCGCCGGACTCGCAGGTCCTCAGCTCCAGCTGCGGGAGCTCCTCGAGCGCCGAGAGCTCGGACAGCATCCTGGACTTCCTGCTGTCGCAGACCTCCCTAGGCGGAGGCGGCGGAGGGGCGGTGGGCGATGCTGCGCCCAGCGTGATGCCCATGTCCCTCTCCAGCCTGCTGTGGGACTCGCGGCGGGAACCGGTCAAGGAGGAGAGCTTTGACCTGCCCATCTGGTCACCGTCGGAGTCACCAGTGGAGCCCTTCCATCCCACGCTGGAGGAGATCGAGGAGTTTCTGGAGGAGAACATGGACGCGGTGAGCATGAAGTACGAGCCCAGGGAAGGGGCCACCGCTCTGGGCCTGAGCTTCGAGCTGGATCTGGGCTTCGGCCTCGGGGTGGAGGTGGACAGCGATGAAGTCCTGCCCGGATCTCTGGCGGTGGACGCTGCCAAGTCTCAGCACGACTCGGACCAAACTGTGCCCACCACCACAGACGCCATGGTGACCAACGCTACCAGCACAGAGACCAAAAGCCCGCAGGATGGCCAGCTTCAGTCAGCAGACGCTAGCACACCAACGCAGGACGTGGTAAAGAAGGAGGTCCAGGGCAGGCCTGTGTCGGAGACAGGAGGCAACGGCAGCATGCCGGTCATCCTGCAGATCCAGCCTATCCAGATCAAACAGGAGAGCCAAACCGCAGCCAGCAGCCCCCGGACCACCACCACTGCCCAGGCCGCTGCTCCTTCCCCATCCTCCGACATCAAAATCGCCCAGCTGCTGGTCAACATCCAGGGCCAGACCTTCGCTCTCGTGCCTCACCTCCTGCCGTCCTCCCCCACCTCCTCCACCGCTCCTGCCACCCCCACCACCTCCGTCACCTCCATCACCTCCATCACCGGCCCCGCTCTCAACTCCTCCTCCAAGTTCGTCCGCATCGCGCCCGTCCCCATCGCCGCCAAGCCCATGGGCATCGGCGAGGGCGGATCGGGCGTCGCCGGCATCAACGGAGGGCTCCTGGTCGGAGGTGCCCAGAAGTACCAGAAGAACCCCATGGCAGACCTCATCAAAATGCACAAGTGCTCTTTCCCCGGCTGCGGCAAGATGTACACCAAGAGCAGCCACCTGAAGGCCCACCTCCGCCGACACACGGGAGAGAAGCCTTTCGCCTGCACCTGGCCCGGCTGTGGATGGAGGTGAGAGAGGACTCCTGGCAGCAGACTCATTAATGTGTAGCAATTGATGGATCTTTAGTCATATTTGTTCAAGTCATAACCTGTCAAATCCGGGTAATCATTTGACCTAAGTGCTAAAGGGCTAAAGTAATGACTTATTTGCATCTGATCCAAGAGGCCAACACAATTAGGCCATTGATTGAGCGTGACTAATGCACTCGCACTGGCCAGGCCTGATCCCCAGTGCTTTGTGGGAACACCATTTCAACAGGTCATTAAACAGCTATGTCAGATTTACCTAGAACACAAACACTCTTTTGATCAGAGAGACTGCATATGAAATTATGTATGTTGTGTTAATAGCACTTTATACAAAAGCTCCTTTGACATATTCTTCCAGTTTGTTGTGTGTGTGTGTGTGTGTGTGTGTGTGTGTGTGTGTGTGTGTGTGTGCGTGTGTGCGTGTGTGTATGTGTGTGTCGTGGCACCATGATATCATGATTTTGGATGACTCAGCCTGCCCCGGCCACGAGTGCTTCTTGGTGTGACGTGTGGGAGGAACATTCCCTTCCAGGTCAATAGAACTGTCCAAGACAGTGTGGTTTTTAAATGAAACATTTGTTCTCCTGAAGGTCTACCGTGTGGAAGGGAGGACCATCACTGGCTCAATGGCTCCCTCTTCATCGGTTAAGCAAGCACTTAAACTAAACTGTAGCAAATGTCAGAATAGTCTGCAGGAGTGTGATTTGAATGCTGAATAACTAACATTGTGTTGGTCAGCGAAATGTATGTGTGTGTATGTGTGTGTGTGTGTGTGTGTGTGTGTGTGTGTAAGGTTAGTGTGAAGTATCTGACACCATGTTGCCAGAGAATCAGTGTTGTTTTTAATAGTGTTCTTCCAGGTGGAAGGAAGCTTTTTTTATAGCTTCTGGAAGTTGTAGGCTAACGTAAATAGAACCCTATAAAAAGAAAAGTTACAGCAATAGTTGTCATGGCAAGACTAGCAGAGCTGATCCTGCTACTGTTTTTTTACTCTAAGTGTAAATGAGTGTGCTAAATGAAGAACAGCGCATGCATTTAGAAACGTGCTTCGCACTATTTGCAGGGCGAATATCTACACTCAACCTCTTTCTTCTCCTTTTAACCTTGTGTGTCTGAGTCTTTCAGTGGGAGTGATAAAGAAGGATCATGCATATCAGTGGGAAATTACACAGGAATGGAGAGACAAAGACAGTGAGTGAGAGAGAGAGAGAAAGAGTGAGAGACATGGTTTTATAGCGAAAGTGGATAGTAAATAGAGGTAGCTGGCCAGAGTCTTGAGGGATGTGAAGTTGGCAGGTGTCATTTTTCAGTGGGTAAAAAGAGACGCACTAGCATGTGGTCTGAGGTCACATGTGTGTGTGTGAGTGTGTGTGTGTGTGTGTGTGTGTGTGTGTGTGTGTGTGTGTGTGTGTGTGTGTGTGTGTGTGTGTGCGTGTTGTGTGTGTGTGTGTGTGTGTGTGTGTGTGTGTGTGTGTGTGTGTGTGTGTGTGTGTGTGTGTGTGTGTGTGTGTGTGTATATATATGTCAGTGTGTGGGATTTCTGATGTGACACCTGTGTGCAACACTCTTCTGACATGCGAGTGTGTGTGTGTGTGTGTGTGTGTGTGTGTGTGTGTATGTGTGTATGTATGTATGTATGTGACTATGTATATATGTGAGTGTCTGTGTATGTGAGCTGTGTTTATGTGTAATTAATGTGTAGTAGTAGTTGGGTCGTCAGGTTCATCTGTCACAGAGGTTAGGAAGTTGAGTAGTCAGGGTCAAGTGGTGTGATAAAATAGAATTACTATCTTCTCACTTGCACATGAGGAATGTGTGTGTGTGTGTGTGTGTGTGTGTGTGTGTGTGTGTGTGTGTGTGTGTGTGTGTGTGTGTCTGTCTGTGTGTGTGTGTGTGTGTGTGTGTGTGTGTGTGTGTGTGTGTGTGTGTGAATGAGAGAGAGTGTCATGTTTAGCAGGCAGATGTGTGTTTCCTGAGGATCAAGGACATGCTCAGACAGCTTTCATATCTGTGTGAATGGAACAGCACTTGTGTAAAATGTGTGTGTGTGTGTGTTTTTGTAAGAGTGAGAGAAAGAAAGTGAGAGGGAGGGAGAGATAGAGAGAGAGACAGAGAATCACTTGCACCTGGATCTGTTCAAACCATGTTAGGCTTATGACCTGGGAGCCTTGCCTGTGCTTGAGCCTATGACATGAGCTGGATGAAAATGAAAACATTCCACTTTTAGATGCTCTAGTGCTACTCAACAACAAGTTACTTGCTACAACTTACTGCAATAGGCTATTTCACAAGTCTGCTTATTTCAAACTCTCGAACCCTTCAAATGAGACAGCAAAACCAGTGTTGTTGAATATGTTAGTTATGTGTGTGTGTGTGTGTGTGTGTGTATGTGTGTGTGTGTGTGTATGTGTGTGTGTGTGTGTGTGTGAGTGGTGGAGAAATATTGTTGCAGAGGTGCATCAGTGAAGATGAGTGTATAGGTCATGGATGAATCAACTAGTGGCCTAAAGAGAGGAGTTGGAGTGCAGAAGAGAGAGAACAGTATAGGGTGAAATTGACACACAGACACACAGACACACACACACACACACACACACACACACACACACACACACACACACACAGTTAGCTCGAGTGGCGACTGGACAGAGTTAAGAGCCATCACAGAGGGCAGAGCAGCGACATGGGTGAGTGAGTGAGTGTGGTTGAGAAAGAAAGAAAGTGTAATGGAGTCATTTGGAAATGAAGCATCCATTTAAAAAGAGTACCAGAAGGAAATAGGTTGAAAAGAGAGAGAGAAAGAGAGAGAGACAGAGCTCTCCAGTGAGAGACTCCCGTAGTGATGGAGTGAACAAAGAGTCTGTGTTGAATAGTTACCATGACGGTGTGACAGGAACGTCTGCGCAGCTCTTTCTCTCTCTCTCTCACACACACACACACACACATACACACGCACTACCACTAACATATGCTTCCCCACTGATCACAGGAGCGAAATCAGTTTTCGAGCTTACACACACATAATGTTAGAGCTGCAGCCCTAACCTGGAAGCCCACGGCACGGATCCCTCAGAAACAGTCCCAACAGAAGGCCCCTGATCCCCATGCTGCTGTTTCCACCAGCTGCCCCAGTGAGTGCTGGGCTGGGGGAATGGGCTGCGAGATTGAGTTAGGCAGGAGAGGCCCCACGCTCGCTCTGTTGCTGCATGTTTCTGTCCCGGAGTCATGAAACTGAAGCCAGCTCTTGCCCAGGGGCGCCGTCTATGGCCCCTTCATGCACAGAGCACACACTGTAGATGCACATGCCGGTGTGTGTATGTGTGTGTGTGTATGTGTGCAGAAGAGAGAGAGAGAGAGAGAGAGAGAGAGAGAGAGAGATTCTGTGTGGTCCTGTGTGATCTAAAATCAAAGTAGTCAGTTTGCTTGAATATTCTACCTGGTTTCATTGAATTTGGATACTCTAATTAACCTCGCAAACCTATCAGCCTTCCACATGGACCCCCCACCACCACCACTACCACCACTACACACACACACACACACACACACAGACACACACACACACACACACACACACACACATTGCTGCTATGCAAATACATACCACTAAGATCGCCAAAAGAGGGCCTCTTGGCTCTGGGCCAAAAGGAGAACTCTTCTGAGAACTTCAGCATTAACATTATCCTTTATGCTTTTGAGGAAACAGCACACAGACTAGCATGGACATATACTGAGAGAGAGAGAGAGAGAGAGAGAGAGAGAGAGAACATACATAAAACATACTTATACAGACAAATCCACCAGGGGATCAACATTCCTCTTGTGAATGGACTGAAATATGACTGAGCAGCAGAGTAGTGCACTTAAATGTAAACATTCTCACTGCTGTAGAAGAACTCATTTCCTGTGTAAAGAGGAAAAAGGAAAACAACAAATAAATATTTTTTTATGATCAACAACACATATGGTGTGTGTGGCCTCTGCCTGCTGAGCAGGAGCAGGATTTAGACTGTCAGCACAGTGTTTCTCTGTCAGAACTTTGTGTCTACTCATTCATCAGATTAGTATGGTTAGTATGCGTTTGTTTCCCACAGGGCAACTAAACAGAAAACTCTGTTTAGACTAGCTAGAACCCCATTCTCTCCAAATAGACTTCAGGAGTTAGGGGAGGGAATGGATCCATAGAGTGGAAACACACGGACAGGATCACACAGTGTGTGTGTGTGTGTGTGTGTGTGTGTGTGTGTGTGTGTGTGTGTGTGTGTGTGTGTGTGTGTGTTAATGTCATGTGGCTTACTGGGCCAGCTGAAAACATCCCATCTCACTGGACAGTGGAGAGCTCTGTGAGTGCACAGAGATGGATAGTGGAGTCTTCCTGTAGCCTGCTGTCATCATTGTATTTGACACGTTGTCCATTAGGAACTACTCTGCTTGTATGCTGAATTAATCCACCTTTCTCTTTTTTTTCTTTCTCTTCCTCAGGTTCTCTCGTTCAGATGAGCTCTCTCGGCACCGACGGTCACACTCGGGAGTAAAGCCGTATCAGTGTCCTGTGTGCGAGAAGAAGTTTGCCCGCAGTGACCACCTGTCAAAGCATATCAAAGTGCACCGATTTCCACGAAGTAGCCGGACAGTCCGCTCCACAAACTAACCCCTGATACCCTCCCAATGGACAGAGGCCAGGGAGCAGAGAGAGCACACAGTGTTTCTCCTGTGTGTGTGTGTGTGTGTGTGTGTGTGTGTGTGTGTATATGTGTGTGTATGTGTGTGTGGGTGTGTGTGTGTGTGTGTGATGATCTTGTTCCAAGTTGAAAGGATACTGGAAAAACAAGCAAACACACAAATACACTTACATACACAAGTCATGGCGATTAATGTTGCTTAATGTCCATGTTGGTCTAATTTTACTTTGGAATCTCTTTCGAATCATACAATCATAGCTAGTAAAATAATATTTTTACAAGAAAATATGGGGAAAAAGCTTTTTGTAAGATTCAAGCTTATATGTACAACAGCTTTTTAAAGAAAAAAAAGTTAGATCACTTTCTTGAAAACTGCCTTGGTATCATCAAACAGAGTTGCCGACAGCCTTCCCCATTAATTCATTTGAATGAAGTGATTCATTTGAGTTTGAGTTTTTTTATTCATATTTGTCAAATCTGGCTGAGGGCCACAGAGACTAGCTGAACACTTATCCCACTCAGCACAATGACTTCCGCCATTGGAGCAGTTCAGGACCGCTATTGTTACATAAGCTACTGATGAAACATTAACACTCAAGGTGCTCTGCCGTGGAAGGTGAACGCAGACGTTTTCCAAAACACGTTCACATGCTCCTTGGTACATAACATTTTACTGTAAGCAGGACTGAACAGCCATAATGTCATGTTCGTTTTGACGGTGCTCCTTTTGAAGTGGTATATAGCACATTGGAGGTGTTCAACGTTATCAGGCAGTTTTTCTTCAGATAACAGGGGGGAAGTGTTCATAAGCTATGGGGAGCTACGGAAGTTTCCAGTTATCAGGCACAGCAACAATCAGCTCATCACATAGGGTGGGTTAGAAACTGATGCAGGATGAATATTAGAATTATCAAACGCATCAAAAGAGCTCAATGCGCACAGATAAGGATTGTACCTATTTAAATGTGGAAACAGGCCTTTAAATCAGTAGGCTATTGGATTGATAATATTTCTGTTTTGTTTTGAAAGCGATGGTGTCGTAATGTACTTGTAAGCATCTCCTGAAACCCATCTACAGTGTGTGTTTTCATGTACTCTCTGGCCTTACTGAACCAGTATGTCCTTACTGGAGGTTGATTCTTGGTCCTGGAGGACCAAGATCAGGTTTTTTTTTTATTGTTTTTCTTTTAAAACTTGGCACTAAACCAGCAGAATTGTACTGGTCTTGTTGGGACCATTAAGGTTTCTCACCCAAGTTTGCAGGACCACGTTCTGGTTTTTCTAACGGGTCTCAGTCTTTCAACATGAGATGTTTTGAGGGTATGGACACCCAGGTCTCCATGAAGGACCATGGAGGAAGGATTCAGAGAGTGTAAAACTGAAAAAAGAATTGTAACACTGACAGAAATGACAGCCCCCTTGAAATGTGTAAATTCGCTGCATACATGGCCATAGACTTGAATGTCATATTTTTTTGGTTGTTTTTGTTATTTTGTCTCGATATTTTGTCTCGAACAAAGCTTAAATCTGATTCAGCCTGTTACTGGAATGTCCACAAGCCTTTGGAGAAGGCTCACTGTGTGGACCTCGCTGCACATCTGCGAAAGGGAAGAAAAATCCACCTGCCTAGATGAGCCTTAGGCAGATTCTTGCCCTTGCCTGATAAAAACACGCAGTCCTGTTTTGGCCTTGTCAGATTTGGTTGGCAGCCCTAAATGAGAGGCATCGCTCAAGCATATGCAGTGTATGTTGTGAAGAGACATATCAAACCAGGGGACATACACCAGATTTAATGTTCATCAGGCATTCCTTCCAGTCATGTATTGAATTTAATAAATGCTTGTTAGAATACAGGTGTTTGTTTGAAATCACATCCTATGAATGTATGTATATATGTGGGGGACTGTACCTAGCTGCAGCAGTCAGAGACAGGAAAGATCTTTCTTTGAGACTAAATGTGCATCTTCAGTCTGTGGTGAAGACTTGTAGTGTATACCCCAAATGTGTACATAACGTAACGTTTCAGTAATATGAATATATTATATATTTTTTCTTTGTTCTACACAAAATGCATTTACAAATAAAACCTTGAAAACTATCCATTTTGTATGAGTTTTTGTCTGTAGTTAATCAACATACAGTGTTCATTATATATTTTTAGTGTAAGACTGAGGGTAGGGATACTCTTTTTACACAATATTGGAAGATATGAATAATAATTGTAATTAGGGTAAGGCTATTTGCACCCCTGGTACAATTACCAGTGTATGCTATTCGTACCCTGGTGCAATTAGAAAAGAATTCTATTCGTACCCCGGTGCACACAGCAATGTGTCCTATTAGTACCCCGTCTGGTACAAATATCAATGTATGCTATTCGTACCCCGGTGCACACAGCAATGTGTTCTATTAATACCCCGTCTGTTACAAATATCAGTGTATGCTATTTGCACCCCTGTGCATTTATTCTGGCATATTGATGACACAATGTAATAATAATAATAAAAAAAACAAGCAACATGTTTTTTTGTTGTTACATAACAGGGTGTGAATAGCTCAGCTGTGTGGCCAAGGCTATTCGTACCAGGGGTGTAAACAGACACTCCGTTAGTTATATTGCTGATTTAAAAGCAACAGGTATTCATACGCTAAGCAAATAATGACACTAATTAATAAAAAGGAAAGCATAGAGTGGTAACTGTTTAGAAAGGCACAGTTTTCTGACATTAGGACCCCTAATTTAGATTCTGGGCAAAGTGCAAAGTCAGTCCATGAGCAAAGCTCTCATGCATGAACTAACAGCATCATGTGGTGTGAGACACCTTTTAGCTGACACACTGCTGTTTGTGCTTATCTTTCTCATGGTGTTACATTTGCAAATGGATTTTACACTGTTATTAAGTAAGCTTTAGTTATACTTTAGACTTTGCATTTGCCTTGCATTTAAATGTAGGGCCTATATGTTATTGTCAGATTGTTAATGAGCACAAAAAACATATATGAAGTTATGAGACGAAACTGGAAATAGAAAATGAGTAACAGAAACAAATGAAGTGCAGCCTTGTGGACGAGAAAAAGCACAGTCATCATGAGAGCTGCTGTTAAGTTGAAGCAGTTGCATCACCTGTATTGATAAATATTTTTAAAAAATATTTTCACACTTTTCACAAATGAACAGGAGAACATAGTCAGAATAGCCAGTTGCTAAAACAACCATTGCAATACCTGTGAATGTTACACTTGAACTGACACTTGAGCATCACTAAGTGTTCTGTTATAGTTTCAGAATAGTTAAAAGAAATAAAAGCAATGGCTTTCTGGTAAGGCAGTGTTTTGATGATACAGTATATACATAAAATGCACATGACATGGGGATATAAGATCTAGCTAGATCTAGATCTATCTACTGTCTGAACTGGTCTGGTCTGGTCTGGTCTTGTTGGATTGTTGTTTTTCTCAAAAGCCAAAGACAGATGCTAGAGCACAGTGTGTTCTTTTGCCTCTCGAGTGGGCCTTCTGCCAAGCCATATGTACACATATGGACAGCATCTCGTGTTGATGGCATCTTCATCTTTACACGTGCCCCGCTTCATTCAGAGCAGTGCTGAGCTTGAGCCCATGAACGTCAGAGCCTTCCGCCGCCTCTTCGTTTCCAAGGGAAGATCGCTGAGTCATCCAGCATAAGGAAAAGGAGAGATGTTGTTGTTGTGGTGAGATGTATGTGCTATGTGATAGGCCGGGGGTGGAGCTGGGGGGGCGGGGATGATTTATGGCAGCAGTATACATATTGGCAGCGGCTCTGGAGCGATTTTAGGGGGTGCTGTGGTGGGAGATGGCAGAGGCTGGGGCCTGGGGGTGGGGTAGGAGTCGGGTGGAGAGGCGTGCGAGTGGTATGAGGGCTGATGCAGTCTGAGGAACAGGAACATGGAATTCAAACCATGTGTGCAGCACAGAGGCAGCCTCAGGTAGCGCCTATAGTCGTGGAGGTGCTGACTCACACAGCACAGGACGTGCTGGTAAGATGTTTTGGTGACGTCTCTGTTAGTGTGTGGCATGACGGGTAGCCGATATGAGGAACCTGAACTGCAATGGCGTTACTTTGGTTAGTCTATAAGTCAATTAAGTACCTTAATTGAAGTCATTCAAGATTTTTGGAGACTTGTTTACCCAGTCTTTTTCAAAATTTCCATTGCACCTGAGGCCTCATTTATAAAACTTTCTCACGCACAGATTTGATCTTAGACCGTGCTTATGCTCAAATTCATGCCAACGTTCAGATTTATAAAAAACGTCTTTGATGCGGAAAAGTCTTAAGTCAGGTTCCAACCTGACGTACGACCATTTTCTTGTGGTAATGTCTTGGTAGTGCAAGTTATCTGGGGTCCAAGAGCGATGAGAATTTTCAAAATTCCAAGACCAATGATCTCATGTCTTTCTTTGCCATTTGCATGATCAATATCAGCAGAAGTTTTTTGAAGTTGATTTAAAAGACTGGACACAGCTTAAAGGAGAAGTTCGGAGTGATATTGACCTGTGTTGAAACATGATACCGATTGTGAACGTTTGTTTTATAGCTCATCTCGGCTTGTCCCCTGCACTCCGAAATCTGGCATCGGGCTAGCCATGCAAATAAATCACTGTTCACTGCCACTTGTGAAATCCCTCTTAAGAGACATTCTATGGTTCTTTTGAAAAATCGCTGGAGCAGACACAACGCCAAATGGGTGTCTATTGTATGTGAACATCCCTCTGTGTGTATTAACTACCAAGTATTTCTTGGACTCTTCATCCATGGGCATTTGTTGGTATGCGTGACTCATGTCTAATTTAGAGAATTGTTTTCCAACTGACAGCGCAGTGAAAAGATCTTCCACCCGGGATATTAGATATTGTTCTAGCGATGAAACCCAACTTGTAGTCCCCACACAGTCTTACAACAGGTGCATTCTGCCCATTTCACCTGCGTGATTATTTCTTCTTCCAACAGCCTGTCTATTTCTTCATCAGCCTTAGCCCGCATGGCCTATGGGACTGACTAAGGGCGGAGGAAACGAGGAGCTGCGTTAGTCTTAACGTGAATAATGACCTTGGTGCCTTTCAGTGTGCCCAATTCATCTTTAAACACGTTCTCATGTTAACTTGTAGCTGTTTTCATATGTTGTAATTCACAGGCTTTGCTTTTTTCCAATTTATTTTAATTTTCTCCAACCAGCTACGCCATAGTAACCTGGGGCCATTCCCTTCAACCACCACAAGGGGCAGTGTGCAGCTTTGCTTCTTGTGTTTAACTCTACGCTAGTCTGCGCAGTTTTGCTACATATTCCATTACAGATTCTTCAAGTTTCTGAGTGTGTGAATCAAATTTGTATTGTTGAACAATTTCACTAGGCTTTGGATGAAAGTGATTTTTTAACAGTGCCACTAGTTGCTGGTAAGTTTTGTCCTTTGGCTTATCTAGGTTCTGTGTGGCTCTTTGCCAATCTCTAATCGCTAATCTGATTAAATTTTTCCCATTATTTCACAGTATTCCTCCCACGTCTGATTTTTAATCAAACGCTGCTACAATGCAGCACTCACGTCTGGTTTGCATTTCAATCCTAAGGCATCCACCTCAGCGGTTAAATCCTCGTCGCCAAAAGATGAAGTATATTCATAAAAACAGACTGTAAACAACTTAGACTTTTAAGTACAGTAGTTTAATCTTCGTCTTTGATATACATGTGAACACACTATGGTGAACACACCGGTCTCTGCACTGCCTACAAACTCTGCAGAAGGAAGCAGAAGGAAGGCTAGCAAGCAGAGGACAATGCACATGGATGCACAAGACCTTTTTCCAGAAAGCACTGCTTGGAAAAACATAATTATTTAAGCTATTTGAACTGACGCATAAACATAGGCTAGCTAACATCAGATGGCATAGGCTAGGCCTATAAAATGTTTTCAATATATATATTTTTAGATGCTTAGTTAGGCCACTGATTTCAACAGTATACGGTAATGATATTGATGATGAAGAGGTGTTTTACAAGGCGGAGACCTAAAACCATCCGGCTGCGTTCATTTACGTTGACGTTCATTTATAATGGCCACATCACCATTGGAGTACACACATTTTTTTGTGCATATGTTCGTTTTCTCTGAATCACACTTACGAAGAAATTATCTAAGATCAAATGAAAATTGGCTTCTACACAACATTTTTATAAATGAGGCCTCTGGTTTCCAGGATAGAAGTGATATTGCAAATCCATTATGTGACCTGTCAGAGTCAGAATTCAGTCAGGATTCAGAATCGAAATCAAGCTGCAAGACTGTTGACATACTGTACATAGGGAAAACGGCTCTCGTGACTCTAGTTAAAGATGTTTTACTCACTATAGGACAATCACATGAAAGCTCAGGTAAGAATCTCATCAGGCCCTCCCTCGCCACTCGAGAGGAAGTGCAGAGCTGGATTTTCCAGATATCACTGTACTCCATACAGCTTTGCGGTTATGAAAATGGCCAAAATGATAGTCACATTACAATGCCTAGCTTCACTGGCTGTCAATTACCAGCAAAAGCTGCTCGATGTCATCCTTACTCAGCAGCTTTGAGCAAAGACTTTTTTTCCACATGTGGACGACACACATGGGATAAAGAGGTGACATATTAGTCCCCCAATTGTCTTTCTAATCAGAAGTCAAAGGATTACTGATGTGGACATGTTTGGTGGCATGATGGCGTGCATGAGTGAAAGCTCTGTTCAAAACAGAGATCTCTATCTCGTTGTTTGTGGCCCATGTCAGTTTGGGAAAAGCTGCAATATGTTTTCTTTTCTGTGGTGTGTGTATGGGTGTGTATACTGTATGTATGGGTGTGTGTGTGTATGCTTTAGGGTGGAGTTGAGTTTATACTTGCACAAAGGCTCCGTGGTTAACTGAAACAGAAGGCAGCTTTACAGTACAGTGCTTCCACCACACACAGATAAAGGTGCTTTCATATAGCCGTCACACCCAGCCTATCTTGCCAATCAAACCAATATCAGCATGTTGTAACTGGATCACGAAACCTGATGGGTTTGAATGCCTTTAATTTCAGCACTTACAGTCCCTGCAGGAGTTATAGGACATCATTCACATTCCTGTACATTAAGTACATTTATGCAACCAGCATAAAGTAAGCTTGAAGCTCAACTTTACAGTATTACATAGGATTCAGCACTGTGAGGACAGATACAGAGTATCTATAGTTGTGGGTTTTGTGTCTGTTCTAGCTGTTCTGAGGACAGTTCTGTTTTGATGACTGATGACTCTTGTCCTGGGCTCAGACAAGACAAAGAGAGGGGTCAGCGGATCGAACATTAACCAACTGTAGTCCTTGTTTGCCACTGAATATCTCACAAGTAGTTTGTCTGCCTCACAGTTAGGCTTTGGACTCCTGCCGCTCAGTAACCACACAGGACAACGAACAAGTGTGTCCCCGATAACACAAGGGACACGAGAGAAGGACCATAAAACAGAGAGCGCGCGCGCGAGAGAGAGAGAGTGTTTGTGTGTGGGGGGGAAAGCGTTTCAGGGAGGAAAACAGTGAAGGTTCTGCATAAAAGCACTCTGATGAAAGCACTCTGATAAAAGGCTCTTTGCAGAGCCTTTTAGGAGGGCATGACTTCTCTACAGTATAATGAGACTGTCCCAATATGAAAATGTATAGCTATCATGCATATCTGTCTGACAGTCTTAAAAAAAAATAAAAAAAAAAAAAAAAAAAAAAAAAAAAATATATATATATATATATATTTATACATATATATATATATATAATGATATATAATACATATATATATATATATATATATAATATATATATATATATATATATATATATATATATATATATATATATATATATACACATAAAACAAAATCCTTGCAGACTCTAACAGAGAACAGACATTTTTGGGGTTTTATGTGTGTGGTCATGGAACTCAGGAATCCCCATTTCTTTTTGAAGGGCAGACATTTGGTGGGCAGTCTGCACATGACCTTTGGTTTCAGTCCTGTATCTGGTTCTGTAATCATGCTAACAGCTTGTTGGATTTCAGAAACAATGTGCTTGATAAACAGAGCTATTCCAGCCCATGACAGATTTGGATGGCTTTGACTCCCTGTCTTGCTGATCTGATGAAATTTTCTCACAAAGACATTCAGACACGCAAGCATACTGATGCACATAAACATGTGTGCACTTACACACCCATGTGCACAGACTTACATAAAGCATTACACACACCCACCCACACACACACACACACACACACACACACACACACTGAACTGCACACAGTTACCCATAGCCATCTATATGGTGAAAGCTATTCTTCAGCCATATTAAAGTGTCATGGTGCATTTTTCCTATGATGGTTTACAATGGCACATGTGCCATGTTATGCTATGACCCAAGTGTTTACCGCTGTGTTGTCTGTTCAAAAATGTGTCTAGGTTGCATTTCTCTTTTGGCCTGAGGTTTTTGAAAGCCCAAGTCAAAAGGTTTGAATCGAGAGGGATTTGTCCTCCACTGGGGGCCATGTTGTTAATAAACATTTAGCAATGCTCTGTGAATATCTGGCTAATGATAGTGGAGGGCTCATCAGAATAATTGTGCTTTTCTTGTCAAAATATCCTGACACACACATCTGTAAGCTATTACAGCACGAGGAAAACTTTGCCTTTATTAAATCTCTCTCACTCTTTCCTTCTCTCTCTCTCTCCCCCCACACACACACACACACACACACACACACACACACACACACTGTTAGTCTACCTACATATACCTGTATATTTGGTATCTGTCTCCAAAATGAAGTAGTAAATCAAATGTTGAGTGTAAGATTTGCGATTTTAAAGAAAATAACTGCACATGGTGACATTACGAATTGTCTTGTTTCCTGTTGAAAGTGTGTCTGTTGGCCATAACTGATTTTGAGCATGAGCCTCACACTGCAGTATCAATACAGACATTGTCCAGTGTAAATTTAGAAATTGGCAGGGAGGGCCATTGTCCGACAATAAATTACACACTCCAGCAAAGCCTATTGGAAAAACACATGGACATTCCGGTTCAGTTTTCTTCGAATTATGAAATATCTGGATCCAAGAGGGGGAAATTATGGGGTTTTCGAAGCGATTTTGGCGAATACTCTTGGTCTGAACACGCACAGAGAATATCCCTATAGGTTTACTGGCTCGCCACAGAAAACGACCCAGCTTATTTATGATGCAACTCTCTGTACTGTGCTGCTCGTACATAAATGTGTAGTGACATGAGATGCATTACAAAAACAATGGAACAATAAAAGAATGTATATGGAAAAAGCTTGTCGGTTTCTACTTGTTCTAGCTACTCAGAAATAGGATCTGCTTTCCTAGGTTTACTGTTAAAGTTCCGTCTTTTGCCTTTCAGCTCTTGTGTCGGAGAAAGAATCCCATTCTCCTGTCCTGTGGGCCTCAGCACTCTTTGATTTCTGAAATGAAAAAGATCATCGCCTTAACAGATGGAATTGGATGTTATAATCTCAGAAACAGATGGAGAGGCCGACAGAATCATGTGCAGTCAAAGTTCTCCCAGGTGGAATCCTCACTGCGTCTGGAAAAGTCTCTGTAGACTTGGATACTACACCACGAGGAGACATTTTGTCCCTCCATGTACCCCCAAGGGGGTATGTCTCCTTGAGACATCTTTTGGCAATCCTGTCAGAATGAAAAGCGGCACATTACATGATTGATAGCACTGTGACCTTGATTACACTGGACCTGGCTCTGTAGCTAAGGTCAAGTTCATGTGGTCAACTAGGGAGTCATGTGTTGATTGGGCCACTTTGCCGAATCGGACCACCGAAGTTATGCAAGCGAAGCAGTGTTGCACCCCGTCTATGAGATTGCACAACTGCGTGTCATCACACACTGCATTTAGCGTACCGTGAAATGTCAGTGCTGCGTCAGGCAGGGGGGATAGACATTTATCACAAGGAGGTTGGGGAGAGAGAGAGGACAGTGTGTGTGTGTGTGTGTGTGTGTGTGTGTGTGTGTGTGTGTGTGTGTATGTGTGTGTGTGTGTGTGTGTGCACTGAAAGTTTGTTACAATAAAACCAGGATGTGAATCTGCATAAGTGATTAAATACGTGGGAGAATGTGTCTGGGTGTATGTGGGTATGTTGAAATGCTTGTCAGGAGTAGATTTTTTTCTGTGTGTGTGTGTGTGTGTGTGTGTGTGTGTGTGTGTGTGTGTGTGTGTGTGTAACCTGTATAGCACTGTGTGTGTTTGTCACCAACACTATGCATTGAGTAGCATTATACATTTGACTAATTTCTTCAGGCCCGCTGTGTGAATTGATGAATGTTGATGACTTGGACACTTGGAGCTGCCACCTCCTTCAATCCCCATCACATCCTGAAGGCCTGCAAGCCTCCAACCACCCTTCCTCCCACCTCTCCTTAGAGGACAAGCTCCATGATCCTGTCTGGAAATACATAGAGGCATCAGATCTGATAGTGTGGCAGAATTTGAAAAGATCAGATCTGATAGTGTGGCAGAATGTTAAAAGATCAGATCTGCTAGTGTGGCAGAATGTTAAAAGATCAGATCTGCTAGTGTGGCAGAATTTTAAAAGATCAGATCTGCTAGTGTGGCAGAATTTTAAAAGATCAGATCTGCTAGTGTGGCAGAATGTTAAAAGATCAGATCTGCTAGTGTGGCAGAATGTTAAAAGATCAGATCTGCTAGTGTGGCAGAATGTTAAAAGATCAGGCAAGAGGAAAGAGTAGGGAACAAGAGGGAAAGAAAAGAAGTAAAGTGCTTTCATCTGTCCGGGATGAGTCAGAATATTCACCTGTCCAGATGAGCCCGAATATTCACCTGTCCGATTTTAACCTGTCCAGATGAGAATTCACCTGTCGGGATTCACTGTCTGAGATAAGTCAGAATATTCACCTGTACGGGATGACTCCAAATATTCACCTGTGCTCGGTGAGTCAGTATCTAGAGCTGAGTTGGAGCGAGCCTGGTGTTTCAGTGGCTCAAAGAATGGCATATTTAAAAGCATATTCGATTCACAGTGATGCATTGTGCAGTGTCAGTGTGCTGCTGTGCTCACTTTTTTCCCTGCTCGCTGTGTGTAATTGATCATTAAAGTATAGATTTCAGCTTCTTCTGGATGCTGCGGCTCTTGTGAAATCCTCAGAAAGCAACAAGTTCCCTCGGGCGTGTATAAGCGTTTTACAGAGAGCGGCAAAGGGAAAAGTCTGAATTAAAATGCCAATTTCACATAAAATGTTGAGTGTGTGTGTGTGTGTGTTTGGAGGGGTGTGGGGGGATGGGGTACATGGGGACCCTGATACATATGGTTTTGATAGACATTCCATAACTTTAAATGAGCCTTCTATATAACCCATGAACCACATACAGTTTATGTCTTTCATTAAGCTCTGAAGAATTGAGGGGAAAAAAACAAATAAATAAATAAAATAAAATAAAGGGGGAAAAAAATATTTCCATATGTGAAATATGCACCCTGGCAGTAATAGTTCCTTCCAGCATTGAACACATTCAAAAACGTGCTTGGTAACATGCCAGACTTCCTGGACCCGGACAAAAAAAGTGTATGCAAGGATAGCCTGTGGATTATCATGGACGTTTCTATGATAATGGTGTGGCGATGATAGATGTTTAATGTGGACCATAATGTGGATTGCAGCAAGGGTTCTTTGAAGAGGCTGTTGTTTTGCTGGCTCTGAGCTGATGGCTGTTTGCGCTGATTGGTAATTGTACATAATGTACTATGAACTTGTTGTGGGGTGAGAGAAAATGGTTTTGGCCCGTAACATTGTATAGAACAGTGGAATAGCACATCTTTATCATGCAACGTGCTTTGGGGTTCAACCAGGCCGAAAGGTGAAATGCAATCCAACCAGAGGGCCTCGTAATGAGAATCCTGGATTGTATGTTCATGGCCTGTCTTGACAGCATTTCAATGCAGTGTTCTTTATAAACACTTTGCAGAATACCATGACAGCCAGGTAGCATCCTCCATTTGGTTTTCACAAGAGGTTGTTGATATTTTAGCTCAATAGCCAATCATGTTCCACCGCTCTCTCCTGTGCTCCTAAAAGAATGTGTTGATTGCGATTGTTTATGGCTTAGTGTAAGCCACCATGTTTGTTTCCCATTTACAGAGCCAGCACTTAGTGTGAACACTGCCATTCTTATTTGGCTGCAAAACACAGAGATGGTGCTTTTCAATGGATGAAGTTTTAACATGCAAAGTTGAAGTTAGAGATCATGTGTTTTCCCCAGTGAATCAGTACATCATGGCCACCTCTCTCTCTCTCTCTCTCTCTCTGTCCTCTCTCTCTCTCTCTCTCTCTCTCTCTCTCTCTCTCTCTCTCTCTCTTTTCTCTGTCCCTCACCTGAGCCAGCTATCAAGGTCTGTATCGCAGTGATGGCGCAACACCCCATCTGCACTACGCCCTGTGACAGATTTTTCTCAATGAACCCAGAGTCAGCAACCCCTTCCCCTCATGAATGACGACAATAAGCCAGGGCTTTAGTTAATATTTGAGCCCGACAACACTGGCCAGTTGGTTGCAGTGCCATGCAGCGTCCCCTGGTTGTTTGGACGTAGGACATGAAAGGCAAAAGGCCAAAGAAATCCATGCTGTGACGCTTAGCGCTGGGCTTTTCATCTACGTGTCTGTTTTGTCATCATTGTAAGCTTATTACAGCGTTAGGGCTGTTAGGACACACACAGTCCATTTTGAAGAGATGCTCACACTATTGACCTTGTCCCCTTTGCATTAATACGTTTAAAGGGATATTCCACCATCTCTCCTATAAGCTAACGGTCTAATCTGATTCAATGAGCTGGAGCTAAAAGTGTTACTGTCAGACTCAGAGAACGGCTGGATGAACTGGGGAAAGGTAAAACTCAACAGTTTAACTCAAGGGGAGGTGGAAAACGAGTGTATTTCCCCAAATGAAGGGAATATCCCTTTAACTACTCAGCAGCCCACAGGGCAGGTATGGAGAGGAGAGGTGAGAGGTGTTCTCAGCTGTGTGGTGCCAGTGAGCAGCTCAGCATGCTCCACTGCTAAACTGACATTAGGCCATAGCAAATAGACTGCTATTTTACAAATGGTATGAGGACTACATGCTACTGGAATTAGAGGGAAGCTTTAGTGAGTATCAAATGACTTTGGTAGATTTTGTAAATTTTTGTCAGATTTGTCAGATTATTGTTTCAGATTGTACGATCACAAATCCATGACCTGGCTGCAGGTCTGTGTCATGCCTTGGAATGGGGCCAAAACATACAAACCAGCGGGCCACTGTTTAGCTTGAGGCTTTTCATCCGATTGTCAAACAATCAAACAGTCAGGTGGAACTGGGAAGGGATAGTTTATTCCTGTCCCACTATGGTCAGCTGTTCACTTCAGGTTATAGACATGATGCATTAGAGAACAGGATGGATAATACAGTAGGTGTAGTGGAATTAATTCCAGTGAAGAAACTTAACCACATTGCCCTCCAGAATGAACTGGGTGCCACTTACATGTCATTAATCAAAACGGCCAAAGGTAAATGATACCTTTGTGGTGAGACTGATGTGTGTTTTCCCGAGACTGAACACAGTCTCATCAGCCCCAGGTCAGGGTCTGAGTGACGTTAACCAGTGCATCAGGTCTGGCGGTTGTGGAACCTTTTAAAAAATAAACTCTGAATCAGAGACACCATGAAGTTAACCTGCAGCTCACATGCACACGCACACGCACACACACACACACACACACAAATACACACACACACACCACACACACACCCCTTACTCACTCTTACAAACCACTTCCACCATGTATTTCTCTCAAGCCCCCAAAATGATACTCAATTTTCTAATTTCAACCAACCATTATAATGGCATCAACATCAGCCTTGATTGCCTATATTTTAGGGTGACTATTTACTGATCCTTATCATTCCTCTGGGCCTGGGTCACCCAGACACCACTCGCCTACTTGGTCACCCAGAAGGACAATGACCGTTGTATCCCTATCACAACTGAATGGTTCAAGAGTCCAGTGGGCTTTTTGAATGACTTTAGTCTTTTTTTAACTCTCTCTCTCCACTAGTTTTCTTTATCCCCCTCTTTCTTTCATAGTTTTCACATTGTCAGTATTTCTGTATCGTTGCAGCATGTGCAGTGTGGGTTGATACATCTTACTGTAAAGGCTTGCACTGACAAGCATGGCCAGGCCTGGGTGCCAAGAGCTCTTGACTAGCTGAGAGTCACATGTGTGTGTGTGTGTGTGTGTGTGTGTGTGTGTGTGTGTGTGTGTGTGTGTGTCTGTGTGTGTGTGTGTGTGTGTGTGTGTGTGTGTGTGTGTGTGTGTGTGTGTGTGTGTGTGAGAGTGTGTGTGTGTGTGTGAGAGAGAGAAAGAGGGAGAGAGAGGGAGAGAGAG
>NC_063198.1:26833881-26843881 GCF_017589495.1 Alosa alosa
ATTGTATTGTAATGTATAATTATTATACATATAACATCATTGTTCCTTTGTTCTAAGACTGCCACAGCTGATGTAGACAGACATGATGTGACAGATCCTTCTGTCTTGTCTCTCAAGCCATGGAGACTTGGTGAACATCTGTCACACTGAACATCTGCTGTTCCCATTATGACATCACGAGTATAGAAAATCTTCAGAACGCAGCCAAGAAATGCAGCTCCCAAAGTTCCATTCATCAGCCAAAGTTAGTCACAGTTACGTAAGCTCACCACGTGTGAAGTGTACATTCAGGAGGGTTTAAACTTAGACGAATGGTTTATGCAGTCTTTCTCTCTTGCCCAGGTTGTTTTTTTTCTGTTTCATAAACACATACTGTACACACCATCTCATGGGCCTTAAATGGATGGAGAAGTGTGTATGCTCACAACAGTAGCGCTTTGTTCTGCTTCTCAGAAATGCTTTACAGCCACACATTCTCACATGCTCTTAATTAGTATAAAAATGGAAGCTTTATAGTCTATCAATTTAAGAGTTAATTTGCTTTTAAGGGGATGTTCATTCGCACATTCTCTATTTCTGTGCTCTCTCTCCCTCTATTTTTTTCTGGCACTCTCTTCCTCTCTCTCTCTTGCTAAAACACGTGACCAAGATTATAGGAATGTTACATGGGCATGGATTGCCGCGGATCCCCAAAATGCTTTGCGTTCACCGATGGGAAAATGCCATGATTACGACACATTCTCAATCTCTATACTCTGTCGAGACACATATTGTGTTACTGTCTTACTTTTTCCTGATCTCACTTATACCACCCTATCACCCTACACACCTTTATCGTGGCACTTTCTAGACTGACAAAGGCAAAATGGGGGGTCGGTGCGCCCCCCAAATATGCCAGCTGCAAAGCTAGTCTTGAAGGTGGGATCATGTCAATCTAAATGGTGTAGCCGAATATGAATGACTAGCCTATGGCATGCACCTCAGAAGCTGTGCTGAATGAAGCCTGCTATTGACATGATATCATTAACATACTATATAATTTCACTCTGGAGTGGAAAGGCGTCTTTTGGAGCCATTTACTATAATTTCCAAGTGGTTGTAATCATTTTAAGCTCAAGGCTCTCAATGGTCAGTAATTGATTGATTTCACAGCCTATTTCAGGCCATGAGGTTGCCTGCCCATGCAGGTTGCTAGGTAGCTAAACAAGCAAAGCTAAGTATAGCTAGAGACTTTCTAATGAGCAGACACGACACAGCACTCAAAAATCATGGAGAGGGGTTGGCTGTTTCCTAAAGTCGAGCATGCTTCCTTGATAGAATGCTTCCTTGTGAGTCGGGTTCTACGAAGATGAGGTTAGAGGCTTCCCTAGCGTTTTCGGACACTACTTTGGAACAGACTAGCTAGTGTGAACGTACAGTATACGTCACCGCGGTTCCGCCTGGGGGCTTCCGTAGTGGAGCTGCTCCGATGCATGTCAACGCAGGATTATGGGTATTTTTGCTCACCTGAGGATCCTCAGGTGCATCCTTGACAATTCTCAGAATGAAGGGCGCGAACTTCGGAGTATTCTTGACATTGGAACAGTGATCGGCGGAGTTCGATGACATGGCGTCCTTAAAAAAGCGGCCGTTGAGTATGCCTCCTTGACTTTGGGACACGGCTGTTGAGTAGGGATGGCACATTTTTGTTGACCATATCGCATCGTATCGTATTGTATCGCAGTGAATCGCAAACATTGACAGAAACACAACGCACTTTACGTCTGGCCTTGCCCTTGCCTGATTTGCTGGACAATCAGACGATCGACACCCATCAGTCGATATGGCAAGTTCAAGTGCACCAGATGCTTCTGCTTCACAAAAACAGGTAGCCTACTAGTGCTATTGATGTTAAGTTGAATTATACTGTATATTATTAAATAAATTATCATTTGCAGTCACATTAGCAGTTTCAGTTAGCAGTTCAATCGACATACAGGGCAATCATTTGGAAGAAGTTTCAAAGGGAGATGGAGTCGAAGACAGTGCCGCTAAGCGGCCCGATGCCAACATCATTACCGTGCTCTCGATCATAACTGTTACACTTGTGATAAAAGTTTTATTCACCGCAAGATAATTTTTCACTCCTCAGTTTCTGTATTTATGCTCGATTCCTGTATCTGCACTCATTTTCATTATTTATGCGCTTAATTAAGTCAGCTAAATAACCCCATAACACACACACACACACACACACACTAAAGTAGTTCTGGCTGTGATCGGGTCTGGTCTCCGTTGCCAGCCATAGATCACACCACATGGCTCCTGGTTCCTTTGGAAAGGCGCTGTGGAATGCGGCAGCCTGGTTGCCGTCCCGGTTACCGGAATTCAGATTAGGGTTCCCCAAGGACGAGCATGTCCTTGCATTGAGAGGGACGGATCGAGCGGGACCACCAGCCGCATGAAGCCAGCTCCAGAATATAAAACACATGCTCATTGTCAGTCACACACACATATAAAGAGCGAATGACAACTGCAGACTGCAGAGCATGGAGTTTGTGGTCATGGCGCTCTGCTCGCTCAGTCCCTGCTCAGTTTTGCTCCCTCCGGTCTCCTCCTAATTACCTTACTGGGGATGAGACTGGAGATGCTTGTCTTTGGATCTGGGGGAATAAAGTGTTGGCTGCCCGCAAAGACCTCATGCTGGTTTTTATTGGTCTTGCTTTCTCAATGTCAGTGAGGGCTTTTGTTCAGTCTCTCTGTTATTCTCTCTCTCTCTCTCTCTCTCTCTCATCATGTGTGAAAGTGTGTGAAGTGTAAACTGTGTACTGTCTATGTTGAGTCCAAATCATGTTTCTTTGTTTTACAAGTATACTTGGTAGGTCTGTGCTTTTGTGTCTGCTTTGCAGTGGACATGTAAATGTTGCTCTGAGATATATGCTGTGGTTTATAACAATTGCAGTCAGGGTATTTGCAGTGCAACTAAGTTTACTGGGATGTTGAAACAGAAGGGGTTTACCATGCGTGACAGTCGCTTTAAATGCGGCTAGGCCTCTTTCATGCTAGTCAACGTGGTGTGTGTGTGTGTGTGTGCATTTGGTCACAGACAATTTACTCAACACAAAGCACCTGACTTAAGGTGCCCGTTCCTGTTAATCTATAGTGGTTAAATAGCGAAAACAGACCATAATAGAGTATGTTTATACAGTACCTTACAGTCATTTTACAAACCATGTTTTTTGATTGATTAATTATGTTTAAATATGCCTTCTACTGTGAGTAAGCCTATCGGTATGTGGTTAGGAATGTTTTCCTCTAAGCCTGATGTACCGCTCAACTCACAGTTTGTGTCATCAGTGTTCCTGAATGTTGAATGTTTTGGTACCTTTCCATAGACACTGAGTGGATTTTGTTTTGTTGTTTTTTGTGGGAAACTTTAATCATCAGTAGGCAAATTGTCATGATCATCCAATCAAAGCACATGGAGCCAGTTGTGTGGTTGCTCAGCAACATTGCTCAAAATGTTGCCACATGTATCATCACCATCACCAATTTGCACTATTATCCTGCAAGACTATAAGCTGAGGAAAATTCATGGTTATAAGGGTGTTAGGTAACACTTTATTTTGCGGAACCATTAATTAGCCATTAATACATAAGTCATATGTGTATTAGTGTTCAATAAGGTCTGTATTAAGTGTCATCACACATTTATTAGGTCTTTATTCAGCAATGCTTATTCTTACTCAATAGGTGATTTATTCTACCCTGGAAATCCAGAGTTCTCGCGAGAGCACAATGGAATTGTCTCTGCGAGACACTCTGGCAATGAGCAATGATGCATATTACTTTTACCCCACATTCCTGGGAACCAGCTAAACTGATGAAGACAGCGCTGCAACGTTAGAGGACAGTACACATTGGTCGTAGTGTTACGCGTCCGATTGCGTCGAAGTCCGAAATCATTCAGTGTAAACATGGTCTAGTGTTATCCAATTGCATGCAGTGAGATTTTTAAATGCATGCTTGTTGCCGCCCCTCGAGTTGGGCCATTACATTGTTCGTGGCCAGACCTTTAATCTTTCTAGATTACCAGGGTCTGGATTTTCCAGGCTAGATTTATTCTGGGTAAATCCTTAATAAGCGACTAGTTGGTCTTGCTTAAAGGTATATGATAGTATGGTTAAAAATAGAGACGGTAGCCTATAGCCTTCTAATCATAACAACACATCATTGGCTCAAGAGACAGTTCCTACTTGCCTCAAACAGTCTGTTATTGTTCCAGTACCGAAAACAAAAGTCCATCATGTCTGAATGACTAGCCCAGTAGCCCAGACGCCTACAGTGATGAAGTGTTTTGAGAAGCTTGTGAAAAAAACATTATCTGCTCATCCCTCCCTGCCTCTTTTCGACCCTCCAATTTGCTTACAGAGCCAACAGGTCTACAGAGGATGCCATCTCAAACCTCATGCACACCACCTTAACTCACCTGGAGGAGGGGAATGGGAATTATGTGAGGATGCTGTTCATTGACTTTAGTTCAGCATTCTGGGAGATAGTACCCTCTCACCTTGGTCACAAAGATGAAGGCCTTAGGACTGAACACCACCCTGTGTCACTGGATATTTGACTCCTCACCAACCGTTCACAAGTGGTTAGAGGGGGTCCTGACATCTGACTTATTAACCATCAGCACTGGTGCTCCCCAAGGCTGTGTTTTGGAGTCCACTGCTGTACAACATCTACACACATGACTGCAAAGCCAACAGTAGTCATACCTCCATCATCAAGTTTGCAGATAACACAGTGATCTTGGGCCTGATTAGTAACAACAATGAACAGTTCTACTTGGATCAGGTTGATGAGGTGGCACAATTGGTGTCAATCTAACAGCTTGACACTGAATATCAATAAAACCAAGGAAATGGTAGTGGATTACAGAAGCAGCAGCAGAACTACAGTTACACCCACCACGATCAGCGGCAACCTGTAGAGAGAGTCACAAGTTTTAAATACCTTGGTGTCCACATTACTGAAGACTTAAACATGGACTGTTAACACTCAATATGTTCTGAAGAAGTCCAGACAACCACTCTACTTCTTCTCACAGCTAAGGAAATTCAAGTTTTACATCCATCATGAAGGCCTTCTACACTTCAGCTGTTGAGAGTGTTCTAACTGGTAGCATCATCACCTGGAACTCCACAGTTGGGAGGGTGTGAGCTTGAGAGTAGTGCTTCAGCTGAACGTATCTATAAGAACTCAACTCCCCTGCTCTACAAGATATCTATTCCAGAAGAGTACTCCTAAGAGCCCAAAAGATTCTTGAAGGACTCTTCTCATCCTAACAATGGATTATTCCTACCGCTGAAATCAAGAAGACGCCTATGTAGTCAACAAAAGCCAGAACTGAGACTCAGGAGAAGTTTTTTTATCCCCAGGCCATCCGAACTCTGAACTCACACTATACTGACTTTGCACACATTCACTCCTCAGCACTCTCAAACATTTCCCAACTCTGAACTCACACTATACTGACTTTGCACTCATTCACTCCTCAGCACTCACGACCCCCACACACACACACACACACCCACACACACCTACAAGACTTTTTAGCACTTTTACATCCCTCTCTCTATATACAGACCTTTATTTATTTCTTTTTTTATTTCATCACACGTCCAACACACACACACATACACACACACACACACACACACACACACACACACACACACACACACACACACACACATATCTGACTTTCTCCAACTTTTACAAATTTTTATTTATTATTTTTGATTTTCCTCCATCTACCCATGTCCTTGATTGCCTAGCCTTTCTGCCCCCACCCCCACCCCACCCCACCCCATCCCCAACACACACACACCATCATCACTGTCATCACTTCACATACATACAGCACTCCCTACATACTTGCTGCACACTGCCCCACATACACAGCACATTGTCTTCAGGATCTTCTCCAACACACATCCTCTACATACTTACAGCACACTGCCCCCACCTACCCACACACACACACTACACACACACACACACATCCACTGCTCCACTCCTGCCCACACACACATCTTCACTGTCATCACTCCCATACATTACATACAGTACTCTGCTTGTAATGAGTCCCTGTCCCCTGCATACCTACATACACAGCACATTATTTCATCAGGAAGCTTCTCCAACACACATCCCCAACATACTTACAGCACACTGCCCCCAATACACAGCACATTTGTCTCATGAGGAAGCTTCCCAACACACATATTGCACACTGCCCTCTCCCCACATACACAGCACACTATCCCATCTCCCCTGTCATCCCCCAACACACACACACACCAAGACCCCTGGCAGTTGGGTTAGCCTTTTCTTTGTGGATCTGCCCAAGGTTTCTTCCTTGGTAAGGGGAGCTTTTTTCCTTGCCCCTATTTGCTCTTGGTGCTCCTTTGTTGGTGCCCCCCACCCAATCCCTAATCCTCCCCCACCTTTTTTATGCAGCCCTTGCCACTTAATCTACTAAACCCTCTTCTACTGCACTTTTACTCCCCCATTAATGCACAAATAGGCTGACACCAGACATAATTTCACTGCATTTTTACTTCCAGTAACTATATGCATGTGACAATAAACTTCTTTTTTGTATCCTTGTATCCTTGTATCTAATACATTGTCATGATATGTTACTATTGTCACATTCAGACAGTCTATGGACCCTTTCAAGAGAGTTCCATTATCAGCATCATAGTTGGCCCCACAAGACTTCCTTTTTAACATTCCATATGTTATCTTAATGCAGAGGAAGTAGATTGGGGCCCAAATAGAATGTTCAAGCATTGTTTTTGTTTACCTTGTTGAAAGGGTCTATTATGAGTCTATAAACTCTGTAACACTTTACAATTCATGATTTATGCATTACTTCATTCCTTTAAATTGTATGAATCATCAGAAATTGACATGAGTTTATAGTCTCTCATTCATGACCTCATGCATGAACAACACGTCAACTAGGTATTTATAATGGTGTTTGAACAGTTTTACAATGTAAGGCAAGGCAAGGCAGACTTTCTTACTGCACATTCCTTACAGAGTGGCAATTCAATGTGCTTTTACAAACTATTGTAAAGCAAAAAGACCAAGCACTTAAGATATAAAGCAATAAAACAAAAATATGTATATATGCATGTATGCATATCAAATAAATCAGAGGAATTATTCCTTGAGAGATAGAAGGGGATCAAAAAGAAGAAGAAATATGAATGATGAAAGATAGTAGAAAATAGATAGAATGATATTACAGGACAGAGAAGGTAGATAGAATGATATTACAGGACAGAGGAGATAGAATGATATTACAGGACAGAGGAGTGACTGAAGGACAGTAAGGACAAACACGAAAGAGATGGAGAGGAGAGGACTAGCCCACACGTAAAAGTTTTTACTGGCTGTGTACATTGCATGTGTGTATGATATGAGTAATAAATGTATATAGAAATAATATATGAATGTGTGTGTGTGTGTGTGTGTGTGTGTGTGTGTAGCATATCTGGCCAAGGTGAGATTCCTGTGGTTGTGGCGTGACAGAGAACACAGCTGGTCTGGTGATCACTCAGCGGGAATACCACGCTGCCGGAACATTCTTCTTCCCTCATGGACCCGTATGGCTGCTAACATGTAACTTACCGCATGCACAAGCACAACTCTAATCACTTATAGAAATCACTTCCTTAATGTATACTCTGACAGAGGCACTATTAAACTATCTCAGTATGTGTATCAAGTCCAATGTCCACACTGAAAATGTCTACAATACGTTTCATAGAAGAGTTTTTTTTTTTTTTATAGCATTTTATTCCCATTTGTAGATGTTGTAGTATACTCAGTTAAGTTCAGTAACAGCCACTGATCACTGATCAGCTGCTAATGACGTCATTTAGAAGTATTTCTAGCTGATGGTGTCCATTCCGGTTCAGCTCCAGACAGATTTGCTGACTTTCAGTACCCCAGTTGTAAGACACATGGTCACCCCTTGACACTTGACCCTGGGGGAAAATGCTTTGAAGATGAACTCAGAGAACCCTATCGTACCCAGACCCCAAAAACTGTCAACCCCCTCCCACTCACTCACACACACACACACACACACACACACACACACACACACACATACACACACACACACACACACAATCCATGTTTATACCCACCAGGCAACTGAAAGCTGCTAATCCTTCCACTCAGTGCTCTGTTCCCCCTTCTGGCAGCTTTCAATGAACAAGCTCACTGCCAGACCACACACACACACACACACACACACACACACACACACACACACACACACACACACACACACACACACACACACACACACACACACACACACACACACACACAAACTGAATCAAATTACTCTAGAATCTTGGTCTTAGAGGGCCACCACAGGGCCACACTGGACTCCTTAGAGGTACACCTGCAGGGGCTGGATGATTTTTTTAATCACTAATCATAATCATCAAACCTCCCTTTGATCCCATGAGCCACATTTTCCTGCAGTCCTCAACACGCATGTCTTTCTGAAGCCTTTGAGAGGGCCGTGTTTACAGTGGCCATTGTCCGATCACACCACCGCTGTTGTTCACTTCCCCCGGCCTGCCCTACTTTCCTCTGACTGGGAATGACCCCCCCACACACACACACACCCCACAATAACAAACACACAGCGAGCAGGTCACGAGTACAGTGATGGGGGGACACTGAGAAGGAGATTTCTCTCTCTCTCTCTCGCTTTTCTCTCTCACTTTCTCAGTAAAGCTATGCTACGTGGCGCAGGCGTCTTCTTATCAGGTGTCCGCCGCCACAGCCAACAACACGGCCATATGACCTTGGCACCGCAGTTTCCACACGGATCGGGTTACCGGGCGCCTTTTTTTGTTCCAGCTTTGGGTCATCCGAAATAATGAACTTGGTGGCACATCATAAAACTTTAAATAGACTCACGTAGATGTGCTCCATACTCTGGAGCTTGGATGAGGTGAGAAGGAAGAGAGAGAGAGAGAGAGAGAGAGGGAGGGAGAGAGAGAGAGGGAGGGAGGGAAGACCTAAACAGTAGCCGTGGGTTTTGCTGTTATAATGTTGTTGTTTTTCTCTTCTTTTCTCATGCACCTGCCTTTTACTCCTCTCACTCCAAGGACGTTGGCCTCAGGCTTTGTTCCCGTCAAACAAAACAATGTCACATGACGCGGTTTGCAGAGCCTGATCTGGAATTCGGACCAAATGAAAGAGACAGGGCTGTGTAGGCCCGTGTGTGTGTGTGTGTGTGTGTGTGTGTGTGTGTGTGTGTGTGTGTGTGTGTGTGTGTGTCGACAGCAGCCCTCTCACGCTTCAGACAAATAATATCCCTTCATGTCAGAGCCAGGAACAGAGACCCTCTCTAGGCTCTGTCCCCAAACAGCCACACACACACACACACACACACACACACACACACGTCAGAAACATAAACATAGAACGAAAAACAGAAATAGCACACACACAGATGCAATACAGGCCCCTGAAGACACAAACACACACTTCAAAAAGGTGCAACATAACCTCTAGGGTGTTCCCTGTGGTGAAGTGAGGGGATGGAAGGGGTGGTTCTTCTTCAAAGAGAGATAGAGAGAGAGAAAGAGAAAGAGGAGAGGGAGAGAAGAAGAGAGAGAGAGAGAGAGAGTGGAGGAGAGAGAGAGGGAGGGAGGGAAGACCTCAACAGTAGCCGTGGGTTTTGCTGTTATAATGTTGTTGTTTTTCTTCTCTTTCGTCTCTCTCTCATGCACTCGTTCCCTTACCTCTCTCACTCCAAGGACGTTGGCCTCGTGCTTTTGTTTCCGTCAAACAAAAACAATGTCACATGACGTGTTTGCAGAGCTGATCTGGAATTCCGGGACCAAATGAAAGAGACAGGGCTGTGTAAAGGCCTGTGTGTGTGTGTGTGTGTGTGTGTGTGTGTGTGTGTGTG
>NC_063198.1:26848881-26863881 GCF_017589495.1 Alosa alosa
GTGTATGATGTTTCAGACAAGGAGACCAGGGGAAGAATTAGATACTTGTGATGTTTGCCAATGTTAACATGTGGTCATTTTGTGACCTGGCCTGGAAAAGCATTTATTCTGTGTGTGTTGTGTGTGTGTGTGTGTGTGTGTGTGTGTGTGTGTGTGTGTGTGTGAGTGTGTGTGTGTGTGCGTGTGTGTGTGTGTGTGTGTGTGTGTGTGACTGTGTGCATGTGTGTGTGTGTGTGTGTGTGTGAGTGTACGGGTGTGTGTGTGTACGTGGGAGACAGCAGAGGGTATTGTTCAGGCTCCTTTTCTTCTCCACAGCATAGCCTCCCTCCCACCCAACTGCTAAGCCTGCCGATCCCATTCATAAAGCTGCAGCAACATGACAAAGTCACAGAGCCAGGCACCAGCTCGGCCGCCTTTCATTGCACCCTCACAGCATTGTTTACATGCACTGTGTTTTAATCCACAGATTTTTTTCCCTTTGCATTGCATTGTGAATGGATTTGCTCTCTCTCCCTCTATGAGTCCCCATTTCTTCCTCCAGAGTTTGATTCAGATACTTAAAATGGAGAAAGCTGGAGTTAGAGGAAGCTTAGAGGAAGATTTGCCTGTACACACTGTACACACTGCACACTTCAGGGGTGTGGGGGGTGGGCTGTAAGAGCTTCCTCCATACTGATGGTGGCTGAGTATGTAAGGTGAAGAAGTAGGTGGTGTTTGTCAAAGGTAAAGCAGGGGGTGGGGTGGGGGGTCTGAGCTGGCTATAAAGTTATGGTTGTTCTTTTAATCTGGGGGCATTTTCCTACTGCCATGTGGTCATTTCACTCCACCAGCGCCAGTCTAGTAAGCCTGGCTGAGAAAGGAAGAGAAGGGTCAGTGCCCCTAACACGTCACACAAACGTTGCTCTGGAAACCAACTTAAACTACATTGGACCAAGAATACTGCCTTGAAGTCAACGGTGGGGACCATGTAACATGCTGCCACCAAATATCATTATTATAGTGGATAGAATCCACTATCTTGAAATCTCCTGGCTTCTTTTTCTTCTTATAACCTTTTCTTTTTACCTTTTCACGAATGAATGCAGCTCTATATGGGGCAGCCGTGGCCTACTGGTTAGCGCTTCGGACTTGTAGCCGGAGGGTTGCCAGCCAGTAGGCACGGCTGAAGTGCCCTTGAGCAAGGCACCTAACCCCTCACTGCTCCCCAAATGCCGCTGTTGTTGCAGGCAGCTCACTGCGCCGGGATTAGTGTGTGCTTCACTTCACTGTGTGCTGAGTGTGGTTCACTAATTCACGGATTGGGATAAATGCAGAGACCAAATTTCCCTCACAGGATCAAAAGAGTATATATACTTATACTTATACTTATCTCTAACCGCTTAACGTACAGACATGTTGAAATAACCTTTGTGTAGGTCTGGAGTTATAGGAGAAATAGGGTATTAAATATGTTAAAAAGGTAATTTTCCCCCCATAGACTTGAATGGAGGCTGTGATGTCATAATGACCCAAAGCCAGCTGCGCTCGTTAAGCTCCCAGAGTAGTTCCCGGGCTAATCAGAACACTGGGACAGGTGTCACCTGTGAATCCAACTGTCTCAGCTTCTAAGCATACAATCTGACTCTCCCTGAACTACATCCTGTTTAAGTGTTTCCCGTGTGTCAAAATAAAAGTCACAGTCATATCTCACATGCTTTGCGCATTATATCTCCAGAAAGGCTTGAAGCACATGCTTAAAATTTGGTACGAGTGTTTGTATGGACTCAAAGTTGAAGTGAGTTGATGTTGGAAGTCAAAGGTCAAGTCCATGAATACTCTGAGCGCAATATCTCAAGAATGCCTTGACATACATGCCTGAAATTTGGTATGAGTGTTTGTATGGACTCAAAGATGAAGTGAATTGATGTTGGAGGTCAAATGTCAAGGTCAAAAATACCTTGAGTGTTATATCTCAAGAACACCTTGACACACAAGGTTTTTTGGTACAAGGGTTTGTATGAAATAAAAGTGATTCAATGTTTTTTTTTCCCAGGAATCTCCCCATCAACATTAAGCTAGCAGCTTTCCATCCACTATTGTAATTCCTCTGGCTTTACATTTTTAGTTTTTACTCAAATTCATATTCTACCATATTCATATTTGAAATGGATTCATCCAGTCACTACTTCATGTGTAAATTGTGTAGAACTACGGAGCCCGGGAGGTGTCATTGCAAGATATATTTGTATAGCCTATTACATTACATGCCATGCATACACACACACACACACACACACACATACATACACACACACACACACACATACACACACACACACACACACACACACACACTCAAGCACAGACACACTCATGCATTATGATAACATGAATGCTGATGCTACCTCAGCTAACATTTTTGTCAGCTAAGGTACCATACTGTTGAAATCAAATGAATGGAATGTGCAGTGCTGCATGTAATATGAATCTGAAAACTGCCACCTTGGTATTGAATGAACATGAAGTACAATGAAGTGTAATATGGAACGAACAAAATGAACTCTGATATTTTGCATGAGAAATTCCCCCTGCTCTAAACTAGTCTGCCTTTTACAGAGGCCTCTTTTCTGCTATCACTATTCCTTCAAAGTATGTGATTACTATAATTGCAGGAAGTCATTAGTATTACAATTTAGAGTTGTTTTCTCTCAAGACTCTTACAATATTTCCTGTAATAATCCTATAGAATTACTTTGCCTCTTTTTCTGTGTGGCATGTCAGGCTCCCGATGCTGTTCACTGGCAGCAGAAATAAGGCCAGAATAAGTGGAAATGGAAGCAGAGAGAACATGAATCTGAGTCTGAATGTGCTTTTTGTGTCAAAACTGGCTCAAGCTGTTTAAAATGCACCTAATGTCCATGTTGTGTTGTGGTATCTTTCACACACATCTACACCATATCCAGCCAAAACATCTCTCCGCACTCACACACTCATTCACTGTTTTTAGTCACTCGTTGACATGTGTACGTGCACAGAAACACAGACACACACACACACATACACACACACACACACACACACACACACACACACACACACACACAAACACACACAAATACACACAAACACAAACATACATACACACACACACACACTTACACGAAGATAAGTGTGGGCCACAAGCATATGGGTTGTAAACAGAGGGGCTCTATGGCAGAAATAACAGGCTTACGTAAGCCCACCATAAACCGAGAACCCCACCCGCTGCCGTGGAACTGAACAACAACAGCCAGGAACAGCCTTATAGGCACTGGGGTCAAAGGTCATGGCTCATACAGAGAACTGAGCCAGAGCTAGGGGGTAGCTGTAAACCAAAGTAAGAGAGGTGAGTCATAAAAGGCAAAAGCATGGATAACAGAGTGAGGTTTATTTATTTAGGTTTTGTTTCCATTATTTATTTGGTTTTCATTAATATCTGTTTCTGCTTCTAAATAATTGGTATCATGTGGGCAGAAATAAAATATAGGAAGCTCTGTTTGTGTCTTTGAAGTCCATTTTGTGTAATTTCCTCTGATTCTTATTGCATATCAAGAAGCTTTTGTTTTTTTCTTCTGTTACACACAGATAGGGTCTACAGGCATGGATCAGAAGCAAAAGAAGCACATTATAAATATATCTCAATATTTATTTTCTCTGAATGATGATTTATGTAAGTAGCCAGCTGAATGTCTCACCGTTAAAGGTGTCCTTGTGAAACACATTCTTCTGACGCCAAAGACAGATGACGGCCTGTCCTGCATGGCGAGGTAAGACTGCCAGAAATACTCCCGGGGATCCCTGTCGGAAAAATAGCCTGAATTTATCTTTAAGGTAGTAACACGCTAGACTGAATGAACTCATGCATGCACGCGCAAACATATGCGTACACACACACACAAACATACACACACACACACACACACACACACACACATACACACACACAGATGCATCCGAGCACATACAAAACACATACATGCATAAACACATTATGAGGCACACAAACACACACAGAGCGTTTGCGCAAACAAGGGAAAAGACAAGTGGCCCCTTCGCTCTCTCTCTCACCCTACAATGCTGTGTGCCCTCCCCCTCCCCCCAGATTAATAAATCATTGGCAGAATGGGCCTTTTTAAAGCCAGGCCAGTTCTCCCCAGGACGGGTAGTTAATGCTAATGGCGTTTGGCTTTTTCCTCCTGCTGCCTTAAAGAGCCTCCTTCTCTGTGACAGCTCATAGCTCACCCACACACAAACGCACACGCACACGCACACACGCACGCACACACACAAACGCACATGCACACACACACGCACACGCACACACCCACACACGCACACACACACACGCACATGCACACACGCACGCACGCACACACACAAACGCACATGCACACATGCACGCACGCACACACACAAACACACATGCACACACACACGCACCCACACACGCACGCACACACACAAACGCACATGCACACACACACACGCACACGCACACACATACACACACACAGTATATGTATACCCACATATATGGGGTGTGCGTGCGTATGTGTGTCAGAAAAATGTCAATATGGGTGTCGATTTCTGTCAAAACAAATACTTAGGTGTTATGTTGGGTGAAATAACCAAAACAAAGTGTATGCCTGTTGTGTTCTGTGCAGGTGCACCAAGCCCTGCCTCTTCAGCTTCTCCTCTCATTCTCTGGCTTTTCTATCTCTTCTATCACTTTTGCATCATTCATTCATTTCTCTTCATTTCCTCTGCTTATATCTGTTGCAGAGAGGAATCTCTGAGGTGTTGAGAAACACGGAAGGCCAGACAAGACGTGGTGTCCACGGCCTGGGTCAACCCAACCACTCAGAGACGGCGGGGAGTTGGGAGAGGAGCGTTGGGCCCAGTGGGATGCGTGCTGGAATATCAAGCTGGTCGACTCAGATGAAGGTCGGGTGCGGTGCTGTTATGGTTACGGAGGCTGAGAGCGCGAGGGGGGCGAAGGAAAACATTCCCTACACTCTGTGGAGGAGACAGAGCCTGTGTATCTGGGCTATCACTTGCTGCCTCTCTTTCCCAGAACAGAGATGGCTTCGATTGTGAGAATGGGGTTTGAGGAATGGTGGAGTGGTGGAGAGACTCTAGATTATCAGAACAATGTTCTCTGATACAAACTGGCTCGGAAAAAATGACACTGACTGTAAAGATATCTGGGGGTCATACAGTCTCGTTCTCACTCTCTCTCTCTCTCTCTCTCTGTCCCTGTAGTGAGAGAATTTCCATGTGGGCCAGTATATGAGTTCACTTGTATGTGGGCCTCTGTGTGTGTGTGTGTGTGTGTGGGGGGTAAGAGTGTTTACACTCGTATGTTTGTGTGTATGTGTCTATTCCAGAGTGTATGTGGCCTGTGTGTGTGCGCACGCGTGTGTGTGCGTGCGCGTGTGTGTGTGTGTGTGTGTAGTGACAGTGTTACATGTGTGTATCTGGCTGTTCCAGAGTGTAGGCCTATGTGTGTAAGCTCAGAGTCATGCTTCATTGCATGTCAGTATGTGCAGTGTGCAATTCAGGTGCTCAACAGCTTCATTACTCCCTTCCTCAACCACATGCACTTTACCTCAGAAAAAATAAATATTGTAGGTGTGTGTATGTGTGTGTGTGTGTGTGTGTGTGTGTGTACAGTGAGAAACAGTGATACAGTGTAGATTGAACTTTCACAGAGCTACATGAGGAGATGTTCAAGAGGCTGAACTCAGAACTGTTTAAATGTGGTCAGGTTACCTGAGGTGTTCCAGAAGAGACGTCATCACTTCTGGATCTTGGAATCGTCCGACCACAGTGACACTTCTGAGCTTTTTGATGGATGTTCTGCAGCAACAACATTCTTACGGATAATGCATGGTTAAAGATGGAAATGGATATTTGAGGGTAAAAAGAAGAACATGGCTGACAAACCATAGCACAAGCGGTTCACTGATGGCTTACATACATTTGCAGCCTCACATAAAAAATAAAACGAGATACCTTCTGTTTTTTTCCCAAGACATGAGAAATGAATGCGGCTAAAGTTTGGACACAGCGCATGAAAAATGTCTCCTGCTGTCTACATACAGAGAAAAAGCACTAAAAGTCAAACCCAAACAGCATGTTTATTTTTCCTGCACTAAATAGAGACATCATTTATCATTAGGTTTATAAATACTAAAACTTTCACTGTTGCCTTTCGTCTCATCACTCTCAGACAAACACATACACAATCTGTATGTACACAGGTACACACACACACACACATGCACAAAGAACAAAGGTGCACACTATTCAGAATATAAATAGAAAAACAAGCATGATACATTTTCATCAGTGAATGTGGTTACAGAGCCAAGGATGCCTGTCTTTCAGTACATTTGTGAGTACTGAATATTGTGTTTGTATGCATGAACTAGAAATGTCAAGGAATTACCAGTGCATGAAAATGCAAAAAGAGGTGATGTAAAATATCATAGAGTTTAAACGTAAACACCATTTAAACACCTGCTGAATTTCGTAAATATTACGCACCTCTAAATTGTGTTTGTCCACCCTTAAATAGCATACCATTCTTAACTATTCTAAATTAAGCTTATGTTGTTTTACAAATGTCTATAGCTTCATATTGTTAGTTTCATATTGTTGAACATGGCATGCGCAACACAGTTTATCCTTATAATTTTATATTTTACTCTGTTGTTTAAAATAGCAAACTTCTCCTGACTTATCCCTCCTGTACAAAATGAAAATGCTTATGTTGTGAAGGTTAAGGATTAACAACAGGCAAAAATAATCTCCAAAGCGCTATATCTACTGACATGGAAATGTTTCACAATTTTCGCAAGATTTGTCGGGCCGCTGTTCTTGAAGTTGCATGGCTGGTTTTCTCCGTAGCGACTCGCTACGTCTATGCTGTATAGCTATGCTAGGTGAACGATCCACCTATTACAAGTTTGTTTACCATCAAATTGGCTTTGTAAAGGTGAAAATCTTGCATAGTGGACCTTTACATGTTATACTTGTAGCTTTGGCAACAATTAATTTATTTATTCATGCCCATAAAGCACCATTTGATTTGATTTGGTTTGATTTGAGAGAGAGAGAGAGAGAGAGAGAGAGATGACAGATACTGACACTGAGATACATAAAGACATTGGCGTGCACAGCATTCAAGGTCTTGAGAGCAGAGGGAGATTAAATTATATTCATTTCTTTGGAGACAGAGCTGTAAGTCAAACCAATTTATCACTCTATAATTGTCAACTGTATGAAGCTGGGTGGTGGTGTTGGGGGGGGTGGGGGGGTCAGGATATCAATGCTAAAGTGTGTGTGTGTATGTGTGTGTGTGTGTGGGTGTGTGTGTATGTGTGTGTGTGTGTGTGTGTGTGTGTGTGTGTGTGTGTGTGTGTATGTGTGTGTGTGTGATGTGTGTGTGTGGGGGGGGGGGCAGTAAAGGCAAGGGTGGGGAGGTGATTAGTGTATGGGTTGTGATGAGTTGAGTTACAGTAAAACCATCGGGGTAAGAAAGAGCTCCTGTCACCCCCACCTCTTCCTTGTCCTCCTCCCTCTCTCCCTTCTTCCCTCCATCCTATCCATCCCTCCCTCCTGGTGGGGACATATGTGAAGCAGACATTTCTCTTTCATCCCTGGCTTAGGACAGTCTCTCTCCTGTCTCTCTCTCCCTCTGGCTGATCCTGGCTGACGTGGCTGAGGCTCTTCCTCTCTCACTCCCCCGGCGACGCGGCGTGGAGTGATGAGTCCTCCACCGGGCTGTTTCTTTTGGGCGCCTGCGATGGGAAATATGCCTGTGATCTCCTCACTGGGCCACAAACCTCAGTGAGAAGAAGAGAACAGTAGAAAGCACCATTTCAATGCGTAAATCTGTTGAGAAATAACTTAAGTAGTTATAACGATTCAATAATTCAGTGTCTGCTAGATAACCTAGAAAGGTAGAATGTTATGGATCCCCAACAAGAAAGCTTGCATGGTAACAGTACAGAAAAATTATTATTAAATTATGTTGGTATATAATAACGGCTTAAACCCGATCTGTCTGCTCATATGGTATCCATTTCACCCTATTTCTACATCCATAAATGTGTTGAAATGCATCTACAGAGTGGCTGCCAGTCAACCATTACAGGGGAATTGTGGCTGTCCTCAGTTTGTAGTCGGTGTCAGAGTGGTGTGAAGCCCTTAGCTGTTGGCTGCCAGTGAAGCTAGCGCATGCCGCCACTCTGACAGCAGTGATAAGCGGTCCCATGCTCCCCATCACTGATAATTCCTACGTATTCCCCAATCCTTAATCTCTGTATTGAGTGATAATCAACCGCAAATGGTTGTTTAGAGCGTGTCTGGGCTGTTTGAGAGAGACGTTGTGCCCTGTTTGTTTTTCATGGAAGGAAGAAGATAATAATAATAATAACAATAATAAGCTTTATTTGTATAGCACCTTTCATACACAGAATGCAGCTCAAAGCATGTAACACAATAATAGTCAGTCAGTCATTATCAATCACTTTTCTTCATTGCTGGGGCTGTTTATGATCCACTCAGCAACATATCAAAAATATAGAGAATAACATGTCATAAGACTGGCAGCCTTAACCCTTTACCCCCCACAAGCACGCCATATGGCAACTGTGGCAAGGAAAAACTCCCATATTCCAGGAAGAAACCTTGAGCAGAACCTGACTTAATAGGGGGGAGCCCATCTGCTTTTGGCTGGCTCAAGCCTCCAAAAGCAGCAGATGTAGAATAATCTGAAAAAGTAGTCTACAGGATAAGATGAGTTAACTAAAAGCTTTCCTGTACAGGTATGTTTTCAGATCTTTTTTAAAAATATTTACTGAACTCGCCTGCTTGATGTACAGAGGGTGTTCCATAGTTTGGGGGCATAATGGATAAAAGCAGCTTCTCCACTTTGTTTGTGGAGCACTTTGGGTACGATTAAAAGATTAGAATTGGATGATCTAAGTTTCCTTTGTGGTTGATAAGATATTAAAAGCTCAGAGATATATGAAGGTGCTATGCCATTCAGAGCTTTGTAAGTAATTAACATAACCTTAAAATCAATTCTATAGTAAATAGGGAGCCAGTGCAGTTCAGCCAACATAGGGGTGATGTGTTCTCTCTTCTTGGTCTTAGTTAAAAGTCTAGCCGCAGAGTTCTGTATGAGTGCCATTTTTTTAGATGTTTTTGGGAAGACCAGTGAAAAGTGCATTGCAGTAGTCTAACCTGCTAGTGATAAAGGCATGAATGAGTTTTTCTGCACTTTGGCAATGATTCTCAAGTGGAAATAGGCTGTCTGAGTAACTTTACTGATATGGGGCTTAAAACTTAACTCTGCATCTAAGATGACACCGAGGCTTGTTACTTTTGGTTTGGTTCATCAGATTACTAAGAACAATTCCCCAGATTACTAAGAACAATATCTGAGGGAGCAAAGGCCATTTAGTTTTGGTCCAAATAAAATTGGGTATCCTCTGTTTTGTCATCATTTAGTTTAAAAACAAATAGCAGGGGACCAAGGCAGCTCCGGCCACACCAAAAGGCAAGTCATGTTTTTCAGAACATGATCTCCTAGACTTATAAAAATTAGGATGCTATGATCAATGGTGTCAAATGCGCGACTCAAATCCAGAAGAATAAGGATTGAGACTTTGTTTGAGTCAGTAGCCAGTCTGAGATCATTGACTATTTTTACTAGAGCCGTTTCTGTGCTGGGATTTGATCTAAAACCTGATTGGAATTTTTCAAGGATACTGTTTTCGTTAGGGAAGGTATTTAACTGATTACAAACGAATTTTTCAAGTACTTTGCTCAGGAGCGGTAGATTTGATATAGGCCTGTAGTTGCTCAGATTGGTATGGTCAAGATTTTACTTTTTAAGTAAAGGTTTCACAACAGCGGTTTTAAAAGCAGTTGGAAATATACCTGTTTCTAATGAGGTATTTATTACCTTGAGAATAAAGGGAGCTAAGCTATCATATACTTTTTGAGGAATCTAGTAGGGATTGGATCCAAAACACATGTTGAGGAGCCGGTTTGAGTTATAATTTTACCAAGCTCAGATTGAGTAATAATGCTAATTTTGGGGGGCTGTTTTTGGGTGTACTATCAAACAGTTTACTTGTGTTACCAATAGCCTCCCTTATAGAAATGACTTTTTTTTGAAGAAGTCTGCAAATTCTTCGCATCTTAGAGAGGATGCCTGACTGAGTGTATCAAAAGGTGTTTGATGCAATAGCCTATCAATGGTAGAGAACAACACCCTAGAGTTTCCACTGTTTTCAGCAATTACCTTAGAGAAGTGGTTCCTTCTCTCATTCTGAATAGCTCTATTATAATTTGCTATTTTTATTGGCAACCCATAGTGATTCTAGCTTTTCCTATTATTATTTAACATCTTTCCTCTGCCATTGAAGTCTATGGCAGCCCATAGAACCGTCTGGTGAAAAGTTGTGAAATTTGGCACACTTATTCTACTCATAGCACTGATCACTTGTCTGTACACCAATGTACAGACCCCAGACCCCAAAACTCTAGCGCCACCAACAGGTCAAAACTCATCAATTTTTTAACAACATTAATGCAAGTAGCTCCGCAATACTTGGACCTATGAAGCTGAAACTTGCAGAGTTGATTAAGGCAAAAGGTACGGCCCCACCCACCAATTTCCAAGACTTTGCCATGCTTGTTTTGTCCGTTTCTCACGAAACTTGACACACATGATCTTCAGACCAAGCCTCACAAAAGTTAGGAGTCAGATTTTTCAATTTCAAAAGTGTCGGCAGGTGAGAGCCAATCAAATATACACACAGGAAGTCAGCTCATATCTCTTCAGTGCCTTGACTTATAAATTCCAAACTTGGCACATGCCATCAGGGCATGGCCCTGACCACGCACACCAACGTACATGCCACTAAGTCTTACCCTCTAGCGCCACCAACAGTTCAAATTTTTGAAAGCAAGAAAACCTTCAGAGACCAGACACTTTAACCGATCTTGACAAGAATTGGCACATATGATCTTTAGACAAAGCCCAACAAAAGTTACTGGTCAGATTTTTGACCACTAGGGCGGCGCTAGAGAAACAGGAAGTGAACCCGCATGTCAGCAACCCTTTCACAAATCCGAACCAAATTTGGTAGGAGGCTTCAGGGCATGGCGATGATCACCCACACCAATTTCCACACCTTTGGGTCTAAGCCTCTAGCACCACCAACAGGTCAAAATTCATCATTTTCATCAGAGTAACAGGAAATTAGCTCATATCTCAGCAACCCTTTCATGTATCGAAACCAGTCTTAGTACATGGACTTGAGACCACACCCTGAGGACGCACAATAAATTAAGTGACCGATGACCACAAGGGGCGCTATAATTAACAACACTTTCTCGTATCGACACCAAATTTGGTACGTAGACTCGGGACCACATCCTGAGGACGCAAAATAAATTTAGTCACCATTGACCACAAGGGGCGCTATAAGTAGCCACACTTTCTCGTATCGACACCAAACTTGGTACGTAGACTCGGGACCACATCCTGAGGAGGCACAGTACATATAGTAATGTTTGACCACTAGGGCGGTGCTAGAGGAACAGGAAGTGCTGATGCATGTCAGTTGCAGTGCAGTGCAGTTCAGAGACCCTGGGCAATGGGCAAGTGGTGCAGTAGAGACCTTTAAGCAATTGGCAGGCGAAGCAGTTGAGACCTCGACAATGTCAAATTTATCTGCCATCTCGACGGCTCAAGTATCTGCAAAGAGCTTGGCCCCCTCATTGCTGCTTGGCAGCTATATTTTCTTTTAGAATGGCACGGTGAACCTGTAACTTAGTTTTTCTCCATGTTCTCTCAGCTTTTCTACATGATCTTTTTAGATCATGGATATTTTCGTTCATCCAAGGTGTCAGTTTGCTACAGGGCCTTTTTTTAGTCTTTAAGGGTGCCACTCTGTCAAGCAGAGCCTAATTCCGCGATTGAGAGCCTCTACCATTTGATCAATGGGATGATGTAAAATATCTAAATTTATGGAGTCTATAAGAGCTATGAACTGCTGTCAAGAGTCGCATTTGATTGCAATTTGGGATGAATTTTTTGGAGTATGTAGTACTATATTAAAAGATACACAATAATGATCAGACATATTTATATCATTTACTGATAAGTCTGTGACTTCTATCCCTCTAGAAATGACTAGATCGAGGGTGTTGCCAAGGTTGTGGGTGGGTCCTGTAACATGCTGCTTTAGCTCTAAACTGTCCAACACATTAAGGAACTTACTAACTTTAGCATCAGTCGTCTTATTGACATGAATATTAAAGTCGCCATTTACAATTATCCGATCATAGCTAGTGATGATGAGCGACATGAGTTCAGAAAACTAGTCGAGAAAGCCAGTCCATAGTTTAGGAGGGCGGTAAAAGGTTAATAGAAGTACAGCTGGGTCAGCCTTCAGAGTGAGGGCAATATACTCAAAGGAAGCAAATTCGCCAAAGTTGACTCTAGTGCAGCTATATTTGTTTGAGAGAATGGAGGCAATTCCACCACCTCGTTTGCCTTGTCTAATTGAGTGGAAGAAATTATAATTTGGAGGACAGGTTTCAACAAGAACAGCTTCGCTGTCTGAAGTCAACCAGGTTTCAACAAGAAACAGAAAATCCATTTTTTTTCACTAATAAAATCATTGATTGCAAAGGTTTTGGTAGTAAGTGCACCTATATTTAGTAAACCCATGTTAGCTGAAAATGCCTCTGGCTTTTGAGGAATATGCTGAGGTATGAAAAGAATATTTGTCAGGTTTCTAGTTTTAAATTTGTCTTTTTTTTACTATATCGTTGGGTAGAAATCGACGCGTTGGAATAGAACTATAAGTATAAGTCATGCTATTGCATGAAGCAGCTTGATCTATGGTAGTAGTATTGTATGTTACCCTGCAGAAAACATTCTCAGACCCATCCCATGTATAATGCCATTCGAATCAATACCTGGGGGCGTGAATCTGTAATATTTTCTACAGAATGTCAATGCCTAAGCTATGTTGTCAGAGAGTAGCCTGGCTCCATGTTGGTTTGGGTGGAGACCATCACGCTTCAGCATACTGGGCCTCTCCCAGAACAAGCCCCAGTTGTTGACATAGGGGATGCATAGGGAAGCGCAGTAGCGTTTGAGCCAGGAGTGGAGATCGAACAGTCTGGACCATCTCACAGCACCTTTTCTGTAGGTAGGGAGAGGCCCAGAGATGACAAAGCGTTTTTCTGGGCCCATCAGGGTCATGAGTTTTGTAGTTTTCCTGCAGTGCTACTGACTGCTTATCTCTGATGTCGTTTGTGCCCACGTGTACGATGATGTTGTTGACCTTGGTGTGGCAGGCCAGGATGCTTGGGAGTTTCTGCTGGATGTCAAGGACCTTGGCACCAGGGAAGCAGTAGACCTTGGAGGACCGCTACATGATGGGGAATGCAGGGTCTCTAACCATGGAACTGCTGATGACCAGGGTGGAGGTTGATGAGGTCGGGGAGGAGGGGGCCGGGGCGCCGACTTTGAGGAGGGACCAGGATGGTTGTCTCGGGGCAGGAGGGGCTCCTCATCCTCGGTCAGAATGGCGTGCTTGATTTTCCAGTCGTATAGGTTGGGCTGGGCCTGAGTGCCGTCGGACCGTCTGCCGTGCTTGTGATGCTTGCTTCTACGCCATGGCTCAGGCTGGTGTGGAGTGGAGCTGGCCAGCAGAGCAGGCTTGGTTCTCAGCAGAGGCTGGGAGAGGCAACAGGGACAGAAGTTGCATTAGTGCATGGCATGGTTAAAAGTATTGGAGGACAGAGTGAAATCAGGGCATCTGGCATTAGTGTGTGTAAGAGAGGTGCCTACGGAGAGAATGGTGTCGGAGGAACTGTTCATCCTTCTCAATCTGATGGAGAATTCGCTATTCTGGCTTCGAAGTTCCACTATCTTTTTTCGCTGAGAAGGGCGCGATGAGTCGCAGCCTGGTGCACAGCTGAGGGAGGCATCGTCGGCGGGCGAGGGCTCGTCGGTGTCAACTTTCTTTTAAACGTTTGTTTGCTAGTTGGCTAGCAACAACGATATCGTGCAGTTCCTTAATAACTCGAACACAGGTAGCGGGTAAGTAATCTGAGAAAATCTCACTTTTATATTGAGTCACTAGTTTTGAGAGACGTTAGAAGGAATTTGATGCTTTCTTCTTCCAGATAGCGTTTCCTTGGCCTGGTATTATTTGCAGCCCTTGAGTGGGACGAGTGGGAAAGAGTGAGCAATGAGAGAGATGTGTTCAGATGGAAAAGAAATGAACAAAGAGAAAGTGGAGTAGGAGACGAGCATTAGAAGGCACAGGAGACAGCAGGTCTGATGGCACACCTGGAACAGTTAGCGCGTTGTTACTGCAACTATCTCACTCATGAATCCCAGGCCCAGAGCCGCCATGGCTAGAGAAGCATCTACAAAGCTATGTACAATCACATATGTACATATACACAAACTGTACAAATTTGCTCAAACTGTGAGAAAAGTGTCCAAACACACACACACATACTATTCCAGAACACTAGTGTCATACCACACACACACACACACACACACACACACACACAGGCACAGATGCCTTTTCATGGCACACACAGAGGTTTGTTATGCAATGCTGTGATCTGCCAGGTGTTTGTTTGCGTTGGAGTGGGTAGCCGCACGTGGGTCCACTGATAGCACAGCCTCAGGGGTGTGCTAGCCCAGAGAGAGCCCTTTGTCCCGGCCTTAAAGCAGGCTCCTGTCCATCTCCACCATGAACTATCTGATTGTGGATCACAGGCTTGGCCTCCTTTTTCCATGAAAAGAAGTCTTAAAATCCATTAAAGTAAATTATCCGCTAGCCAGTGTTACACCCCTGAAACAGGGGCAGATATAATCACAGAGTGATTTTGGTGTGGTTTCCTCAATATCAGATTTTAATA
>NC_063198.1:26868881-26911381 GCF_017589495.1 Alosa alosa
CTCTCTCTCTCTCACTCTCACACACACACACATATACTCTCTATCTCTCTCTCTCTCTCACACACACACACACACACACACACACACACACACAAACACATTCCTATAGCATATGTCTGTGACTTAGGTGCTGTAAATCCATTTGAGCTTTCATCTAAACACACATGAGGAGAGCAACTAAATTGACAACAAATGTTCTGCCTCCCTGTCTTTCTCTCGCACACACATACACTTCCTCCATCTACCCTATCCTACATTCTTCATTTAGCGTCAAGCTTGTGATATAACGTTGCATAAAGAACCTCACTACATCTCTCTTGCTCTCTCTTAGCCTGTCACCTCCACAGTTCCATGAGGACATAATGCTTTGAAGAAGGTGCCTTTTTTCTGTGAGCATATACATGAGTCCTCTGATCTTTATCAGATCGTTTCCCTTCAATTGGAAAAGGAAGAATAAGCACTTGAGTTGTTCAGAAGCAAAGTGCTGTCGAGCCACAATAAAGCATGAAGCTCATTTCAAGTACTCTTTGTAAAAAAAAAAAAAAAAAAAAAAGAAAGAAAAACGTGCACAGCTACTTTTAAGAGCCTTTTAAATGGGAACTCGAGAACAACCTTAAGTAGCTAAGGCCCTATTATTGGTTCTTATTGACGGACTGTCTATATAAAGGCACCCTTGTTCCAGAGGTGCTGTTTGCGGAGCTAAATATCATTGGTGAGGTTTTTTAAGGGTGGAAAACTCTGTGGGTTTCACGCTTTCTGCCAGGAAAATAAACAGCCAGTTCATCCGCATGTATACCCCCTCTGCCCGTCAAAAGAGGGAGGACGAGAGAGAGGGGGAGAAGGACAGTGGCAGAGGGAGAGAAGGATATAGAGAGAGAGAGTGTGAGAGAGAGAGAGAGAGAGGCCATGTCCTTTCTTATCCCCTTCCCCCTCTCAGCCAGCAGAAATGGACTGACCACATGCCAGCTGATATTTTAAGACTCTATGCAGCAATAAATAAACAAATTAATTGTAAAGGAAGGTTAAGTAAAACATATGCCACTCAAAAGAAAACAGCATTTCATCATGAGCATTCATCAGGCAGCTTTTACTGTACTGCGTATCTATTTTTGATATCTAGTGACAGCTTATAACAAGTGTTTCTTACAGGGCATGCAAACATCACAGTTTTTTTTTCAGACATGCAGGGCAAGCATTGGACACTAAATATGTCTGAGTGACAGGTATATAGATATAGACATTTGGCTAGCGTCCAATATTTTTATCTGTCCTAGACTGTCCCAACATAGCAAGAATTAAAGCAAACAAAACTCGCACAGAAACACACTAGCACTACCAGATACATATGCACAGTCGCAAAAACACAAGCTTGTTTTCTCACAATGCCCATTCTGATAGACCCCCAAGTTTGTTCGCAGTACCGCATCATGCCAGCCAAAGTCCACAAACACTACAGTACACCCGTGAGTCCAAAACATCATGTTCTCCACACACCCTGCCAACCAGCACCAGCAAGGAACGATAAACAGGCAAGGAACAGTTTGTCCATTCTTTGCTTCTTGATACACTGCACAGTGACACAGCCCACAACTTCCTGTTGAAGTCCACACTGGGCACATTCGCTACCACTTACTACCACTGAAATGTGATGTGAATAACAGAGCAGAACACAGAGGAAATGATTTTTATTCCAATTAATTGGTCAGTGTTTTTTTCTCTCTCTCTTTCAGCAGGCCAGGACCAAAGAGAAATGTCCATCAGACAGATGCCTATGACCCATATTTCATCCTCAACTGTGTACTGACTGAAGTGGCATCCGTGTTTCATACCTTTGGGAACACTCTGTCTCTATTGAACACTACAAAAATAACTTTTATAGGGAGATGGGTGTGAGCAAGTAGTGTGTGTGTGTGTGTGTGGTGTGTGTGTCTGTGTGTCGCGTGTGTGTGTGTGTGTGTGTGTGTGTGTGTGTGTGTCTGTGTGTGCGTGTGTGTGTGTGTGTGTGTGTGTGTGTGTGTGTGTGTCTGTGTGTGTGTGTGTGTGTGTGTGTGTGTGTGTGTGTGTGTGTGTGTGTGTGTGTGTGTGTGTGTGTGTGTGTGTGTGTGTGTGTGTGTGTGTGTGTGTGTGTGTGTGTGTGTGTGTGTGTGTGTGTGTGTGTGTGTGTGTGTGTGTGTGTGTGTGTGTGTGTGCGTGTGTGTGTGTATATGTGTATGTGTATGACAGTTGGCTCTTTATCACTGGGTAGATGGCTGTTTGGACAACATGCCAATCTTGGCTCCCTCTCTTCATCATAGCCTCCATCTGACCACTTATCCTGCTGTGAGTGTCCAATGACATTACATGTAAAGCCCTGAGTAGCCAAAGCCATACACTGTCATCAACATTAGAACTAAAAGCCTCATAAAGTTATCACAAATCTGCCATTTGAAGAAAGCAAGTGTGCAAGTGTGCCAACTACTGTGTGGACTGTGTGACATCAGAAGAAACCTGAGAGACAGATGACATTTTGAGTTTGGTTCTCATGTACTAAGTCATCTAAAACAGATTAAAATCTACATAATTGTTACAATAATTAAGACATAACAAAGCAGAGTTTGCTGAGTGTGATGCCTGTGTGTAAGTGTGTTTGAGTGTGTGTGTATGTGTATGTGTGTGTGAGTGTGTGTGTGTAGAATCAATGTGTGTGTGTGTACGTATGTACATGTATCTGTGTGTGTGTGTGTGCGTGTGTAATAAGGGAGAGCTCATCGGTGGCTCAGTTTTCAGTCTCTCAGTTGTGGCTAAGATGATGGACGAGGTGACAGCTGTATCTGGATATGGGGAAGGAGAAACAGGGATTAGTACAACCTGAAAAGCCATTGCCACCTGCAGATCATCTTTAACATTGTGTGCGTATGTCAACCAAGCTTTTGTGTCTTTCTTTTATCTTCCTAAGTTGCTGGCTGTTTTTCATGTCCGATGTACCAGATCAAACCCAGTGCCTTCCAATAGACACAAGAAATGCCCATCTGCTTTCAGAATATTTACATAGCAGGAGGGGAGAGGAGAATAATGTGACAGGGCATTTATTCTTCTGTAACTTCTTCTACCCACAAGACTTGATGGAGAGAGAGAGAGATTGTCAGTTACTTTTGATACAAATTAATTAATGATTTGTAGAATGCTTAGTTAATAGTGTTGCCAATAAAGCATATATAGAATTGAATTGAAAGAGAGAGAGAGAGAGAGAGACAGAGAGAGAGGAAGAACAGGACAAACAGACACATGCCCCATCAGTCCAGATACTCTTTCCCTGTCCATGTAGGGTGAACCTCTGCCCTCTCGTTCCAGCACAACGCAGTGCCGACCTGATCCCCTCTTCCTTACACGGCTCCAGACTCACGTTACCGTCTCCACTGCCAGAGCCGCCTGCCATTCAGTCAGGTGATCAACAGAGGGCCGGACACCACGCAAGGGCCCACCAACCGATCTGGCGATGGAACATTCTTTCAGAAGGAAAAGGAGGGTGAGGAGGAGGAGGAGGAAGAGGAGGGCTCGACAGGCACAGTGCAGGTAGCCTCCCCACAAAGCAGCCTTCAGCATTTGACATTGTCGATGGCCCCTTGATTTAGCTCTGTTCTGTGTCAGGTCAGTGTAATCAATCCAGGAGTGAGTGGAGACCGTCTCCTTGTGGTGCGTGAGTGTGCTGCTAATGCAGGAACTACGTGCTCTTCAGGAACCTTTCCTGGCCCTAAAAGAATCCTGTACAGCCTGATTTCCCATGAATCACACACCTTTTAACAGATAAGCACAGACCACAGTCATGGATTTTGTGGTCAGTCACTGCATGTGTGTGTGTGTGTGTGTGTGTGGGTGTGTGGCAGGGTATGTGTCCCTGACACACACTATGACATGTGCTGTAGTTATGATTTACATTCCATTTTTAAATGTCTGCCTCTTGCCCGGGAGTAACCTTGCTGCCCATGGTGGCAGCCAGTGCTCATAATGCCAGGTCACTAATGACTCCACTGCAAAAGACACTGCCACCCTTGTGCCACACACACACACAAACACACAACAAAACAACACACACACACATACACACACACCAAGGACTGTTTCAGAACACCTGCTGGCCCAAGCAACATTCAAGTGGGGGACTTCAGTGCATATTTTTATGACTTGCTGACTTGCCAAAAACACCACTGAATGTTGAATATATCACACAATCCGACAAGTACACAATGTAACTTGCAGTAAAAGTCCACAACAGATAGCTTGCTAGTTTTGCATGTTTCCACTAAATTGTAAGCTGAATCATTAGCTTTTTATGTTAAAGACATACCATAATTAGCCAAACAAGAAGCAATAAAAATGTGCAACACTAACTAACTTAACTATCTCACTATCTCACTAACTAACTAACGTATCTCACTATCTCACTAACTAACTAACTATCTATCTTCTCACTGTTATCTCCTGTTTCTGTTGTTGGTTACTTTTCCTCATGTACTTCTCTGCACATGCTTGCTGTGGCTTCAGAATATCCCCTTTTAGCTACAGGCTATATTCTCCCTCACTCTCAAAACCACAAGAGGGCCCACTATGACTGACCCTTCCTTAAGGTCTGGACAGACACACACACAATTAAGCCCACAATTATTCATACCCCATGGCAAATATTAATTTAATGTTGATTTTCTCTTGACCAATCACTACCTTAGAATAATAAGGTTCTATCAGACATTTTTGTCAAAATGGAGTTATTTACATATTTTTATTCTTTGAAAGTTTCTTAAGTTCAGATGAGGTGTTTCTGAAAGTTGTGTACATATTTGGACTTTATATCAAAAAGAACTTATTCCATTTACCATGTAACTTTATGGAATTCTAAAACTTTGAAGCTCAATATCTCAGAACTACTCAAAACGCAGATAGAATCTTATTATTCTAAGGTAGCGCAATATGTTCTGACTGGGAATGACATGGCCACATGCCAAAAGGTTTTAAGACAGTGTGTCAGGGACAAAACTTTATATCGTCTTTAAAATTTGTATAATTTTTTATGTCCAAAATTATTAATACCCTTCCTAAATAATCACTGGAAAAATTATTTTGCCATCACAGCACTCCACATGGGTCTTAACTCACCATGTCTCCACAATAAATCTGGACCGCCGATTCCTTCAGAATCTTGAAGTAGACATGAGATTGGCATACAAAAGAAGCATTAAACCCTAATTACACCATGCCCATTTCAAGTGTGGGGGTGAGAAAATTAGTCTTCTGGGATGTTTTTCAACAAGCGGGGTCTGTCGACCTGTCCCAATAGGCGGCATTGTACCGTTAAACCATACGATGATCCCACGAAGTCCAGACCTCAATCCCATCAAAAATCTATAGAGAGAGCACAAGGCCAGAGTGATGCAAGACAGTTGCGGTTCAAAATCATGCAAAAAGCGTGTTGGTTATTACAAAAAACATGTTGGTTGCTGTGATGGCAAAATAAAGGCTTTACCAGTGATTATTTAGCAAGGGTATGAATAATTTTGGACATGCCATGCATTTTTCATAAAAACACTTCCGTTTTTTTGGTTCCATGTCCCTCCCTACCACACTGTTTTACAACATTTTGGCTTGTGGCAGTGTCATCTTCAGTAAACATATTGGTCAAGAGAAAATCAGCATTAAATTGATATTTGCCTGGGGTATGAATAATTTTGGGCTTAATTGTATATATGAAAAGGACTTATATGGCTTAAACCTGTTTAGAGATGCTGTCACCTCAAATATGCAAGCACATTCCTGAGGATTTCTGAAATTACATCATCTAACACACACACACACACACATCACACACAGGAACGCAAGCAGAACTATAAATATGTTGTGGTGTGAATAATAGCAGTGATTCACAGCAACACCCTAGACACCCCTCCCCCCATAACACACACATACACAAGGTGTCTCTGTGGTGAACTGAAGATGTTCAGGATGCACTGGCTATAACACTGACTATTACTGAGAGCAGAAATAACTAGATCAGGCGAGACAAGATTAAATAGTCTGGAGTGTCTCGCTTAAAATACTCACATCAATCCAACTTGTTTGCTATGGTCGTTCAGAAGCTCCACTGAAGTTGATTGGATGGCACACGTGGGTACCTGCTAGAAGGGATGCCCAAAAAACCTGGCCAAGACCACATTTTAGTCTGAGGACTACAGAGAAAAGATCCCTTCACAAATGCCACAAAGAGGCTATATCTGACTTTTATCGTGTTAAAATATGATTCACTCCAGGGTTGTGTTTCTTCCATTCATTGGAGAACAGTCTCCCTTGACTCCATCCATGTTTGTGTTTCTTTTCAGAGAAAAGCAACTAGAATGTGGCAACCTAAAACCCTTTCTCACTAAACAGAGTTATATTTACACTTTGTTCTCCTCATATCAACTTTACCAGAGACTTTCTAATGTGGAGACACAGCACTCAAAAAATACTCCATAGAAATGCATGGGGCTAGTTTGTCACGCCAATATAGCCGTTGTCTACACATATCCACCCTTTCCTTGGCAAAACGCCTAACATGTGAATACATTGAGCCAATCATGTGGTGTGTTGTGAATACATTGAGCCAATCATATGGTGTGTTGTGAAGACATCGTGCCAATCATGTGTTGTGGTGTTGTGAATACATTGAGCCAATCATGTGGTGTGTTGTGAATACATTGAGCCAATCATGTGGTGTGTTGTGAATACATTGAGCCAATCATGTGGTGTGTTGTGAATACATTGAGCCAATCATGTGGTGTGTTGTGAATACATTGAGCCAATCATGTGGTGTGTTGTGAATACATTGAGCCAATCATGTGGTGTGTTGTGAATACATTGAGCCAATCATATGGTGTGTTGTGAATACATTGAGCCAATCATATGGTGTGTTGTGAATACATTGAGCCAATCATGTGGTGTGTTGTGAATACATTGAGCCAATCATGTGGTGTGTTGTGAATACATTGAGCCAATCATGTGGTGTGTTGTGAATACATTGAGCCAATCATGTGGTGTGTTGTGAATACATTGAGCCAATCATGTGGTGTGTTGTGAATACATTGAGCCAATCATGTGGTGTGTTGTGAATACATTGAGCCAATCATGTGGTGTGTTGTGAATACATTGAGCCAATCATGTGGTGTGTTGTGAATACATTGAGCCAATCATGTGGTGTGTTGTGAATACATTGAGCCAATCATGTGGTGTGTTGTGAATACATTGAGCCAATCATGTGGTGTGTTGTGAATACATTGAGCCAATCATGTGGTGTGTTGTGAATACATTGAGCCAATCATGTGGTGTGTTGTGAATACATTGAGCCAATCATGTGGTGTGTTGTGAATACATTGAGCCAATCATGTGGTGTGTTGTGAATACATTGAGCCAATCATGTGGTGTGTTGTGAATACATTGAGCCAATCATGTGGTGTGTTGTGAATACATTGAGCCAATCATATGGTGTGTTGTGAATACATTGAGCCAATCATGTGGTGTGTTGTGAATACATTGAGCCAATCATGTGGTGTGTTGTGAATACATTGAGCCAATCATGTGGTGTGTTGTGAATACATTGAGCCAATCATGTGGTGTGTTGTGAATACATTGAGCCAATCATGTGGTGTGTTGTGAATACATTGAGCCAATCATGTGGTGTGTTGTGAATACATTGAGCCAATCATGTGGTGTGTTGTGAATACATTGAGCCAATCATGTGGTGTGTTGTGAATACATTGAGCCAATCATGTGGTGTGTTGTGAATACATTGAGCCAATCATGTGGTGTGTTGTGAATACATTGAGCCAATCATGTGGTGTGTTGTGAATACATTGAGCCAATCATGTGGTGTGTTGTGAATACATTGAGCCAATCATATGGTGTGTTGTGAATACATTGAGCCAATCATATGGTGTGTTGTGAATACATTGAGCCAATCATGTGGTGTGTTGTGAATACATTGAGCCAATCATGTGGTGTGTTGTGAATACATTGAGCCAATCATGTGGTGTGTTGTGAATACATTGAGCCAATCATATGGTGTGTTGTGAATACATTGAGCCAATCATGTGGTGTGTTGTGAATACATTGAGCCAATCATGTGGTGTGTTGTGAATACATTGAGCCAATCATGTGAGCAAAGAATATTTGTAGTGTTCAAAAAACACACAGGTGATTTTAGTAAGATGATTCTTTCATTCTTGGCTCCTAGTTGCTGTTCTAAGTGTCACAATGTGTGTGTGTGTGTGTGAGTGTGTGTGTGTCTGTGTGTGCCTTTTGATTTAAGTACAGCAACTATTTATAGTGACTGAATTTCCATGTGTGCGCATAGGAATCAGTGTGTAAAAATACACAGCAGCTAGATACAGATGAGACGGTGGATGGCTGAAAGCCTGTGGCAGGACCCGCGCACCTGTGGCTGATGCCAGCTACTAAAATAACCAGCTACAATGCACGGGGGCTCACACGCAGTACACACACACACACTCACACTGTACATGTACACACACATGGGGCGTGCGTATGTGTGTAAGTGGCTACACATTCACGTACACACACACACACACACACACACACACTTTCTCTCTCTCTCTCTTGCTCACAAATACTCACAAACACACACACACACACACACACACACACACACATACACACACACAAACCAACCCGCACAAAGGAGTCCAACACAAACTGTGTGCCCTTCACCTAACCTTTCCTAATGCCTCAGAGTTGTTTCTCTAAGAAATCACACATCTGTTGAGAGTTATTGGAGACACTCAGGGCCATGTTAAAAAATTTGTATTTACTATCAAAAGCCGCCCCAAGGATGTACACAGATGAAGTATGAGTTTCGCAGCAACAACAGATCCTGCACTACTGTATATTACATTGATGCTTTCTGCACACGTGAGGTGTTAACGAGGTGTTGAAAACCGCCCTGCATTTGACTTGCTGTCTTTATGCCAACCTGAAATCATAAAGCTGAAGGCAGCAGTGGAACAGATGTGTGGTGAATCACTCAGGGCTGCCCTCCACCTGGAGTCTAATTAACTCAGAACAAAACTCAATCCACCCTGAAACCATAGCAGACTCTTTGAAGAATGGCAGAGGTTTGGTAACCTAGTGATTCCTTTATAGAAAGCATCATGGTTTGAGGTTGGTGGCTTCTTTTTTCCTGGTGCTTGAGAGTAACTTTCACCAGGAAAACTGGAGTAATGAGAAGGCAGGGGTTGAAGTTGTAAAAGTGCTATTGATGTAGAGAGAGAGACGTCATCCAAACCATTTTCTAATACAATATCGCCACCATGGGGCCAAATATGACATTACAGTTTCTACCCTTCAACTGGGTTACTGTGACAAATAGTTCTGTGTGTCATTGTAGTAAAGCAGGTATTTTTACACATATAAACATACGTGACTGTAAAGTTGTATGTGTTGAATAAGTGTAACCCTCTATTCTCTAGTCTAGCTGACAAAGGCAAACATAAATGGCATGCATTTCACCTCACCGTGCCTCTAGACTACCTGTGAAGTAGTTCAATGAAACACATTAAAAGGTTCTCTCTCTCTCTCTCTCTCTCTCTGTCTGTATGACATTGATTAAAGAATGACAGACAGGTCTTTGATTAGATTTGAACCCAGATACACACTAATCCAATTGCTAGTTTTACGAGTTATATATTTATGATCCGTAACCTACATTGTGCAATGTGCTCCACTGTTGGTGTGTTAATCTTTCCCATGAGTGTCTGCCTGGAGAGCAGTTTATCCCTCATCTACCTGATATGAGCCACACAACTTCTGAATCTTATCTGATTGGAGAAATTAATAATGTGTTGGGGAAAAGTCACCGGTGTAATTCCTGTCACACTATTTGTGCAGTTTTTATTTTCAAACCGTATACAGATCCATATTGTAACAACAGAATGGTCTATAGTCTTGACAGCATGATATTTTCTGCTCCAAAGACTGATATAGGCTCTATTTACTGATTTTGGAGAATAGATTAATTCATGAAAATTACACAAATTAGTTGTCTTCTGTTACATTGTTTTGATAGACTTTTTACATCACAGGATAACATATCAGTACATTCACACGTTTTAATAGTAGTAATTTAGGACTTGTGACTTTGGACCTGTGGGTGTGTGTTTTCAAAGTTGTTTTTATAACCTTCTTAACACACAAGTGGATGTGAAAAGGTCCAAGGTGAGTCAAGATGATAAACACATGATTCATGCATTGCAGTAGGTGTGACAATGAAACAACAACTGATGTATGGGTACCCTATACCTCAGTAGCCTACTTTGGTACAGGGGGGGCTAGGGATTTGCCCATGGTTCCTACATTTGCTCTATTAGGAAGACTTAGCAGTTTAATCGGTGCAATCCATCACAATAACTGGATAGTCAACAGATCAGGCAATTGCCAATGTGTGTGTTTATCCAAAAGTGAATAAGTGTTAATAGAGGTTCAGGATTCATATTTATGGTCCACAAAATAAATGGCAAATGCTGAGCAAGTGATAGTCCAATATGCTCTTTTTAATATGCTTCCTTAATACATCAGTGTATTGATCAGATGGATTGATAACACACATCACGTTGAGTCTCCCTGAGCTGCATGTTGTGGACCTAATGAGTGTTCTGGAGGTAGTGTAGCCAATCAAAAAGACGAAGGAAGGTGCCTGTTTCATAACCCCGTGCAGTGAAATGCTTAAGAAGGCTGCTGTTTTCTCAGGGTTTTTTTTTGGTTCTTTAGTTGGGCATTTGGCTTTCCTTAAAGCCCCAAATCAACAGGGCATAACCACCTGTAAAAAAGTTGTCTTATTGCTCACAAAGGCTGCTTTGTTGGTGATGCTTCTGCTGCTTCACACTTTGGTGGTTTTAAAGGTCACTAATAGGGAACGTGAGCTGCGTTTAGACCGTCGTGAGACAGGTTAGTTTTACCCTACTGATGATGTGTTGTTGCAATGGTAATCCCGCTCAGTACGAGAGGACCGCAGGTTACTACTAACTACTAGGCTAGGTGATCTTGCTTTATATGATGTCTTGTCTGGCATACTGAAACATGCAGGCCTAAAAGTGGTCATATAGGCCTGCTAAATATAATTTCCTGGTTTTCCATACAGAACCAATAGCCTAGGTTACTGGTAAAATGTACATAATAACCAACACTTCAACGTAATACCCCATTTGTGTCTGCAAGGACTATTTCTGTACATAATAATACAGTAGTAGCCTAATCCTGGGTGACATAGTCCCCCCACAGGCTTAATAGCATAATTGCAGCAAGCGACGCGACATTTAAAGTGGAACGGAATATTCGAATAAGGAACAGCGAAAAAGGATCCTACCAGTCTCGTCCCATATGAGCTGTTTCCAGGTCATTATCGAGGGCTATCGTTAGTCGTTCTAGTTTGTCTGAAGTGGTATAGGCTACTTGACCAGATGTGCACTTGTGAGCAGGACAGCTTGGGTCTGAAACCGAACAGAGCGAGCGATTTTCTGCTGTAACATTATTAAGTAATCACGCATTGGACAAATAAATAACTCGATCCATAGCCATGTGGTTATTAGACAGGAATACAATTGCACGTCTACCATACAAGTTCCGGATGTGATCAATTTAAATTGAGCGATCTGAGAAAGTCCTATTCTAACTATTGTGTTGTGAAACATAATTCTAAATATAGCCTAGCTGTAGACTACGATCTGACTGCCTAATTAAAGTGCAACGGTGTTGCTGCTTCTTCACAGTTCTGACAGGTGTTACCAGCACTTCTCTGACGAATCCAAGGTGTGTAGGCGTCTGGCGTCTGAGATGTAGGCCTAATTTGGTCCTGTAGCCTGCCTACCACTAGCCTACCACTGGAGTATTGGAGCGATTTGGTCAGTTAATTTTGCATTTTACATTTGACACACTCCTGAGGCTGTTTAAAGAAGGCCTGGCTGCATCCCATTGCAGCAAATAACACGGCTGAATATAGCATGAATTACTTTTTCCTAGGCCTACTGCACAGCAAAACACAGAATGTGTGAACTACATAGTGCTTGAACAGCAAAATTAAATAACAAATACATGAATAACAAATAATTTATGAGTGTGTACACTATAAACATATAGGCCTACTTTGCATGTATAGGCCTAATAGTGATTGATCTAACAAAAACATGACAACCATATGAGATTGTGTGTCCATCATGTTATAGTGTTATATTGTAGCCTACCCAGTTAAAAGTGTGAAGTGGCTGTAGGCTAGGCCTTGTTATATGATAACCTAATTATAACACCTTTATCATGAAATTATCAACTACAAATTATTTTTAATGGGCTACAATTAAACCAAACTATAAACCATAATTCTACACTGAAGAGAGGGGCCTGTTTATTTGGCTGAGGTTAAATATGAACAACACTCTCTAGTATCCCTTACATTTAACAAGACAAACAGGGTCATGTTTACATGTTGTCTCTTAATGGCAACAATAACAGTCACAGTACTAGCTCTTTGTACTACCAAAAACTAATCCTCTGCTCTTTCTGTTGTCTCTATCAGGTTTCTGCTGTTCAGTCATGGAGAATCGTATATCCATTATCCTTCTAGGAAAAGCTGGAGTTGGTAAAAGTGCTTCAGCAAACACAATTTTAGGACAAACAGCATTTGATTCAGGACAAATAACCAAACAAATCTATGTAGAAACAGGACCAGTGTTTGAAAATCAGATAACAGTGGTAGACACTCCAGGAATATTAGGATCAGAGCAACAGATTGACATCTTCTGCAAGGATGTCCTCAGGTCTGACAGACCTCTTCTGATCCTGCTGGTGATCAGAATTGGACAGTTCACTGTGGAGGACTTGAAGGCTGTGGAGGCAGCGATAAGAGTCATTGGGGATCATAGGATGGAAAACAGTTACCTGCTCTTAACAGGTGGAGATTGTTTGAAGACTTCACTGGATGATTATATCAGGCAGAATGGTTCACTCCAAGATGTTGCCAGAAGATTTTCAGGGAGAATTCACGTGTTTAACAACGAAGACGGAGGAAGAGAGCAAGTCTCAGAGCTGCTACAGAAGACAAGTAAGTTATTGCGTAATAGACGTGATCTCCTCCGATGATGATTAGTGCTTGCAAGACAACACTATTTTGTTATTTCTAGTGTCACAGCAAGGCTCACAAATTGCAACAAAAACTACGGAGGACAACACAGAAGGATAAATTCAAATATTTACCAAGGAAAAATAACAAGATCACGTGTCTTAGATAATACGTGTGTAAGTTAGGGTGAAAGTAAAACAGGTGCAAGACCAACATGGACAAAAACAAAAATAATCAAATGTAGCATATGGCTGGGAGATATGATCAAATATAGGTACTAGTAGTCATTGTTAACTTCCGGGAACTATTTGAGGGTCCATGAGCCGCCATTTCTTTTTTTTTTTTAAATGGACATTGGCGTAAATGGAGTTGACCTCGGACATCAGCCAGTTACAACCGTAGCAACCGTTGAACCGTGTCCTTTATCAACCCCACTCACACTTGTGTCATTTTGATTAAATATCAATATTTATCACAATACACGTTGATAATGAGGAGTGTGAAGAGTATCCTGATAATGACCAGCTGGTCACTCATTTGGTCACATCTCCTGAAGTTTCATTTTGTGCAATCAAAAATGAAAAATTAAAATTTAGCAGCCAAAAGACACCTGTGTAATACCTTGTGACGTAAAGGGACATTTGACGCTGAATTACTGCTACAGTCTTGGGAGGTGCGCCGACTTTTGTAAAATTACATCTACAGGGGGCGTTGCAACTGACACATTTTAATAGCTGCTTGGACCCTGTGGATGAATGCCTATGTGAGCATTACAGTAAATGAGTTTGGGAACAGCATCTTTGTGTGAGGGCTCCTACAGTATACGTTTTCATATTTTTTTTTATATTTATTTTACATTTTTTCTGTTTTGCAGAAACTTGCCTGTTGCCCAAGGTGGAGCCAGTGCCCAGTGTGCATCTCTGTGTTTGGTATGCCTCTACCAATCCTCCTCTGAGAATCTAGTAACAGGCATGAGCTACGGTATTTCAAAATATGCCACCAATTATTTTAGGCTTTTAGCATTCTTGTTGCATTGTCGTTCCACTTAAGCATCCAATTTATAGACAAGTCATCCAACAAATCTTATTAAGCCTATTTTCCTTGCTTTGATTGATTGATTAATTAATACTTTATTAATCCTTTACAGGAAATCACTTTTTTACAGCAGCTATGCATCATCAGAGCACCACAAAACACACACACACTGCATCCAACACTAAGCATCTGTTTATGAAATGTTCAAAGGTGATGTTTTATAAATTGTCACGTCAGGTGTGACGGTTGCCAGATGTACCCAATCAACGGCCCCAGGTTTAAGTGCAGGGACTGTGATAACTTTGACTTCTGTGAGAAGTGCTTCAAAACATTCGAGCACAACATCAGACACACCTTTTACAGGATCGATGACCCAGGTTAGTTGTCTGGGATGGGTAGTGTTGTCTGGGATGGGTAGTGTTGTCTGGGATGGGTAGTGTTGTCTGGGATGGGTAGTGTTGTCTGGGATGGGTAGTGTTGTCTGGGATGGGTAGTGTTGTCTGGGCCCCTCTTTTGTCATTGTGATCTCTGTTGAAGTGGTCATGTTTGTGTGTGAATTTGTTTGTGTGTTTGTGCATTTGAAAGGAATATTATACAAAAACTACTGGTCCGATTTTCATAAAACTTGGTGGAAAGCTGTAGCATGGCCCAAGGAAAACTCCATTCAGTTTTGGAGATGCAATCAGTGGGCCACAAATGTAATTTCACTACATGCCTACATTGTGAGATAGAGCATTATAAACAGTAGCAACCCCACCAACTCTGGCAGATAGGTGAATTAAAGCTGCTGCACTCCACCAGAATGAGTTAAAGCACCTAACTCACCAGCACTCACACAGGTCTCACATAAGGATAGAAAATAATGCGAAATGTTAGTCTTGTCAGTGATTGATCCTGTCAACTTCAGGACGGATACAACAGTTTGAGGAGCACGGCATTTTGAGTGTAGGCTCACAAGGACCATAAGGTTCCTGGAGGCAGGCAGATGTTCTAGTCCAGCCGTGTGGCAAGCTGAGAGCAGACCACTGCAAGCTGCTGTTATAGACCCTTTCAAGAGAGTTCCATTATCATCATCATAGTTGGCCCCACAAGACTTCCTTTTTAACATTCCATATGTTATCTTAATGCAGAGGAAGTAGATTGGGAACCAAATAGAACGTTCAAGCATTGTTTTTGTTTTTATTGCTGAAAGGGTCTATAGTGGTTTTCCCCTAATAAACCCATGAGGTAGTACCCTGAAGTGTTTTATGTCATTAATATCCCTGTCCTCTTTACACAGTAGTGATCCCTCAGGTCACCGGAGGTCCGTGGATGTCGAGGGCAAGGAGGCGAAACCTGCTGCATCGCCTTCATCAGCAACTGTGAGTGATTCTTGTGAGTGAAAGATCAAAAGAGTCCAAGTTCAAAATACAGAGCTAGTGCTTCTCATAACAGGTTAAACAAGATGTGAACGATAAGCCCAGGGCCAGGCTGAAAACAAGGGGGGGGGGACAGAGCCTTTTCAGTGGCAGCCCCTAGACTCTGGAACTGCCTCCCCCTCCAAATCCGTTCAGCTCAGTCTGAATGTTTTTAAGTCCCTTTTAAAGACCCACCTCTTTTCACTTGCCTTTGGCTAGTGTCTCCCTTTATGCCCCAGTGTTTAGTTTTAAAGGTTCTTTTTCTGCATTTCTTAATTTATTTTAACTGTAGCCCTTTTTGTTTTTGTGCCTTCCTGTGTTTATTTATTGCACTTTATTGTGAAGCACTTTGGTGCGGCTAAGCCGTCTGTAAATGCGCTATATAAATAAAATTGACATTGACATTGACATTGACAAGCCTAAGGTTAGTTTCAAAGACACTGTTTTTCAAAATATATATTTTTTTAAACAATGTGATGAATTCTATAAAACAATTCACTAAACTGGGCAGGCTTATCCTGGCTCCGCGTGTAGGCCTAGTGTTGACTGTTGAGCAACTAAGTTAAATGTGAGCATCCATGAGATGTGAATAATTAAGCCATTGACGCACATTGTGCAGGGGACATCATTTGAGTTTGCAGTCCAAGTTAACCAAGTATTGCAATCCAGTATGTACAAGGAGAGGGTGTTTTTCGTACATAAAGGGAAGCATTGATCACCAATCCATGTTTCAGATCATCATCAGATGACAAAGACATCAAGGTAGATGAACAGCTGGACCTTCAGAGTAGTAATGGTGAGTTACTTGCTTAAAACCTGTAAATTGAAGGCTCTGAAGGTTTAAATGAATCGCTTGTGCTGGAAGCTTATCACAGTTCCAGAACAGCATCAGCTATGTGAAGGCACCAATGATCCAAGGTGATCCTACATGTAGGTAAAAGTACTAGTACTTCACTGACATTTCTTGTTGCTCTTCATGACTGTCCTTTGCACAAAAGTGATGACTGATTATCTTGTCCTCAGCTTGCAAAAAGTTAAAATGATGCACAATAGTGTACCGGAAAGATTGAACAGTAATTTTATTTGTAGTTATTGAATACAGTTAATTTTTTCACTTTTGCTAACATTGTGAGTTACAAAATTTGGCCTTGGCTGAGGTCTGCATAGTGATCTTTACCTAAATGAAAGTAGTACCCTGAAGTGTTTTGCGTCATTAAATTTAAATCATTAATATCTTCCTCCAATAGCAGAGAACTCCCAGACCGCTGAAGACCCAGGGGTGTTAGGACAGAGGAGGCGGAGCCTGCTGCAGAGCCGCTTTGACCACCCACATTTTTTGCCGTGAGTGAAGAAGGCGTAGGGTGGAGTGAAGCGTGTGTGTGTGTGGGTGTGTGCATGTGTGTGTGCGTGTGTGTGGGGTGTGTGCATGTGTGTGTGGGGTGTGTGCGTGTGTGTGGGGTGTGTGCATGTGTGTGGGGTGTGTGCATGTGTGTGGGGGGTGTGTGTGTGCATGTGTGTGGGGTGTGTGTGTGTGTGTGGGTGGGGTGTGTGCATGTGTGGGGTGTGTGTGTGTGTGTGTGGGGTGTGTGTATGTGTGGGGTGTGTGTGCATGTGTGGGGTGTGTGTGCATGTGTGGGGTGTGTGTGTGGGTGTGTGGGGTGTGTGCATGTGTGTGGTGTGTGTGTGTGTGTGGGGTGTGTGCATGTGTGTGGGGTGTGGGGTGTGTGTATGTGTGGGGTGTGTGCATGTGTGTGTGGGGTGTGTGTGCATGTGTGGGGTGTGTGTGTATGTGTGGGGTGTGTGCATGTGTGTGGGGTTGTGCATGTGTGTGGGGTGTGTGCATGTGTGTGGGGTGTGTGTGTGTGTGTGGGGGTGTGTGTGCATGTGTGTGGGGTGTGTGTGTATGTGTGGGGTGTGTGCATGTGTGTGGGGTGTGTGTGTGTATGTGTGGGGTGTGTGTGTGTATGTGTGTGTGTATGTGTGGGGTGTGTGTGTATGTGTGGGGGTGTGTGCATGTGTGTGGGGTGTGTGTGTATGGGGGTGTGTGTGTGTGTGTGTATGGGGTGTGTGTGTGTGTGTGGGGGTGACATCGCCAGCAGCCAGACCAATGGATACCTTGTCTTAGCTGAATTACTGAAGCTAAGCAGGTGTGGGCCTGGTTAGTACTTGGATGGGAGACCTCCTTGCTGCTGGAAGTGGTGTTAGTGGGTGGCCACCCTCTGGCCAAAAAAAAAAAAGATCGATCCCAATGCCCCAGTGCCGTGACGGGGACACTGCACTGTAGGAGATGCCGCCCGCCGGATGAGGCGTTAAACCGAGGTCCTGACTCACTGTGGTCATTAAAGATCCCATGGCACTTATCGCAAAGAGTAGGGGGTTCCCCGGTGTCCTGGCTAAATTCCCAACCTGGCTCATTCAATCTGGCCCCCTAATCATCCTCCACTGTAATTGGCTCATTCACTCCCTCACTCTCCACCTCAAGCTGGTGTGTGGTGAGCGTTCTGGTGCATAATGGCTGCTGTGCATCACCCAGGTGGGTGCTACACATTGGTGGTGGTTACTAGTGAGGTCCCCCCATCCATGTGATGCGCTTTGAGTATCGAGAAAATCGCTATATACATGTAATGTGTTGTTATTATGGGGTGCCTAACGGCCTGATAGCCAGACATTTAGACAGAAATATCACACATGTAATTAAAAAGTGGTTGTAATGAGTCTTTCCTTCACACAGGCACCTTATAGCAGATAATAGCTAAACAGGCAAACAAGAGCTCCAGCATAAAGTTCCAGGCACTTAGAAAAAAATGCTGAGAATCACATAAAAATAGGAAAACAGAGTATTTTGAGATTTTAAGTTCAACTTAAAGGACAAGTCTGGTCTAGAAACAACCTGGGGTCTATTTTTGATGAGCAAGTGATCATGATGGTGGCCAAACAATGAATGGTTGTGGCTTCTTAAAAACATATGGCGCTGAAAATACATACAATTATACCAAATGTTTCAAATGTATCAAATTTGAACAAGAACCTCCTTGTTGGTGATATAAACCAAGTTAAGTAAATGTGAAAATAATTGAATGAGTACAAGGCACAATTAAGAAAAGAGAGCACTAATCACTAACCCAATGTTTCAGCAGATCACCACCACTAGATCACAAAGATATCAAGGTGATGGATCCTCAAAGTAAGAAAGGTGAGGTATTGTGTTGTACACACACACACACACACAGAGGCACACACACACACACACAGGCACACACACACAGGTCCGCCATGTGTCTTGCTGGGGCTCGGGGGACAATATTAAGAAAGACGTCATTACTGCCATTATCAAAAGGTCAAATACGTTGTATAATGCTGTAAAACAGTCACATCATAATGCTTTATGAGCACAGTCATGAGAATGTATAAAACTAGTTATAATAATGACAATAATTATGGAGCTTTATCAATAGTTTGTAACCCTTTTTGAATCAATTTTTAAGTGTTTTTAAATTCTGCTTTGTTGCGCCTTCCAATCATAAAGACCAATATGTAAGGGATAATGTAGGCCTAGAGAACGGGAAATAGGTCCCGACAGGGCGGACCGGACCGGTCTTTTTCCGCCCTGAACACCGGCAACAAAATATTGATTTAACAATATTAATGATGATAATTTTAATGATGATCATTATATCAAGTGTTGTGAAATGTCGAGATATCCCTGCCCTAATTGCCATGTAACTCGCAATTGAGTAGGTCTTTCCGTTGGCATTTTTCACCGATGGATAAAAAGAACGCAGCACCTGATTGAGACTCTCTGCATTATAATCAGCAAAGTCTACCGACATTTTTTTTCCCCACTAACCAGTCTTTGAAAACTGACATGGCCCATACCGTGGTCCGTTTTGTATTGATTTCATGTCTGTCCTCTTCAGTTCTGTCTCTGTCTCTGTCGTCCAGATGTTTGTGTCGTTTCGCTTCTTTGCCTTCCTCTGTGTTGTTTTCTTTTCTTTTTCTTTTCTTAACTGGTGAAGACAACTCGGCCTTCATCCAAGAATCGAAATCTGGGTAATCTCCAAGAATATTAAAACTAATATTAAACTCATCCATTGCGCCGGATGAATTGGAAGTTTGTCCGTTACAAAGTCTCTGCAGGTCAACTCGCGTAGCTTAGCAACAGAGTGTTCTAAAGTGATAAGTGGCCGGACTACTTGCGCAGTAATATGAAAGACGTGAAATAGAAGCACAAAGCCCATTTTCCTTGACAGCGGTCTGTTATACTTAGCAACGGTTTGTTATTCAGAATTATTACACAGCTCTTCAGAGTGCTGCAGAACGTTCCATTCACATGAATGGGCCTTCCCAACGTTCGGGCCTATGTTAAATCTACATAAATCACCGGCAAAGCATTTAATCACCGCTGTCAATGGCAACGGGTTTTGTGCTTCTGATTAATGTCTTTCATACCACTCGCGAAGGGACTGGAACTTCATTCAAGCGTGAAAGCAGGCGGTTGATCAGCTGTGTTCTAAAGAATGTTTGATTCAAGTTCAGCAGCGTGTGTTGCGAACTATTTGTTTCTCAGCAAATGCCGCGATGAACGCGGTAACAAATAGGCTAGGCTATGTAGGCTAAAGTCATATCATTAGGGGAGTTTATTATTTCGTTTTGGCAAGTAGCGTATAATAAAGCGGGATAATGTATAGAACGCCCGGTCATTACTGTGAAAATAAGTCCCTTCAGGGCGGAACAAGACCCTCCGCTCGCGGGCCGGGTCCGGTTCTGCCTGACTTTATTTTCCCAGTAATGACCCTGCGTTTTATATACATTATCCTTACTCCCACACACAGCTGCGTTCCGTCAACGCATTCCAGTGGGTGTTCCCGACGGTAGCTATGCAAAATGACTTGAAGTAAAACCGTAATGTGATTGGTTGGTGCCGTCCGTAGATTGGTTTGATTGGCGGTGCCGTCTGTCGGTGCAGCAACAGCTGAACTCCTCAGCGAGAGCAGGGGAGAAACGCGACGACGGACCCACAATTCAGTTCGCAACGGATCACGTGAGCCCATTTAAAGTGAATGGGATGCGTCTCCAGCAACGCGATGCACGCAGCTGTGTGTGGGAGCCGTTACTTAGCCGTTACCGCCGAACGTTGGGAAATCCCATTCAAGCCAATGGAGCGTTCTACTTGCCTTGTGAAGAGCCGTGTAATAAACCAATCTAAATGGATAGTGCAGGGATGTCACACAAACGGACCAGGGTACCAGGGTGGTGATGGGATGATAAAAAACATTGTTTTCATTTTTTATCTTATATTTCTTATTTGAATTTGTCACGCTCTCATACAAGACAAGAATGTGTAACCTAATACCCTTATCTATTGAGCTTGGTTGCACTACATGCTTAGAGATTGGCTCCAATGCGAGAAATTACTCTTGCATGCCATTATAAAAACAAGATAGCAGCAGTGAATATGGAAATAAATATATCAATGGCACTTAATAGAAAAGGAAAAAGGAGATGTAATATGTTTTTGAAATTCTACAACAGGTGAAGAGAAACTAGAGGAGGAACCAACTCTGAGGATTGTGCTCGTTGGGAAGTCTGGCGTTGGGAAGAGTGCGACAGGAAACACCATCTTAAGGAAAAAAGCTTTTAAGTCTAAGATGTCTGTTACTGCACTGACCTGTCAGAAAGAAACAGCTCAGGTAGATGGTGAAACACTGGCTGTAGTCGACACTCCTGATCAGTTTCACACCAGGGGCAGTGAGGTGAAGAGGTGCATCTCATTTGCTGCTCCTGGTCCTCATGTGTTCCTGGTCGTGCTCCAGCCGGGCCGTTTCACAAAAGAAGACAGAGACACAGTGAACATCGTTCAGATGACTTTTGGAGATGCAGCCGCATGCTTCACCATGGTGTTGTTCACACATGGAGACGATCTGAAGGAGGATGAAATCACCATAGAAGAATTAATTAGTGGAAATCAAGCTCTCCGTGACTTCATCAGTCAGTGTCATGGAGGATATCATGTTTTTAACAACAGAGACAAGGATCCCTCTCAAGTCAGAGAGCTGATGAAGAAGATCAACACAATGATTCAGAGAAATGGAGGAAGCTACTACACCAGTGAAATATTCAAAAGTGCTGAGAGAGACATACAAAAATAAAAATGGAACAACTTCTGAGAATCAATGCAGAATTGGAATTGAGATTGAGAAGAAAGGCAGAGAGAAAGAACTCAAACCCTTTCTGGCCCCTTCTGTCTCAATCTTTTTCTCTTTTTAATCTTGAGGATTAGTGAGAGCATAAGTGCTTTCAAGTGTAATGGTACTTTGGATACATGCTAATGCTTTAGCTACTTTATTCTCTCACACGTTTTTTTTGCTCTCTGCTACAAGGAGTTTCTTTATTAAAGTTTCAGGTTGTTGACTAGATTTGAATCGAGTTGATAATTATGATGATTATGAGGTGATGATATTATTTTGATGAATCCTTTTTCACATGGATAAGATGTGGTGCACGCAATGGGCATATCTGTTTCAGTGGTTTTATGATAGTGAGTGACTGAAAATAGGCCGAAGTCTTGTGACTTCTACCTGTGTGTTTTCCAGAGTTGTTTTACAACCTTCATACAAGGCTGTAAAAAAGGTCTTTGATATGAATGACAAAAGCTGGTAACAGCTCTAGTACAACCCAGTATCCAAACCCAGTATCCAAAATCTGACTGGTTTCAAAACGGGGGCAGCCGTGGCCCACTGGTTAGCACTCTGGGCTTGTAACCGGAGGGTTGCCGGTTCGAGCCCCGACCAGTGGGCCGCAGCTGAAGTGCCCTTAAGCAAGGCACCTAACCCCTCACTGCTCCCCGAGCGCCGCCATTGTAGCAGGGGATTAGTGTGTGCTTCACCTCACTGTGCGCTGTGTGCTGTGTTTCACTAATTCACAATTGGGTTAAATGCAGAGACCAAATTTCCCTCACGGGATCAATATACTTATACTTAAATCTTTTGGACTAAGTTTGCAAAACACCATTTCATTAAGAATATTGCAAAGACAGCATATCAATTGTTGACACAGACATTTTATCTTTATTTTATCATTTTATCTTTTTTAAATATATGTTCGTTTTGATTTTGATGTCGGCAACACATTTCAAAAACGATACCTGCGTACCTGAACTGAAACTGAACCGAATAGGCCTAGAGAGACAACTCATGCTTCAACGACGTTGCCCTCAGAGCTCAGTCCAGAGCCACGCACATGCAGTCCGAGGTATTTGGCTTGACTTTCTGGCCCCTCCCCTGCACGTTTCCAAAGAGTGGTTCAGTTGTGAAACAGCAAGCGTTGCGTCCGATCCGCGACACCCAGCCGGAATATAACCCGACAGCGCCCATCTGACCTCTCTCTGCAGTCACGGAGGAGGCGGCTGTCAAGTGTCTTGCACGGGTAAGAGTTAAGATTTTCTTTTTGACCAGTTAGGTCACCTTATGCATAACCACGAATCATGTGCTAGAGAATTGCTGTCTCCAACAGCACAATTGTTTTTGCACGTTGCATTGTGAATTGTTGTGAAGTTTGTGTTAATGTCGATTTTCTCTTCTACAACGGTTTAACGTTGCCTAAGCCTTTGTTATTGAACTATAGGATAAACATGCTAAGTTCATGCAAGTTAAAACGATTTCGCCTGCAGTCTGACACAAACGTAGGCTATGCTATGAGATAAGACGTTTGCAGCCACGCATGATCTTATCGGTACAGTTTATTGAACATAATGTTGTGGTCGAACAGAGGTCCACCTTACCATGAGCCATTGTGTCGCTAGTTTATAGTACGATCATAGCTGTCTGAAGCTTTTCAAAGTTGAGGGAGCGTTTGAGTAATGAGTTGATATGATTGGTCCTCTTGAAGGGAATGATACTTTGCGAAGTTCTGATTGGCTGAGTAAAAGATACTTTATGACCTGCTGTGTTATCTTTGGTGGCGTGTCGTCGTCTTCTTAGGTAGTGCTCTGCATGTGAAAATAAATACTGTAATAATATACATTTCCATTAAAGTACATCACATCTCAACTATGACACTTTCACCCAAACCAGTTTACTGACGTGACTAAAGGTGGGCTCTGAGGCTAGGTGTGTCCCCCATGGGTCGAGACTTAGGCCTAGGTGTTGTGGGCACCTTGTCCTACCAGTTTAATTTATATTAAAGACCCTTGATTACTAGCTCCGCTTTAACCCTCTCTGGTTTTATTTTGCATAGTTAGAAGACTCTTCCTGTTTGTCAGGATTATGGATGTTTTACCCGAAACTGAGCAAGTTACACATGTCCTTCTTTCCTGTTGTGTCACATCCATTTTCCATAGACTGTAAACACAACACAGGCCTTTTTTGTATTCAAACTTTTTTTTAGACAGGTAGATATGCATTGCACTCACTAAAAATGTTTACATATGGTGGAATTGCCAGTAGGCCTGTTTGTTATTTCTGGGTTTAAAGTACATACTGTGGATATTAACTAATATTATTCATATTAACTTTACCAGGATATTTGAAATCTCACCATGGTATTGGAAACTAGAATTTTTGACAATTTAATGATGTAACGAAACAAGATGTTACTTGTCAGTGTAACTTTTGCAGAACAGAATGTGTTATGAAGTATTATAAATGCATATGATTTTTGTGATTTCAATAATGAGAGCAGTGAGAGCATTATTTCTTGTGCTTATTTCCTTTTCCTTTTTCTCCTTAAATGATTGGTCTAGTGTCCAAGATGAGGATCGCGGTAATTGGTCAGAGCCTGTTTGGACAGGAAGTTTACAAGGAACTAAGGAAGGAAGGCCACACTGTCGTTGGTGTGTTCACAATACCAGACAAGGATGGAAAAGCTGACCCATTAGGTGAGCCGCCACCCCCCAGCACACACACACACACACACACACACACACACTTCTGGTGACATGACCTGTCAATCAAATATATCTGTCTCCACTCCATGTCAATTACTATTGTATCACCTTTTATTTTCCAGTAAGGCATAACCAAACAAATGAATGGCTGTTAAAAAATGTCAGACTAAATTCAAGGTTGTTTTTTGAGTTACTCTACAGAAGAAAGTAAAAAATCATGGTTTTGGTAAAGGTGAAAAGACATTTTCTCATGTATTGTCCTGATCCAGGTTCAGCAGGTCTGTATATGTTCATGGGTGATATGGCAATTCATATTAAAGTTCTTCAACAGGACACTTCCATGGCACTTAGGCATGACAGTCTGTAGACAATATTATCTCAAGATGTCTAAAAGAGTTCATTTTGCTTGAGTTGAGATTTCTTATAGGTCAATTGTCAGTGGGACAGGCACTTTTTTGACCTGTGTTGCCCCTTGAAACAGACCAAAGGACATTGACCTGTAAATGGCTTGACAGTCCTGTTTGCAGCACATAAGGTGGTGTCACTGTAATAGGCTGACCAATGTGTAAGCCCCTCCCATAGGAACATTGCCATTTGCTGCAAGTATCAGGCCAGCAGACTTGAAGTTAACAAATAAGTTAAAGTGAAAGCTGGTTGGAGGTTAGGTGGTGGTGTGGTCATTCATTGCCTGGACTGAAAGCTATCTATACAACAGAAACACTCATTAGTACCTTACAAATAGCTATTGTTTCTTCTTAAAAACATAATGGCTTTTGAGCGTGCATTAAATTACATTACATTACATTTCAATAAGGGATAGCAGCCGTCGAGGTGTCCGGTCATACGGAATTAATGGATGAGGTGGAGGCAAAGAACTCCCTGACGCGCAGCAGAGTGATGTATGCAGTATAAGCCTTTTTTTGTTTTTGTGGATTTTTGCTTACTGATAATCTCCATTTGTGCAGCACTTGGATTGAAACTTCCTATGACTGTGAATAGTTTTAACTTTTTTAAACAAACTCATGAACTAATTTCCTTTCAAAGACATGTGTACATAAAGTCAGTGGAGATGAGCATGAAAACATGTCCTTGGAACTGCTACTATGTTGCATGAGCTCTGATAACGATGGCTACGTCTTGCATAAATGACAAACACAGAGAGGGGGTTGGTTTGGAAGTGGATGCACTGGTTGGCCAGGTGCTTACATAGCTTGAGTCTGAACTCAATTCAAAGTTGACAGAGCGACCTGTGCAACGGCTCTATCGTAATAGTCATGAATGAATGAATAACATGAATGAAAGGAGCCAAATGTGAATACAGCCTAAAAAGTTTAGAAAATGATGTTTCAGTATGAGTTGTCATGGACTCTTGTGTGATGGCAGGACCTTGCTGTAGTAGCTTCCTCCTGCATGGTTTGTAAAACATCACTCCAGCTGCAGAGCCGTGTGTGATGTGAATATCAAGTGCTTATTTATTATCCTTCTCAGTGGAGGGACAGTTTATCAGAGTCGGCCAAGGTATACTGAAGGAAATTGATTTTTTCCTTTTGCTCACTGATTTGTCTGAAAAAAAAGGAAAAAAAAAAGATTGAGCTACAAACAGTGAATTACTTCCAGCTGATGGTGGGCATAGATAAACAGAAATGTCAGAGAAAATGAAGTGAGACACGTAGGTGTAAATAAAAACGGGGTGTGATTGAAACGTCCTCATCCGAGTTTCACCAAGAGAAAAAAAAAAAAAACGAGATGTTGCTCATAGGAGAGACGGCGCTCCAAACTAGCAGGCACTCACTGACCGTGCCGCTCCACTCACGGTGTCCCCACAGCGGCCGAGGCCGAGAAGGACGGCGTGGCGGTGTTCAAGTTCCCGCGCTGGCGCCTGAAGGGCCAGGCCATCCCCGAGGTATTGAACCAGTACAAGGCGGTGGGCGCCGAGCTGAACGTGCTGCCCTTCTGCTCCCAGTTCATTCCCATGGAGGTGATCGACCATCCCGCGCACGGTTCCATCATCTACCACCCCTCCCTGCTGCCACGACACAGAGGAGCCTCCGCCATCAACTGGTCAGTCGCCACTTGGACTCGCCACACATACAGCACTGCCCAGTCAACTAGATAGTCCATAAATTCAGTCTGTAACGTCCCAGGAACTTAGATAGGTCCATACTCTCTGTCTGAGGCACCTAAACATGTCTGCCCAATTAGTGTTATTATTGTGGAGATTTATATTTGTTATGATTTTCTAAAATAATTTTGATATAAATTATAGTTTCTGATTATAATTAGGGGCTCACAATTAATAGAAAACAAATATTTTGGACATAACAATCACTCTGTTCAAGGGCTATCTGCCTGTTGTAAAACAACAGAGACACTGAAATGACTAAGGAAAATACAGGAAACACAAGCAGACATTCCAAGTGATTTCCTTGGTCCAGTTGAGCAGCACTGGACCCACAAAGAAAGTGGAAGTTGCATCTCACCACCCACATACTTTATAGAAAAGGTGAACATTGGTCAGAGGAAGATATTAACTTGGCAGAGGCGTCCACAGTCCATCCATAATTTGTGTTGACTTTGTAAAGTGACCTTGAGTCTGAGAAAGGCGCTATTTAAATAAAACATATTATTATTTATTATTATTACCATACTAAAGTCTCACCTTCACGCTTTCATTCAGGACCCTCATCCATGGCGACAAGAAAGGCGGGTTCACTGTGTTCTGGGCAGATGATGGACTGGACACTGGACCAATCCTGTTGCAGAGAGAGTGCGATGTGCAGCCTGACGACACGGTCAACACCATCTACAAGCGCTTTCTGTTCCCCGAGGGTGTCAAAGGAACGGTGAGGAAGCATGGCACCAACGAAGTTCACCAAAAGCACACTTAGTAGGACAATAAGTTCACCATAAGCACACTTAGTAGGACAATAAGGCAACACTGTCAGAAGTAACAGGGCTATTGAATAGTTTCATGATGAGATGTGGATTATGGATTGTAACAACTAATGGTAACATGTGATATATATAAAGCCTGGTTTGTTGCTTCCTCCTCATTTCAGAGTGAAAGTGTATTTTTGTACAAAATCTCTGGTTTTCTGAAAACCACACTAAAATCAAACAGAAGCTTTGAGTCAGTGTAGATAGACATGAGGACTGACCTGTGCTGTTGGTGGTGACAGGTGGACGCAGTGAGAATGATCGCAGCGGGTACCGCTCCCAAAATCAAACAGCCGGAGGAGGGGGCCACCTACGAGTGCATTCAGAAGAAGGACAACTCAAAGGTGGGTTATCGCAGCAAACAAGGCCTTCTTTGTGTTAAAAACGTACTCACTATTTATGGCAGGCATTCACTAAATAGTGTGCTATGTAGTCAACTAATGGATGTTTCAAACACAGGCCTTGGCCCTGTGCAGCAGAACTCTGATGACACACGTACAAATGTGTCGTTAATGGATGACCTCTCTTTTTGCCCCCCCTTCGGTCTCTCTGTGCTATGAGTGCAGATTGACTGGAACCAACCTGCTGAAGCCATCCATAACTGGATCAGAGGCAACGATAAAGTCCCAGGAGCCTGGGCAGAGGTTGATGGACAGGTGAATTCAGAAAATGTTTCGCATACACACACACGCACACTAACACACAGCTGGTATGAATCTAAATTTCATGTATGTATGTAAGTATGTAGTGATTAGTTACAGTATCATATTTTGATATACAGATGCCTGCTTGACCACCATTTATTTTGTGTGTGCAGTTTCGCTGCCAAATAAACCATTCAATTATATAAACCTGCTGTTTATGACGGTTGAGTAGTGTGTTTGTCAACAATATGACAAAACTTTTTGCAGAAAGTCACTTTTTATGGATCAACTCTGGTGGACAATGGTACCGCAGCTAACGGAAAGCCCCTTGAGATACCTGGGGCCAGCAAACCTGGCATGGTCACCAAGGCTGGACTCGTCCTGTTTGGCAATGATGGCAAGACGGTAAGGACAAGCAGAAGGAACAGATGCATCTGTGAGGTTGTGCACGTAACACAACTGCCAAACACTACCGAGTTTGCCTTGCCAGGAAAGTTTCAGCCATATAATCCTCATCTGCTTGAATGTTGATGCATACACACACACACACACACACACACACACACACACACACACACCAGGGCTCAGTCATGTGCTCTGGACTTGACTGTAAAAGCATATTTATACGTGAGTCTAAAGAGCTGCTTACCAGCAGGTGACCATGAACTTCAGCCCTAGACTAACTTACAGCTGAAGAAAGTCCTTTGTCTAGTGTTACATAACCAACCTCCAACCTCCCCTTCTGGGGTATCAGTAGAGGAAAGGAAGGTGGTATAGAGAGAGAGAGAGAGAGAGAGAGAGAGAGAGAGAGTGAGAGCAAAACAGGGAACTATGCCAAAAATGTGTTCTGTGGACAAAGTGAATTTGAGGCATAGCCACGGACAGCATAGAAGGGCGAACAGAACAGAGAAAGAAGGACTAATTGATTGATGGGAGTTGTAATTGCTCATTAGAAATTCTCATTGCCTCTCTGGCAATGCCCCAAGCCCCCCCACTCCCCTCTCTTTCTCTGCCTCTTTCTGTGAGTGCACTTGTGTGTGTTTCATTGGATTCGTCCCAGAATTCCCCCCAAGATAGTTCTTGGAACCAGAGGCCCTGTAATACTGTTAAATATATATGTTGCACAACTTTGTCTCAGAATATTAGCCTTGCACTCACTGGGATAACAGTAATTCTTCAGCTTCATGTAATTATTATAATACATATGATTATTGTTGTATAACAGTGTTGTCACTGTAATTAAACCATGAAATGCACTGTGTGTGTGTGTGTGTGTGTGTGTGTGTGTCTGTGTCTCCAGCTGCTTGTGAAGAATCTCCAGTTTGAGGATGGAAAGATGATCAACGCGGCTCAGTACTTCAGTGCAGGCTCCAGTGCTGCCGTGGAGCTGAATGAGGAGGAGAAGGCCTTCGCTGAGCAGATGAGGGTAGGCAGACTCCCACAACCCACCCCCAGCCCCACCTCTGTCATGGAACAGCTATGGTGAAATGACAAACTCGAAACTCAATCTGCCATGTCAACCAACTTGGCATACTGTACTTATTGAAGGAAAATCAATGCGTACAATGGCTGTGTTTACACACACACACACACACACACACACACACACACAGACACAGACGCAAACACACCTCACACTTTTACCTTGACCTTGCTGAACTCTTGAGTTCAGCTACATAGTAAGCATGCACAGAATTTATAGTGTCCTACTCTTCACTGGCTCTGTACCAAAGCTTAGGCCTAAATCCCCAACGAGCTTGTGTCAACACTGGCGCCATGTTTTCTTCTCTGCTGGAGATGGACCTCAGAGATACAATAAGGACGATTTATGGGGACAATGGCTGAAATGTGTTTTGAATCTGAGCGCAGGCGGTGTGGAAGAGCATCCTCTCTAATGTGGACCAGATTGATGACTCCACCGACTTCTTCAAGTCTGGAGCTGCCTCCATGGATGTGGTGAGGTATGCGCTTTATCCACAGGATGTGATGTGGCGGAAGATAAGACGAGCTTCCTGCTAATCTGCTGATAAATGTAACCAACATTTCCTTGACTTGAGTAGTGTTACCAGAATTTGTGGCTCTCAAGAGAGTCTTTAATATGACTTGGCTAATCGATTAAAAAGCGCCGACGCATTTCAGCCATTGTGGCCTTTATCAATTAGATTAGATTAGATTCAACTTTATTGTCCTTGTGCAGAGTAGAAGTACAAAGACAAGGAAATGCAGTTTGCGTCTAACCAGAAGTGCAAAAAAAAAACATGTGCAATGTGATATACAAAGTATAGACAGGTGGTGCATAGACAGGACAAGAAATATAGTGCAGTGGTTTAGCAGCAGATTAAATATGACTATGTAATATGAACATTGTATGAACAACATGTACAGATATGTGCAATGTAGTAGCAGTTACTGCTACATTATAATAGTAGTAAGAATAATATAGATATATGCAGTGTATTAACAGTATCTATTATACTGTAAGAAAAACAGAATAAATACTAAAATGGTTGCCTTTGGGCTGCTTCTTCAAGATCTTAGCTTAGAACATATCCTATGTTATGTGTAGGGCTATGTTTACCACCAAGGTGTGTGTTTGTGTGTGTGTGACCTGCCTCTGTTTGCCTGGGTCTGAGCAGGCTCGTGGAGGAGGTGAAGCTGAGGGCCAGTGACCTCCAGCTCCAGAACGAGGACGTTTACATGGCAACTACCTTCCAGGAGTTCATCCAGATGTGCGTGAGGAAACTGCGAGGAGAGGATGGCGAGGAGGAGCTGGTCGTGGACTATGTAAGACTCTCCCAACAAGGTTTTCTCGTCTTTATCTTAGTTTTTTAATCACAGTGGTGGTCCCAGGAGATTGAGATGGTCATTTGATGTGTTTCTTCAGGGACTAATTGTAGCTGTTTTGCGCTGTGTGTGTGTGTGCGTGCGCGTGTGTGTGCATGCACGTGTGTGTGTGTGCGTGCGTGTGTAGTCGCGTGTGTGTCGCGTCGCGCTTGGCGTGTGTGTGAAATGCACGCGTGTGTGTGTGGCGCGCTTGGCGTCGGTGCGGTGCGTGGCATTGGCGTGTGTGCGTGCGTGTGTGTGCGTGCATGCGTGTGTGTGTGTGTGTGTGTGTGTGTGTGTGTGTGTGTGCCTAGGTGGAAAAGACTGTGAACAACATGACTATCAAGATACCCCATCAGCTCTTCATCAATGGGGAGTTTGTTGATGCAGAGGGTGGGAAGACCTACAAGAGCATCAACCCCACAGATGGACAGGTCCTGCTACATTCAGACGCCGAGACTGGCATCTGATCTCTTTCTTTTCCTCTTTGTCATCTCTTCATCCCTCTCTCTTTCACATCTCTCCCTCTTTCTCTCATCCCTGAGCTGTCATACTCCGTAATGCCCTGATCGGTAGAGGCCAATAAAATCTCCCTCCAGGTTTGTTTACTGTGACTTGTTTACTCCTCCCCCTCCCTGTCTGTAGGCCATCTGTGACGTGTCCCTGGCCCAGATATCAGATGTGGAGAGGGCAGTGGCGGCAGCCAAGGAGGCCTTCGAGGAGGGGGAGTGGGGCAAGATGAACCCCAGAGACAGAGGCAAGCTCATGTACAAGTGAGTGATGGACCAACACATCTGTTCCCAAGGGATTTTTATTCTGGAGTAAATCAATGAATAACTCATGAGGCTGAACAAAAATAAAGGTACTCATCTGTCATCTGCTGTATCACCATTTCTCTCTTTCTTTCTGTCTCTCTTTCTTTCTGTCTCTCTCTCTCTCTCTCTCCCTCTCCCAGGCTAGCTGACCTGATGGAGCAGCATCAGGAGGAGCTGGCCACCATTGAGTCCATCGACTCTGGGGCCGTCTACACCCTGGCCCTCAAAACCCACGTGGGCATGTCTATTCAGACCTTCAGATACTTCGCTGGCTGGTGCGACAAGATCCAGGTTAGTGTCTACATCTCTGGATGCATGTGTTTAAAGCTAGTGTGTTGTATGTAATGCAATATATTAGCAGAAATGGAATATACCGGTAGTATTCACAACTATGTTTTCCTCATTTGATCATTGCCTGTAGAAATGAATGCTTATGGTTTCATTGTTTAGAATTAGCCCTTTATTATCTACATAGGGAGCGGGTCCTTTTCCAAGGAGTCCGACATGTTGTGTCCCCATCTTGCTATAGTAGTCCAGAAAGCACAAACCAAGATGCTACTTATATGGAGTGTCTTTCACATTTTGGACTGGTATTCAGTGAGTTTCAATTAACTTGCCCCAGCACACTGTAGCTTCAAGGAGAAGTCAGACATTACTAACGTCAGTCGTGTTGGTGCTTTAAGGCAGTGACATGCTCCCGTGTCTGTCTCCCGTACGCGATGAGAATTTGGGGGTTTCGTGGTCTTCCCAACAATTGGGACCGCGCGTCAATGACGCACGCAAATGTGCATGGAGGAGCATGCCACTTGCTTTACTAAGAGGCCGATGAGATGTCTTTCTCCTGCTTTCTCAGGGTTCCACCATCCCCATCAACCAAGCTCGGCCAAACCGTAACCTCACTTTCACCAAGAAAGAGCCCATCGGGTAAGACACACACAGCATAGTGAGACTAATCTGATGGGATTTTGTAGATTTGTTCACCCTGACTCACATGTGTGCATATCTTAGTGTGTGTGCCATCGTAATCCCCTGGAACTACCCCCTGATGATGCTGGCCTGGAAAACGGCAGCCTGCCTCGCGGCTGGCAACACTGTTGTTCTCAAACCTGCACAGGTAAGTCTTCAAATGAATTTAAGGTGACACTGACTTGACTTGAGGTGACGCGACTCATGAATTAAACCTGGGCTGACTGATGGTATGACTTGTGACTCGTGAATCAAACCTGGGCTGACTGATGGTATGACTTGCGACTCGTGAATCAAACCTGGGCTGACTGATGGTATGACTTGCGACTCGTGAATCAAACCTGGGCTGACTGATGGTCAGGCCGCAATGCTCCACCATGTCCATTACTACTAGCAGCTGGAAGCTGTTGAATGTAGACGCCGTTTCTGCAGAATGCAGTTCGACAACATAAACCTTAACAGTAAAAAATATTTATTTAAATATATATTTAAATATTTTTACAAGATGCATGATGATTCACAAACCGATTTTTTTTTATGTCGCTCTCAAGGTCACTCCATTAACAGCCCTCAAGTTTGCAGAACTGACAGCTAGAGTCGGCTTCCCCAAGGGGGTTGTTAACATCCTCCCAGGATCAGGTACCTACAGACATGCCGACCGCCTTTCTCTCTAGTCTGTCTGCTTCAGGGCTGTTATAAAACACATTAAACCCTTTTCTCTTCCTCAGGTGCTCTGGTGGGTCAGCGAATGTCCGACCATCCTGACATTCGTAAGTTAGGATTCACTGGATCCACAGAGATCGGCAAACATATCATGAAGAGGTAAGTGAAGTTTAACTCACATACGTTTGACTTTTTAAGACGTTCATGTAAAGCTTTCCTTGAATCCAGCTTCATAAGACTAACATAACCATGTCATAGCTGATGTCATATGCTGTCAGAAGAAGTTATACCAGTCAGTGTTTTAACAGGGTCAAGCCACTATAGTCAATGCTATGATGATGCTATGACAGCTTAGTAACATATGCCATAAGCTGTTACGGCATCTACAATTTGAAGAGCTGTCAGGACAACAGTTGTTAAAAGTAAGATGACACTGTGAAATCGTAGGACATTAACTGTTTGGATGACTAATGATAGGACAGATTATCTGAAGCTTACCAAATAGGCTCTTGTCTTAATTGTTGCTGAAGATTATTGATGTGACGTTTACTGATACTGAAGTGTATGTGTGTGTGCGTGTGTGTTTGTGTATGTGTAGCTGTGCAGTCAGTAATGTGAAGAAGGTGTCCCTGGAGCTGGGGGGGAAGTCTCCTCTCATCATCTTCAGTGACTGTGATCTGGACAAAGCTGTGCGCATGGTCAGTGTGTTACACACACACACACACACACACACACACACACACACACGAGCCAAACAAGTTTTGTATTGACCCATAACCCTTCATGACTCTTAAAATGCTGTGTGTTATTTCTGTCCTTGTTTACTCCCACACGTTGCTGCTGAATGGGAGAGGTTCTCTCTCGGGCTTCAAATGCAGAGCCAGACAAAGAGCCCACTATGAGTGTCTGGAAGAACGCCGAAATAGGGGCAGACACTGATAAAAATAACGTGTGCACATTGCAAAAAATACACTAGCAGCTATGGTGTGTGTGTGTGTGTGTGTGTGTGTGTGTGTGTGTGTGTGTGTGTGTGTGTGTGTGTGTGTGTGTGTGTGTGTGTGTGTGTGTGTGAGAAAGAGAGAGCGAGAGTGTGTGTGTGTATGTGTGTGTATATGTCTGTCCCACTTTCTTTATATTGGTGTTCTTGTGTGTGTGCAATCTCAGGGCATGAGCTCAGTGTTCTTCAACAAAGGAGAGAACTGCATCGCGGCCGGCCGCCTCTTTGTGGAGCAGTCCCTCCACGACACATTTGTGCAGAGAGTGGTGTGTATGGGAGCTAAAAGGCTCGTAATTTTTCAGTTTCATTTCAAACTACCGCTTGGTAAAATGGCAGTGTGTTCATATGTTTGTAAGCGTATTTATGCTTCATTTATATAGTGTAAGTGGCGGTATATTTCCTAACACTTGTTATTGTTTTAGCCATAGCTATAAAGCATTGGGGCATTATTTCAAGATACTGATAGTTAATGGCCACCAGAGGGCATCGCTGTCCTTGCCCAAAGCATCAGCCTATCACACGCACACATGCACGCACACACACACACACACACACACACCCACAGGAGCGCACATACATCTCCTGAAAATGTATAGAACATCATTCTTAAATGTACAGAAACAAACAACTAGGCGACATCGTATGGAAGTGCCTGTATCATTTCCTACAGTACAGCACCATTCTGCTCTCTCTGTGTAGCTGGAGGAGGTGAAGAAGATAAAGATCGGAGACCCTCTGGACCGCTCGACTGACCACGGCCCCCAGAACCACAAAGCGCACCTGGACAAGCTGGTGGAGTACGCCCAGGCCGGCGTGAAGGATGGGGCCCGGCTGGTGTGCGGGGGCAAGCAGTGTGCCCGGCCAGGTGAGTCATCCTGACCACAGGGGACCCGGTGCATTACATCACGCTGCAGAGACGTACACACACACACACACACACACACACACACACACACACACACACACACACACAAACACACACACAGATACACTTGTACACTCACACACACTGTCACCACTGCAGTACAGAACAGTCACCTTATTAAATCAAAGACTGCAGCCTGCAGAATAGCTTCATTAGTAGGGAATGTGTGCCGCTGAGAGAGAGAGTGAGAGCGAGTGACTGACTGACTGACTCACTCACTCACTAACTAGTGGTCTTATCTGTTGTCCCCCTGTTCTCTCCTGCCAGGCTTCTTCTTTGAGCCCACAGTGTTCACTGATGTGGAGGACCACATGTTCATCGCCAAGGAGGAGTCCTTCGGGCCCATCATGATCATCTCCAAGTTTAAGGATGGGTGAGCACCTGTCCCGCAATCTCTCCTGATCTAATCCACTGCAGCACAATGACGGGAGAAGGGAGAGAGAGAGAGAGAGAGAGAGAGAGAGACAGAAAGAAAGAAAGAAAGAAAGAGAGAAATGGTGATACAGTAGATGACAGATGAGTACCTTTATTTTTGTTCAGCCTCATGAGTTATTCAATTTACTCCAGAATAAAATTCCCTTGGGAACAGATGTGTTGGTCCATCAGAGGATGAGATGAGAAAACTCCAAATCAAGGCTTCCTTTTGAGTTCAAATGTCCTTGTTTTACTGACGTGCTAGTGCATAGCAGCTTGTGCCTTCCCTAGGGCACGATACAAATGTGATGAGAAATGTGTAGAGAACATGAGCTGCACATTTGGGAGAGCATATTGAAGGCCTGATAATGATGTTCCTGCCTATCTACCCCCTTCCTGTCTCATCTTTATCATGCATATTGAAGGCCTGATAATGATGTTCCTGCCTATCTACCCCCTTCCTGTCTCATCTTTATCATGCATATTGAAGGCCTGATTATGATGTTCCTGCCTATCTACCCCCTTCCTGTCTCATCTTTATCATGCATATTGAAGGCCTGATAATGATGTTCCTGCCTGTCTACCCCCTTCCTGTCTGTCAGTGATGTGGATGGCGTGCTGCAGAGGGCGAACGCCACAGAGTACGGCCTGGCGTCCGGAGTGTTCACACGGGACGTCAGCAAAGCCCTGTACGTGAGCGAGAAGCTCCAGGCTGGCACTGTGTTCGTGAACACCTACAACAAGACGGACGTGGCAGCACCCTTTGGTGGGTTCAAGCAGTCTGGATTCGGCAAGGACCTGGGTAAGGCCCAAAACATCACCCAAATCTCTTTTGACCGCATGGCTCACATTCTGTTTTTCAGTATAAACATTTTCTCGTACTTTTCCACATAACTAAGTTCTGGAGTTCTATAGTCTACGGTTGTTTAGCCATGAAGGCTAAAAGGGCCGGTGCTCGTGTCTGATTTGTGTGGTGCTAAGCGACTGAGAGTTGTAGACTTCCCTGGATGGGACTAGTCCATCACAGCTTAACCCACAGCCGTAGCTGGGAGCCATTCAGAGCTGGGCAGGCTGAGATGATGCAGATGAAGTGCCTTATTCAAGGGCACAGCGTGCACAGGGCCTAAAGTGTTCAGGCACTGCCTGAATGAGCCAGTACGTTTAAGATTTGAAACTAGGCAATTAAACTACAGTATATATATGATGTCCTGAGAGTTTCAGGCACAGAAATGTTCACTGCATTAAGCCCTGCGTGCAACATCAGGGGACTAGTTGAAGAGAGTTCAAGAAGTCACTGACACATCCAGTTATCACACAAGACACCTGCTATCCTGAAATGCTTTGCCTGTGTTTGAATGTGTTCGCCAGGTCAAGAGGCTCTGAACGAGTACCTAAAGACTAAAACAGTAACCATCGAGTACTGAGAACAGAGAGCCCAGGGACACTCACTCCTATGAAGACAACAACCTGGAACAACCACAGGTGTCTCTACCGTGAAAATGACCCGCTGAAGACACAAGACATGTGTACTGTGACAAACAATAGCTTAATCAGAGGCATTGAAGAAATCAACTGTGAAACCTAGTCATTGAAGCTAACTCCCTATTTCCTTACATAGCATGAGACTAATCACCAGTGTCACCAGGCTGATTCATACTTTGGAAAGATCCCAAACCTTATATCAAATTGATATATCCTATTGAGTGCCCATGGTTTTTGCTAAAAAAACATGTTTCTATGCAATCAAATTGCCTGAATGAAAAATAAGACTGCATATAACATAAATATGGCGCCTTTATTTTCAGTATTTCAGTGCTTTTTTATTGTAAAGTCTGCGGCAAAATGTGAACACAAAGCCAACAGTTTTATTTCTCATGAAAGCAGAAAACTGATTTTATTGTTGTAGTTGGTGGCACAGTTATCAGTACATTTAATACATAGTTTCAAGCATCTATCTACACACTAACTGAAAAATTGGACCTCAATGTGTTTTTGAATAAACGCTATTTTAACACAATTCTAGTGCTTTGTTTGCGTTTTCTGATCTCGTTATTTTCTCTACTAAAAGCTGTGGGGGCTTTGTGATTATGATCAATTTCTGTACATTACTGCCAACATTAAAAAGCCAAATCTTCCACTGGGGACATACAACTAAGCGTTTCTTTTCTCATTGTGCCTTTTCTGTGTCTCTCTGGCCCAACTGAGGGTTATTATTCAGGCGTCGACTCGGTTTCATCAGTCAAAGTACATCTAATTTATCATCAATCCTCTGCCAACCCCCAAGAGAGTGCTCTCCTAAAGACCATGACTAAAACGCTCAAAGCCCACAGAGGGCTCGTGCTAGGCTGTGAAAGCAGGCATGATGGGGGAAAACTACAAAAGTTGTGTTTTTCAAAAGGTTTGGACAGTTGCAACAATTTCAGTGTTTAAAACATGCATTGATACTTCTGATGTTGCTGGACTCAATTGCCATAAATAAGAATCTTGTTGGAAAAGGTTGGGGCTGTTTTTCTGTTTGTAATCTCAGTAAAGCGTAAACCTTATGAAGATCTGTGACCCTGAATGCTTAAAGCAACACCAAAGAACTTTTCCTCTGTCGCACGCACTATTTGTTTATCCAGCACTGGCTTTGGAAATAACAATGTCCACAGACAAGGTAGAATATGTTGCATGATTTTATGAAAGTACGATGTATTGCAACATCAGATGCAAGTCACATTTGTAGATTCTTATGTGTCATTCCATCGAACTACAGATCCGCTACCCGATCTGGCAAACTTACATAGGTGCGGTTATAGCCGATAGAGGGCCGCAAAGCGAATGCAGAAGTGCCGTTCACCCTGTTATGAGTTGATGAACCACTGAAACTATTTGGAAACATTATTTTAAGGTAGAAAAATCTCTTTGGTGTTGCTTTAAATAAGAAACCCTACGGAGGTAATATTTAGCCTCCGTTGTCTCTTGGCTGTATTTAGTGCCTAAATGCAGGTGTGTAATAAGTGTGTGTGTCACCCACCCCCACTCTACATACCTTTGAGCTCAGAAATGATGGTCAAAGGTAGATGCAACCGCCTGTGGATTATCTGATAAAGAGTGTTTTGAGCCATCCTTGAGCCATCAATGTTGCAGTGTTGCCACACTGAAGCAGGTAGTCTTCAGAGCCCTAAACACCTGTCCTAGGACCTGTGATTAGTGTTTCTTCAGGATGCTTGGTGAAGGAGGGCAGCTGAGTGAAGCTGGTCCTAAATCAGTTTGTGCTGTTGGAAGTGGCCACATGTCTGTCCTGTTACTGCCATAGAAGAGAAGAAAGGAGGAGGATCTTGAGTGGACAGAAGCATGGTCAACTCGGAGACCCCCTTCAGGATTGGTGTCCAGGTGCTCTTCCCCTATCTGCTTGCTGGTCTAGGCATGGTCACAGCAGGAATGGTGCTGGATGGGATTCAGGTGGGTTTGTGTGTGTGTGAGCATGTGTGTTTTTGTGTGGGCATACATGTGTTTGTGTGTTTGTATGCAAGAATGCAATAGGTGTTATACTGTGATTGTGTGTATGGTAGACTGTCACTCTAATGATGGCAGGTAGTATTAATTCCTATGGGCCATGTACTAGATGCTCTTAAATCACTTTTCCCACATAGATAGAAATAAGCTGATTTCGTTCCAGAGTTTTGTCCGTTTGTATTATCTCTTCAGCTGCATGACACAACCAAGGACATGGTCACTTTGACCTTTAAAAAAAGTGACCACAAGGTTATACAACTCAAATGAACAATCTGCATCAGTCAGAGTCATTTGCTGCTGTGAGAGGAGTATATTACCTATCATATTATAAATAATATAATAGTTTTCTTTAACCAAATCATTTGATGCAACAAATTTGCGAACATTTCAGACCTTGTTAATTATTGGTTGATGAACAGGCCACCATACACTTGTCTTTTGTGACGGGACAAGAAAAGACAAACACATCTAGCATATTTTCAAATAAAACAGCTAAAAATAAGTTAGACTATAACAAAGACTAAAGAAAAAATGATGTTGATATGACTGATAATCATCAGGCCCAGTTACATTTACTCAAAACCATTTAGAAAAATAGTACCAGTGGAAATATTCCCTAACAGTGATACTCAATTAGGGGTTTGCACGGCGTGTCATCAGATCTGGACGTCGCCATATTGGAGATACTCGCCTCATTATTAAGCATTAGGCACTGAAGTAAATCCGAAACATCGTCAAGGAAAATGGTTAATTATTGCCGTTTAGGTTGTACCAATAGGTCCGACTGAGAAAAACATATGGTGTAGGTATCGACTTCCAAAAGTTATTAAAAAACCAGGAAGAAAGGAGAATAATGTCAGAAGTTATCAGAGGAAGGAGGCGCTTGTGGTTGAACTTGGTACTTCGTCTCCCTCACCCAACTCAAATGGATCTGCGCTGCCAATAAACCGTAATTTCTCGAAATATCGCGCATTTTCTTGTGGTCCAAGTCCTGCCCTATATGCCTTTGCATCTTAAGCCCTCCTCACACTGACAGACTTTGTAAAGATTTGCAAAGATTTGGAAAATCTTTTTGAAAGACTACAGTCTCAGACCCTCTCACATCTAAAGACAACAAGTAGTAGAGTTTTAAGTCACAGACTATGATTTTGCAATGACTAGGGATCTTGCAGGATCACTATTTACAAGGCTGCAACTAGATTCCTTTAAATTATTACCCATCGTGCAATAGATAAACAGGAACTGAAATAATAGCCTACTAAACTTAAAGTCGTATTTTCGTGTTTCTGCAGCATTGTTTCATGCGTGACATCCCTAACCGATATAGAGTTGTTCCGTCACGTGGAAGAGCCGACTAAATATGTATAAGAAATTACAAATATTATAAGAATAACAAATAATCATATAGGCTACAGCTGTCGCCTACTTTGCCCCTTCCTGTTTGTTGTTGGAGAGAGGTCACTGTTTTTTATAGTTCACGTCACTATTTGCATGAGCCACGACTAGAAAGACTTGCAATAATATCAAACATGTTTGATATTGTCGTAACGGCAAAACTAGAAAAGGACCGACTCCGACTGACTTAAAACCGCTAAGATTGGCACCTTACACTTAACGATCTAGTTGACGGGAGAGCGGCGCGATTCCAGTAGCATCTACAACTCCCATGATTTCTGTCCGACTTTGGAAATTTAGTCGCCGACTGTGAAAACAGACCAAAATCGTACAATGTAAGGCCGCCATTAGACGCATTTTCTGTTGTTTAGACACATCTACAATCATGTAAGATATCCAAAGTGCATAATTGTACTTCATTCACGGAGTATCGCCAATATGGCCGCGCGTGCTGGGTTACCATGGTTACCGGCCAGAACGTGACGTCCGTGCAAACCCCTAATCAAAGATCCATTCTTTGATTTTGTAAAAATTACAGTCTGGAATTATAAGAAAATGTCCCTATGAGCCTATTTTATTATTAAGCAGATTTAGCCCACTGTTAAGCAATAGTAGACTGGTTGGGAAACACTACCACATCAGCATTGGTTGTAATGATTAAAAAAAAAAAAATCAATAGGAACATTAAATGTAGGCAACAAGACGTGTCATTTTATCATGGACAAAAATCAAGTGCACATCACGTGAACAACATATGAAATATACATTTTAGAGGCTATGACAGAATGATGGCTGCTTCGGACTCCAGTTCCAATGCTCTGTCACTGATTGGGTGAAATGAGTAAGGCATTTGCTTGAATTTTTCACACAACAGTCTCTCACAGCCTACCCCCAATCCAACTAATTCTGTTGACTTCTACAATATTTTCTTAGAAATTTTAGTGGTGATGATATTCTGGAATTCCCTGTAGAATGCGATATAATAACATTTCGATGGTCTGTTGAAAAGCAAGTTTAGTCTTTCTGGTTGTTCACTGAACATCGCCTTAACCAAACACAGTCCCTTACACTAACCTCAGTTAGGGTCAATAGACAGTTTGTTTCTAATCTGTGCATTTAATAGTCTGTAAGGGAGCATCCAAAGTGTAGACACTCCTGGGTTTATGATGATCATTCAGACATCACTCGTCTCTTCCTTTCACCTGAAGTCATTCTCCTCAGAAGGGACAGCAGCTGTAATCACAAGGACAATGTTGACCGTTCTTGTGAGCTCCCAGCCAAGACGAGCTCTGAATACTAAACCAGCTGGGGCTTGTTGTGTCCCTCGGCCGTGCTCTCCGCTCAAGACCCTTGCTCGAGCAAAGCCACTGCCAAAAGCAGCCTTTGATATATGGTGTGCATAACACCACACAGGGCAGGCTACAGCTATTAGCCTCTCACATACGCCTCCAGAAGGCTCCAGTTTTAATTTATGATGCTCTGGCCTCTCAGTGGACTGTTGCGTGTGTAAACTTCATTCATCATTGAATGTGGCTGTCCGTTCGGACATGATGTGGACCATTGTGTCCTTCAAAATAAAGCATTTTGCCTGCAAATGTCTAAAGCCTTTGTGCCATGAACAGTAAATTGAAAAAGGATTTCAGAAGCCCAATGCAGTTTTTTGACATACCAATTCAATATATCACTAGTTTTTGTTACTGCAGGTACATAAAAGCCTTTGGGAGAAAGGAGACATTTGAGGGAATCTCAGAGCAACAGCATGACTTGACTGAATATCTCCTGTGTTTGCTGTGATCGCTGCGATTAGCCCTGCTGCACAGCCAGTCAGCTATTATGCAGATTTGCAGTGCGTTCACATGCAGACTGGCACAGACGTGGATGTGCTGCTTCAATTATATAAGACCTCACTGTGGAGTGGAGCCTGACCAGATTCATAAACCAGACATATCATCGCTTTTTGGATGGAGCCCAAATAATAAAA
>NC_063198.1:26913881-27031381 GCF_017589495.1 Alosa alosa
CGAAGTGTGAGCAGAGGACAGGGGGGAGACGAAGTGAGAGAGAGGACGACAAGTGTGAGGAAGAAGAGGAATAGAAAAAGAGAGAGAGAGAGAGGAAGAGGAAAAAAGGATTGGAACTTGCATCATTTTTTTCTCTGAAGCCTGGAGTTTTCGAGGCACTGCAAGTGTCAAGGTTGGAAAAATAAACAAGACAAATACAGATGTGGAATGTTTGGGGGGAGGAATGAGAAAGTGTGAATGAACATAAACATGAGTCAATAAGGCTGTGAAGAGGAAGCAACAGAAAACTGGACACGACGAGGGGTGGAGGGAGGGAAGGAGGGAGAGGAGAAGGCTGGTAACGATCTTAGTAATTGTTTAAGAAGGGAGCAGTGAGCAGTGTGTGCACGTCTAAGTGTGTGTGAGAGAGTATAAGTTCATTGTATAAGTGTGTCTTTATGTCAGAAGAGTGTGTATATGTTAGGTGGTGTGTTCTTGTCCTTGTAGGACATTCCTGAAGGCTGAAGGACATCTTAAAACAATATGAACTTCTAGTCTCTGCGCTGCATCCACTCGGGCATCAGAGAAAGAGAGATAGAAAGAGACTAGATAAAAGATAAAAGCTGAGATAAACTGACAGACTCTATTAGAGATGAGGGGCGAGGAGAGCTCGACAGGTGGGTGCATAAGAACAGCAGGAGCTGCTTTGTTTTTCCCGTGGCCATGTCAGTGCAGCCATCTTGTTTTGCCGAGGGCCAATTCTCTCAACTGAGAGAACGTTGATGGACTATTTCTCATGCCCTCCCAGTGGAATGTTCTAGAACTCAGCCTTGACACCTTCTTCTGCCCTGAAGCGGCATAAGCATCAATTGACACTTTTCCAACCTTCTTCTAATAAACTGGAAAACAAACTCAGTTTTTTAGATGTTCACGGATAAGAGGTAAACCTTATCCGTAAGGTAGGTGTGTCTGAGGACTGAGGGGAGAAGCTTCACTTTACCGGGCAGACATGGGCTAATTGTGGGGAGTGCCATGTCTGTGACCCACCTGGAGCTGGAGCTCAGCTACGAGGGCCGGCGACTGCGGGGTTTCACCTGTAGGCTGACGCGCTGCGCCGAGGGCTACGTGCCCGAGACGGCCACTCACATCGCTGGCCAGGTGCTCCTGCCGTACCTGCTTGCCGGACTGGGCATGGTGGGGGCAGGGATGCTCATGGACACTGTGCAAGTATGTATGACATGGGTGTCTGTGTCTCATCCATCCAGCGCATGATGTCTGTGTGTGTGTGTGTGTGTGTGTGTGTGTGTGTGCGTGTGTGTGTATGTGAGTGAGTGAGTGTGGTGTTGTGAGAGAGAACAAGAAATTAAAAGTGACAGAGCCTATTGTGCAAAATGAATTAATTTGTTCAAAAATACCACTTCGGCTCTTTAGAGAGTAATCTTGTCTGACTGGAGGTATTTCCGGGCTTTTCGAGGTCCATAATATATATTCACCCTTAGTATAACAGAGTCTGTTCCAGAGTGCTGACCAGAAAGGGTCAGTTTGCGGTGGAGCTCACTCTTCTGGAGACTCACTGGGAATCTATATGGTCTGCGTCCAGTCAGTGTGTGTGAACTCCAGCTGTCTTATTATACATGAGCAACAGATACACGAGCTACAGAGGTTGAGAGTGGACAAACAGAGCAGGTTTTGTGGTCATTGTGACTAACGTGGCATTCTCTATGTTTTCACTGTAGCACTGGGATGTCTTTAAGGAGATCTCAGAGATATTTATCTTGGTGCCTGCTCTGGTGGGACTGAAGGGAAACCTGGAGATGACCCTGGCCTCCCGACTCTCTACTGCAGTAAGGAAGCATTGTGTTACATATGCACAGACTCCATCTGGTATACTCTGAGACTGTACCACCACTATTTCCAGGTGCAGATTTGTATGACAGCATACACAGAACTGCACCATAGGATTTTGGGACTGTAACGGAATCAGCAGTAGTCACTGTGTTTACTCACAACTACAAGCTTGCAACCAACCGTGAAGACTCTGACAATGTTAAATACTTATAAAGGGCACCAGGTTTCCAGAATTGAATTGAAACTGGCTCTTAAATTCCAATTCAATTCTTGAATTTCACTTGCATTTCAATTGAGGTAGCAAACAGGAAGCATAATTGCAATTCGAATTTTGCACAACCCTGACACACACATACACACACACACACACAATCGTTTAGAAACATAGGCCTTGTTATCATTACAGCAGCAGTGCTTCATCACAGCTATCACTTTAAGTGCTCACCCCTCTGACACTATGTGGTTTCAAAAGCACAGGTTTAGCTATACATGAATTACTGCTTTCAGAACCAGACCTAAGAGGCAATGTCCAGTGTCAAAAAAACTCAGAGCCAAAGCATTAGACATTCATCCAGACTGTATCCTTAGTTCTCTCTTTGTCTGTTTTCTTGGAACTCTTGTTCCCTCCCTCCGTCTCTCTTAGGCCAACACAGGGCAGCTGGACGACCCAAAGCAGCAGTGGAGAATGGTGTGCAGCAATCTGGCTCTCGTTCAGGTACTGTTGATAGATCTGATTCTGGCCAATGTATTGGCATACTGATTCCACCAGGGGGCGACGAAGTCTTCTCATTGTAAAGCGTCGACGTTGTGGTTGTAACTATCTGTGCTAAAGGTTGCGCTAAAATTATTAGCAAACTTCAAAGGACCACTCCCACCTCTTTTTACTTGTTACCCTTTCCTTCCGTTACTCGTGCTCTAAAATGCTAAAATGGAACTGGATCCAGACTTGGCTGACGTGAGAGGGCACTCAAGACCAAAGTATTTTGGCTACTCCTGGATAAAATACCCTCTAAATCTTTGATGCTTTGTACCATAGTGAAAGCATCTAACAACTTTTTACATCTCATCACAAACCTCTTGTAGACCAATACAATTGGTGCTTTAATATTTTAATCAATCTTTTATTCGACTGTATTTTTCTTGCTGGCTCTCTCTTCCTCTGTTTGAATCTCTCTCTGTTTATCCCCCCATCTCTGCATCAGGTGCAGGCGACGGTGGTGGGCCTGCTGGCGGCAGGGGGGGCGGTGGCTCTGGGAGCGCTGGGCAGGGGGGCCGTCCAGCTGGATCATGCGGCCGTGCTCTGTGCCAGCAGCGTCAGCACAGCCTTCATCGCAGCCCTCTCTCTGGGTGAGTAAAGACCTCTCCCTACACACACACACACACACCACACACACACCTGCACAACCTATATTGTAGCCCTGTCTCTGGGTGAGTAAAGACCTCTCCCCACACACACACACACACACCACACACACACATCTGCACAGCCTTCATCGCAGCCCTCTCTCTGGGTGAGTAAAGACCTCTCCCTACACACACACACACACACACACACACACACCACACACGCACACACCTGCACAACCTATATTGTAGCCCTGTCTCTGGGTGAGTAAAGACCTCTGCCTACACACACACACACACACACACACACACACACACACACACACATACATCTGCACAGCCTATATTGTAGCCTTGTCTCTGGGTGAGCACAGATCATCTACACACATATACACACAAACAACCACACAGCCTTTATTGCAGCTCTGTCTCTGGTCAAGCTCACATCACGTACACACATACACACACAAACCAGAATCAGCACAGCTTTTATTGCCAATTTTGCCAAACCAATCATGACCAATCCATCTGTAGGGCTGGTGATGATCGGAGTGATCATTGGCTCACGGAAGGTTGGCATCAACCCCGACAACGTGGCCACCCCTATCGCTGCCAGCCTTGGGGACCTCATCACCCTCTCTCTACTGGCCGGGGTCAGCAGCTTCCTCTTCCAGGTTAAAGGTCAGGCAGATGCACTCCAGCACTGCACACAAACAGCTTTCCTGTTTCCTTTCATTCCAACTGACCCATCGGGGAAAAAAGCATGCCAGTGTCTGAATTGGCAGAATCAGAGCTATTTCTATTTGGCCGACACCACATGGCTGACATGATTGACTGCAACATTAATAATTCTCAATGCTAACATCGGCTTGTTAAACCATAAAAGTCTACTTTTGACAAGCTGATTGAGCTGCTATTCCTACTATCTGAGTTCTCTGAAGCTCCATAAAATGATTACATATAAATCAATCAAATTGTTTCTTTGGTGGCCATTAGGTGGCAAATCACATTGGGCATTTGCCTGGCAAACTTACTGTTGAATTTTGTGTCTTCTTAGGCGTTCTTTCCCAACTCAGCCAGCTTTAAAGCCTTCCAAGGCCAAATGCCAGTTTAATGTGTTGCACTGTGGGAATTCCAGGGAGTGTGCTGGATGAGAGGATGGAGATTTAACACAGATGTTGTGAGATGAAGTCTAAGAGAACGTTTCACTAACGTCCCAGATATGTTTCTCTTTACCAGAGATGTGGTACCTGTCCCCCATCGTGTGTGGCTTCTTCCTGTCTCTAATCCCTCTCTGGTTGGCCGTCATCCGCAGCAGCCCACCAATCAGGGAGGTGCTGCGATCCGGGTGGCAGCCCGTCATTCTGGCCATGTCAATCAGCAGGTATAGTGCCATGAAAACCTATACCACATAACTAACAGAGGGCAGGGCAAGACATTCATTCAGCCAGTTTCCCTTACATGGATTAAAGGAGAATTCCGGTGTGATATTGACCTAAAGTGTGTTGAAACATGATACCAAGTGTGAACGTATGTCTCATAGCTCACCTCGGCTTGTCCCCTGCACTCAGAAATCTGGCGCTAGTTAGCCAATGCTACCAACAGTTTTTCATTGCGGTGCCCGCATTTAGTCACGATAAGTCGAGCGATGAGTACGAACGAACAGGTATGATAAGGGATCAGATTCCAAAAATAATTCAGTGGAAATGCATGGATTCAGTTGCTTCCAGTAGCAGCAACTGGAATCCATGCATTTCCACTGAATTATTTTTGGAATCTGAACTTATCGTGACTAAATTCAAGATGGCGTAAATTCCTTAAGGTACTGTCTGTATAAATCGTCTTGTAAATAAACTACCAGTGCTTTTTCAAAGTTCTCAATGTCTCGTTTTAAATGTCAAGGCCCTCGGAAGTCTACCAATGAAGTATGGAGCTACTTTTGAGCCTTGTAAATGGTGTAAAACAGTGATTTATTTGCATGGCTAGGCCCGATGCCGAGGCACCTAGCGAAAAACTGTTGGTAGCATTGGCTAACTAAGCGCCAGATTTCTGTGTGCAGGGGACAAGCCAAGGTAGCATGAATGGCAAACATACACTGGGGCCGGAACTGGGCCACACCTACCACAACGTCCACGCGGATCTGCATAATGGACCTGATCCGGCGTCCAAGCGCACATCGGTCCAAAATTGGTCTGGATCCGTTTGGCCGGATCTGGTACCAATAAGGGCTAAGACTGGCCCAGTTCAGTATGGTAGTCTGTGTTACTGGCGTGTTCCAGATCTGTTTATCATATGCAATACGGGTCCGCTTATTGTGTGTGAGTGCGGACCCGTTTATCAGACATCAGCCCGGCTTTATTTGACATGTGAAATGTGATTGGTAATTAGGGGCTAATTATCCTGAAAAATCTGTTTGCTACACATTTGCTAACAGGTTCGTTATAGGTTCACCCAGGCTAAAAAGTTAACGTAGCGTTTTCCCAACAGCTCAACTGATAAACATAAGCTGGGCTACAAACACAAGGGGGTAAAAAAAACTTTACACATAAGTGTCTTATTATTTTTTTTATTCAACAACCTGGCTGTAGAAGTGCAATCCCAGACAAAGTTTAAGTCGTGTTAATTCCACTGTTCCCATTGATATTCAGGCTGTCTTCCTCAGTCATCTCCATGGTCAATCTGAAACAACAAAAAATAAATATGAGCCATTTATTCCTTTTTGAAAATAGGTTAAGTCACAATTACACTTGTTTTTTTATCATCAGTGATCCTGTTGGCGTTAGCTGTTACCAAAATAGGCTAGTTATTGTGATGGCTGTTTTGCTCAAGCTAAGCTAGTAGCCTAGCCTATATTGCTGGAAAATAATAGTATAACCTTACAGTAAAGTTATCAAATCATTTCGTTTGCTTATTGTTGTCTCTGAATAAACCAACAGAGATAAAAAGCAGAAAAGCAGAGCCTACCTTGAAAAGTTGGGCTGTCCTAGTCCAGGCTGGCAAATCATGTCAAAAGATTGATAGTGAGCAAACCAAAGATCCTTGATTAACGTTACTGCTTGGACTTCTGCATGCGTGGCAAGAATATGGGGTTGTCTCATAGCACTGTTTGATCTGACACAAACAACAATTGACTACTTTTACCACTGCTAGGTAATAATAAAAATAATGAAACGAGCATACGATCAATATTGAGCCAACTATATCTTCTTTTCCAGCCTTACTGTAGAAATGAAGTGGCCATGGGAACATAGTGCACCCCATGGTTTCTAAATTTGTGCCATTCAAAATACATTTTTTTTTTTTTCTTTAGCAGCCAGTTGACAATGAAGTAGGGAAAGGTCAATTTAGCAGAATCAGCACCATAATTAATATCATTACCACCTGGGTCTGCTGTGAAAAAATGGTCCTTCGGCTCATATCCATTATCACAGGTTTGGGCCAAATCGGGTTTTTGTATTTTTAAACGCATCTCCTGACTTCCAGTTGAGTTGCGGAAATTGGACCTGGGACAAATCTGTAAACCGGTGATAAAACAGCATTGCTAGCAGAGCTGAAACCTGTATCAGGAGCAGACCTGGCCCACAGTCAGATACCGTATGTCCGCTACAGGCGGATCTAATGGCTTTTATGCGGATCCGGCCCAAAGGAAATTGCTATCTGGGAAGCTATGAGACATACGTTCACACTCAGTATCATGTTTCAACACACTTTAGGTCAAAATCACACCGGAATTCTCCTTTAAGCCTAGTCCTTTTTCTTTAATTTTCTTTAAGTTTAGGACTATAGGCTTTATCCATGGAAACTGGCAGCCCATATAGTCCAATGACTGGGTATTTTCTCTTAATACCACACTCCTGCTTCCTCTCCTCTATAGTATTTGCTTGGTGGCTTTTATCTTGTCCTTGCGGGCCACTAGCTCAGATCTTTGATGAGGTGTTGCTCTGTGTTTGGTATCTGGCCACAGCATTGGTGGGCTGATTCTGGATAAGACCATGAGCAATCCAAACTATGAGGGCATGGCGGTCTTCACTCCGGTCATTAACGGTACGTGTGCAGACTCATGGTGTCCTCATCCCTCAGTTACACATCTCATCTCATTTACTACTACCACATCTACAAAGTGGTTTTGGATATTAGTGTTATGAAGTCCAATATGAAGTTCATCAAATACTGTTTATATCCGAATATTGAAATGGATGGTTCAGCTGTTCCATCTAAACAAGAACCAGTAAGCAATGATGTTGAGTGGTGTGTTGAATTATGTGAAATAACTCTTATTAGGTTATTAGGCTTATCCGTGTTAATGATTATTGATTAACCCTGATGAATAACAGTTATTTTTCACCATTATTTATGGAAGTGTTGCCATACAAGATTTTTATGAGAATGATGAGTCATTCAAAACTCCTCTCTGAGTCTGGGTTTCTGATGGATTCTGATGGTGGTGAAAGGTTAGAGAAAACTGCTCAGGAAGGTCATATTTCAAGAACTAACCACCAATCCTCTAGAAGTGAACCAATCCTGCTGGTTGAGGGAAATGAGTGGGGATGTAAGAATGCCTTTACACTTTTAGACAAAGATTTGTCAGGACTCAGAAGAAGAGCTGAAGAAGGAGAGCTGGTGGTGGAGAATAACAAACTAGATGAGGAGGGAGAGAGAGGGGGAGAGAGAGAGGGGAGGCAGAGAGAGAGAGGGAGAGAGAGGGGGCAGAGAGAGGGAGAGAGGGGGAGGCAGAGAGAGAGAGGGGGAGGCAGAGAGAGAGAGAGAGAGAGAGGCAGAGAGAGGGGGGGGGGAGATACGTAAAGCTCTCATCTGCTTTGAATACTCAGATCCTGTCTCCCTCTGATTTCCTCAAAATGCTCTCCAAATCCAGCGCTTTTATGAGAATTTCAATAAGGAAGTATGATGGCTCTGCTATTCATTCTACATCTCTTCTTCTCCTCTCCCTCCCTCCCTTCCTCTCTTTCTCTCTCTCACTCGCTCTGTCTCTTTTGTTAAATCCCCATTTGATCTGTGGCCTCTCTCTCTACTGACTCATCCTTTCTTGCTTTGCAGTTAACGCTTCCGTGCGGTTCCTGCTAAGTGGGTTGCAAGGGTCCCTTCTTCCCTGTTCATCATTCCTTGTGTCGTCCTTCAGATCACCTCTGATTGCTGGGGTTCCCCTCCTCCTGTTGTCTCACATGAATGTGTCTCATGTTCATGTTGTGTCTGTAATCCTCTTACTCATGGCAGGGTTCACCCCTCGTTACACTAGCTCCAGTGGACAGGGAGGCTATGTAATGGAGTTAATGAGTGGCGGACATCAAAACAAGTATGTGTGTCTGTGTGTGTGTGTCAGAGAGAGAGAGAGAGAGCCATACAGAGAGAAGAGAAAAGAGATTGGGAGAGAAACAAGGATGGATGCAAAGAAAATTGTAGGAGTGTGTGTGTGTGTGTGTGGATGCGTGTGCAGTGCATATTCCTTATCAGCCTAGTGGGGCTACATCACGTCCAAGTTTCATGTACGCCGGCATTGTAGTGTCCCGGGAATCGTGGACCACTGCGTTAGTACTGCGGCGGTCATTATGAATGACAGAGTTGGAGAGATCTAGAGAGAGAGAGACCGAGAAAGTTCTAGAATTCTGGAGACAACAGGCAGCAGAAAAATGAGCTGCTGAGACAACTTTGGCTTTTTTGCCAGAAAATGTATGTTTTGCTCCCAAATTCCAAATTCTACGATTGAAGACATTGAAGTAACCAACAGAGGCAAAAATCTGTGAAGGTAGGACCTCTGTACTACTTGACAAGACAGTGGAAATTGAATGAGAAGACAAAGCTAAAGTGCTAAACAAGCTAATCAACAGTAAATGTCAGTTATGGCTGTCGATAATCATAATGGATGCTTCTTTGAAGAAAAATGAGCCCAAAGCAGAGGCATTTTTTAAAAATGAAGATGAAATGGAGATAACATATCCCAAAGACATTAAATCAATTGACAAAAAGAAAAAAATGAAGGAAGCATTATTGAGAGACCACCCTGAGACCCTTCTCCTAGACTACAGTGGCCCAGAGAATAAAAGAGTTTGCTGCAACCTGCTGTTTTTCACTAAAAACACAGATGCTTGGCATTGCACACTTTTGACTGAAATGAACTGCATTAGAAAGGGAGGTATCTGTAAAGGCAGGCAACTGTCCCTTGAAAATGAACAGGGGGCAAGGCTGACCATCAACATATACCATAATGGCACAGTTCTGATCCAAGGACCAGAAGCTGGTCTCAGTGAATTTCAGGCTAAATTTGGACTATTGAAGAGAGAGGTCCAAAAGGTCCTGGAAAATCCTGAGAGAAAAGACCAAATCGATGAGAAGCCAGATGCCATCAAAGTGAGAATTGATGAATCCTGCCTCAACACACCCCTATACCAACCAAAGGCTCCCACTTCACCCAGAATAAGAGCCCTACAAGACAACTTCTCTCTACTGGAACAGGACTACTTCATATTTAAAGAAGAAACTACCAACAACATCTGCCAGCTCCAAGAGCGGGTCATCCAGATCAGCAACCCCAATGTGCAGCTTCAACAGCTATGCACTGCTATGAGGCAGCTGGAGGAGGCCAACAAGGAGATGAGGCGAGAGTTGACAAGTGTGAAACAAGAACTGTCCAAGAGAGAACAACATACACAGGCTCTGGAGAGTCAACTGGAGGAGATGAGGACCGAGCTAAGGTCGTACACCTCTCTCACTAGCAACACCTCAAGCAGAGCACAGAAACAACATGTGACCTCACAGATGGACAATGCCTCTTCGTCTACACCATCGCAGCATACCCAAAGTCTGATAGACGAAAAGGATTGTGGCAGAGAGGAAAGCTACTTTAAGACCAAGTTAAGCTCATCGCTTGGGCAACATCAGATCCAACTACAACATCAACAGCATCAACAGTCCCACTTTGAACTGCAACAGTCACTCTTCCAACAGCTACAACAACAACAGCAGCAACAGGAACACGTTCAGCAGCAACAACAACAGCAACAACAACAACAACAGACATGCAGCCAGCAGCCACAGCAACATTGACACCAGATGTGGAATCAGCGGAGAAGGGGAAAAGGACATCATTATCCTCTGTGACTCAAATGGTAACCACCTAAATCCAAGGAGGCTGTTTCCTGAAAGGTCAGTAAGGAAAATGTGGTGTCCTACTGTCCAGTCTGCTGTAAAGCTGCTGAGAGAGGGTAGGCTGGACAAGCCCTCCCATATAATTGTTCACACAGGGACTAATGACCTTGGCAACCACAACACAGATGTGGCAAAAGCCTTGACCAATTTAGCCAAGATGGCAACCAACCTATATCCAAGCTCAAAGATCATCATATCAACACTTCTACCACGAAAGGACATTCCAGGCAGAACCATCAACTCCATAAACAAAGAAATCGGCAAGGCATGTGCAAGCATGCCAAATGTACAAATAGCCTACCACACTCAAATCACAAGGGAGCATCTGTATGATCGCTTGCACATACATGAAGGTGGGATGAGACTTTTTGCAAGGGTAATCAAAGACACTGCTTTGAACAGAAAACAGAAACATCCAGTTAAAGAGATGACTAATACACCCGAAGTACAGACAGAAAGCCGAACAACTGTAGTAGGTAGAGAAGTTAGAGTAACCGAGTTAAGCAATATTGAAGAAATGCTAAAATTTATTTGTGAACAATTAACATGCCCAGGCTCCATGTCTGCCAGATAGGGACCTGTATGTGTGTGTGTGTGTGTGTGTGTGTGTATTTGCAAACACCCATGTGGATAAATGTTCATGTCCAGGTATATCTATGTGTGTGTGTGCGAGTGCCTGTAAGTGTGACATGTGTATGGTGTGGGTGTGGGTGGGTTGGTGTTGGGGGGTAAAGATTGCCTTAAGTTTCATTTAATAGTACTTTTCTGTTAATCTAGACTTACTTAATGAGAAGAAAATGCATTGTGTGTGTGTGTGGGGGGCTTTGCATGTCTGTGTGTGTATGTCTGTGTGTGTATGTGTGTGTGTGTTGTCCATATTTGTATATGTATATCTATCTGTTTAGGTGTGTGTGTGTGTGTGTGTATGTACAATTCTATATAAATCTGGATGTAAGTTTCATTTAAGTAAGGTTTTTTTTTTTTTTTTTTTTTTTTTTAGATAATTAGGCCTATACTTAATTTTGATACAACCTAGCCTCAAGTTAACTTTGATTTAAGACAAAACATATTTCTTTATGGCAAAGACTAAAGATACACAATGACATCACTTAGAATTACTAGCTATAATATACAAGGGTTGTACTCATCTGCTTTTGGTGAGAAGAGTACACATCCTGACTTTGTAAATATTGTAAATAGTTCAGATATTGTAATACTGTTAGAAACATGGAGTAAAGGAGGAGAAAAGTTTAACTCCATTCCACATTACAAGGAACTCTATATTCCTTCTGTTAAACATCCGAAAGTAAAATGTGGAAGAGACTCAGGGGGAATTGTAGTATTGTTTAAAGATAATCTTACTTATCATATTTATCCTGTAAAGAAGGGAAAGTCACATATATGGATTAAGTTAAAAAAGGAGCTCACTTTCTCAGATTTTGACATCTATCTATGCGCCATCTATATACCCCCATATGAATCACCCTACTACTCTGAAGAAACCTTTGAAATTCTGCATTCAGAAATCATACAATTCCAATCTGAAGGATCAGTTTTGCTAATGGGAGACATGAATGCAAGAACAGGTACAGAAAAAGATTATATAAACCCAAATGGCTATGCATATATCACTGAAGCTCAAATAAATGAAAACAAATTTGAAAGATCACGTCAGAGCGCTGATAATATAGTTAACAAAAATGGCAAACAGCTGCTTCAGCTTTGTAAAAGCCTGGGTCTCACCATCACTAATGGTAGAATCAAAGGTGACTCTCTGGGTAGGTACACCTACTGCTCACATCTTGGTAGTAGTGTTGTAGACTATGCAATAACAGATATTGATCCAAGCTACATTAATTATTTTATGGTTATGCCTCAAATTCCACTCTCAGACCACAGCCACATCACTCTGAGTTTAAAAACGAGAGTCAAACAAGAAACATCCCAAAAACATGAAACTAAACTCTATCCCCTGCCAACTCAATTTCGATGGGGAACTGACAGTGTGCTTCAATATGAGACTGAACTTAATAGTACCGAAATTGAAAACCTTATATACACATTTTTGTTCACAAAATTTCAAGAGGATAGAGAAGGCATAAATCTAGCGACAGAAAAGATTTCTGACATTTTTAATTTAGTGGCCAGCAAAATACTAAAAGTAAAGAAAAAATACAAGAAAAAGAAATCTAAAACTAAAAAGAACGAGTGGTTTGACAAAGAATGTCAAACATTAAGGAAACAGTTAAGAACACTATCAAATAAGAAACATAGGGAACAAACAAATATAAGAACACGGTTACTATACCAACAAACTCTTACCAAACACAAATCATTACTAAGACAGAAAAAGGCACGTATATGAATAAAAAGCTACAAGATATAGAAGATGCTTTCGATCAAAATTCATTTTGGGAGTTATGGAACAAACTTGAGATCACCAAAAACAGATCCCCCTATGTGATGCAAACATCTGGACAGACCATTTTGGGCAACTCTACAGTGAAGATAAACTAAATCCACTCCAAACACAATTGACTGACAAATTACAAGAATTGGAATCAAAAGTAAAAAATGAATTGAACAATCTAGACACCCCTTTATCACTAGCTGAACTAAACGAAAAAATAAAAACCCTAAAAAACAAAAAGGCATGTGGGTGCGATGGGATACATAATGAAATGATTAAGTGCAGCAGCCCAATACTGAAACAAGCCATTCTCAAACTTTTCAATCTAGTTCTAGCTGTTGGTCATTTCCCACGGCCATGGAAAGAAAATCAAATCGTACCAATCTACAAAAACGGAGATAAACTAGATCCAAACAACTACAGAGGCATTGCTGTAAGCAGCAACTTAGGAAAGCTTTTCTGTAGCATCATAAATAACAGAATGGTAGAATTCTTACAGGAAAATAGAGTTCTAAGTAACTCTCAGATCGGGTTCATGCCAAAACACAGAACAACTGACCACATATATACATTACAGACATTAATTGAAAAATATGTACAGAACACCAACAGAGGAAAACTTTTTGGATGCTTTGTAGACTTCAAGAAGGCCTTCGATTCAGTCTGGCATGATGGACTCTTACTTAAACTGATAGAAAATGGGATAGGGGGGAGAATCTATGACCTTATAAAAGATATATACAAAAACAACAGATGTTGTGTCAAAATCGATGATAAAAGAACGTCATACTTTAAACAAGTAATGATATTTCAAAAAAAGACACGTTCAACAGACAATAAATATAATTTCACCCTTGGTGAAAGCAGACTTTCCCAAGTGACAAGCTATAACTATTTGGGCCTAAATATTTCCTCCACGGGCAATTTTAATCTGGCTATTAAAGACCTGGTTGACAAAGCACAGAGAACATATTATTGCATAAGAAAAACTCTATACCAATACAACACCCCTATCAAATTGTGGCAAAAGATTTTTGATTCGGTTATCAAGCCCATTATCTTATATGGCAGTGAAATTTGGGGCATAAAACATCAAGATAATTATGAGCTATGGGACAAAAGCCCAGCAGAAACACTACACCTGGAATTCTGTAAGAACATCTTGGGGGTACACAGGAATGCAACAAATATTGCATGCAGAGCAGAACTTGGAAGATATCCACTATTAGTTGATATTCAAAAAAGAGCATGCAAATTTTATCACCATGTACTGTCCTCAAAACCAGAGGAATATAATCACAGTGCCCTTCTACAGAGGAGAACCCACCCAGAGAGAGATCCTTTTGATTATCTTATATCAAAACACAATTTGAATTTGAATACACCTGACATGTCTCAGGCAAAGTTAAAACATATCGAAAAATTAACAAAAGAAGAATATTACAAATATTGGCTAAACAATATTGAACAATCCAACAAATTGAAATGTTTCCAAAAAATCAAAACCAATTATGAATTTGCATCTTATCTAAAAGAAATTACCGAGTACAAACAAAGAAAATTACTAACATCCTATAGATTAAGTGAACACTCTCTGGCCTTAGAAATGGGAAGACACAGGCAAACCTGGCTTCCTAGGGAAGAAAGGTTGTGTTTGCAGTGCAGTGAGGGAGTAGTAGAAGATGAAAAACACTTCCTCACTGAATGCAGTAAATTCAACACAGTCAGGAACCAATATTTCTTTCAATTCAGCCAAATTATACCTCAGTTTGAACTATTAGAAAATGAAGACAAGCTCCCATACTTGTTGGGAGAGCATACAAATTGTGTAAAACTCGCTGCGCAGTACCTGTTAACATGTCATAAATCGAGGAAGTGAGTGACCCATATTGTGACATGCTTTGCTTTATATCAATAACCAATACCCATGATAGCACATTGATAAATATACAGTATATAGTAATACTGTATTATCCATTTAATTTATTATTTTCTCTTTTTAATTATTATCATTTTGTTATTATTATTATTATTATTATTTTATTTGTATTTTTTAAACAGATATTGTATCTGTGTTGTTTTGTTATATGTTTGCTTTGGCAACACTGCTTCATTGAGTAATGCCAATAAAGCTCCATTGAAATTGAAATTGAAATTGAAATTGAGAGAGAGAGAGAGAGAGAGAGAGAGAACTAGAGAGAGAGAGAGAACTAGAGAGAGAGAGAGCTTCCCTGATCACAGGCCCGCTGGGAAAGCATCCATGTGAATAGCAACCTTCATTCATCGCCATCGGTGTGCGCTGGACGACCCAGAGCTCACTCCCACGCCTCACTGCGGCTCACTGGCTCTGGCAACTCTGAATTATTCATCAGCAGGATGCGCTGGCAACACATGCCATGGATGAGAGAGCATGGCAGGTACAGACCTGCTCGGCTGCACAGGAAGCCGATCCCTCCGTGGATAGATGCCCTGACTGGGTCTTACAGTTAGGGCATCAGTCGGGGTAAACTTGAATGCTCTGATTTCTTTCTTAATATGAGCTGCAGGGAAAAGCATGTTTGCTAGTTTATGGAATGCTTCCCCGCACTGTAAGAGCAATGTCACTAAGCATTTATGGTAATGTCAGGCAAATTGCTTTGGCCGCTGCTGCTAAATATACTAAGAGACTGTGTGTATATGTAAAGGGGGGTTGAGGGTTAAAGAAAATGAAGGCTTCAGAGCAAGTTGGAATTGGAGTGCATGGCCGAATTGGCTGTGAGTCTGACATGCCGACATAGACACTGTTCAATCATGCGTTCTTAAAGTGCTCCGTTCAGGACTTCTCATGGAAAACCCCCTCCATGTTGTTTGTGTAGAGTAAAATGAAAGCAAAAAGCTTTCACAAGAACACAAGCTTGCACAAGAAGAGCACAAGAAATGAAGGGAAGGAGGAAGCCTGACAGGATTTGCCCTAGTGTTGCACTTCAAAGGCCTCGCTACCAAAAGCATTATAAAATGCATGAAGGACAGGGGGCCTTTTGGCTTTTTGAAACAAAATGAAAAGTTGATCACGGAATAGTGAGAGCTTTCATAATGCTGGAGGGAGACCACCTCCCTGTGTCCTTGAGCAAAAAGGCACTCAAAGATAAAGGCAAGGAAACAAGAGGAGAGGAAGGAAGCAACGCCAAGAAATCCCCTTCACTTTAATCAGACACCATTGCTGGAGGACTACACAACATGCTCTTTCATGTTGCTCTCTATGCAGATGCAAACAACTTGCATCATTTCAGACTTGTTGCATCATAGAATATCAAATATCAAATCATTGTTTTGCAGAACAAAAGCACCTGTCAGCTGTGTTATGCCATGTCGTCCATGACTACTTTCATTATTCTCTTTCGCTTTTATTTCTCTCTCTCTCTCTCTCTCTCCTTCTCTCTCTCTCTCTCTCTCAAATTCAAATTCAAAAAAGCTTTATTGACATGACAAGAGCACTTGTGTTGTCAAAGCATACAAATCATAACTCATAAATCTCTCTGTCTCTCTCTCTCTGTTTAGGGGTCGGGGGAACCTGGTGGGCATCCAGGCCATAAAATCTCTCTCTCTCTCTCTCTCTCTCTCTCTCTCTCTCTCTCTCTCTCTGTGTGTTTAGGGGTCGGGGGCAACCTGGTGGGCATCCAGGCCATAAATCTCTCTCTCTCTCTCTGTGTGTTTAGGGGTCGGGGGGAACCTGGTGGGCATCCAGGCCAGCCGCATCTCCACCTACCTGCACTTCTGGAGTGTTCCGGGGGTCCTACCCCACAAGATGAGGCAGCACTGGCCTGACCCCTGCATGACCTTCTGCATGTCAGGTCAGTAGGTCAGGGCCGAACGTGTACCTTAACACAGGGGCAGGAGGGTGGGACACAGACAGCTTATCTAACATCTCTATCAAAAGTCTCACTCTATTCAAATTCACATTAATACTGACAGTCAGCTATGGGCTACTGAAGAGAAGACTGTTTATGGACACTACTGAAAGTCCTTACAACTAAGGCAAACAAGCAACTAAACAGCCATGACACTTCATGTCAATCAATCCTAAGTGTATGTGTGTGTGTGGGGGGTTACTTAAACTTTTACTTTTTTTTAAGTTATTTAGCCTATTTGCGGCCCGTCATGTAGACCTAGGCTTAGCCTATAAATGCAGTTGCATCCATTTGGATTGGGGGGTGACAGGTCAATCATTTTGGCCTCTTCATGACAGGTTCAGTGTGTGTTACGATCGCGCCCCATTGTCCCACCCCTCAAGTGGATTTGTCCAAGCAGCTGCTTGGTTTGTGGGGAAATATAGCCTATGAGTCCATGCATGGTAGCCTAGGCTATATAAGTACCCTCCGCTGGCTGGTGTTCACATCATCGCAGTTTAACCGTAAACAGCAATCAGAGGTGTCTAATTTTATTCCATAAATATATTGTTTTTATAGACGTAAGTTGCACGCGCTACGAAGAGCTTCCATTTACTGCACCATGTAGGCTACTGTAGTGCGGTTTGTACAACGACAGTGAAAGTGGAACTTGGAAAGTGGAAGTCTCTCCACCGAGTGTTACATTAGATGCACAATCAATCATGAAGTCGATGATGCACGTAAAAAAGTATCAACTGGTAGGTTAGTAACGAAGGTAGCCTAATTTTGCAAAATGTGATGACGGCACACAAACTTGGGCAAAAACGTTTAGTATACACTTGTGGTGATAGCCTACAGTTAATGTGAATCGCTGACTATAACCAATGTAGAAGATTTGCACCAAATAGGCCTAAAGGCTGTGGTTGTGTTTCTACAACATGTTGGCACAAATCGTAATTTCTGTCAACTATGACGATCTCCATGCATGTTCAGTAGCCTATATTTTTCATTTAGTCAAGCAGTGACATGTGGTTTAATCAGTGTTGGGCAAGTTACTTTAAAATCGTAATATATTATGTATTACTTATTACTGTCATTTCAAAGTAATTCATTACATTATAATATTACTGTCTCTGAATTGTAAGGCATTACACTACTATTGTATTACTTTTAAGTTACTTTTACCAAAATATCTAGAAATATGGATTTGGAATTCTAAATGCAGTTTATTATGCTCAATGCAGCTCATTGCACTTCTAATGGAGGGTGATGTGGTACAACATAATGACTGAGCTAGGCTTAAGGCTACAGTAGAATGCAATAGGTGCAGTGATGGCTCATGATGCAATACAAGGAACAATCATAGCCAGAATTTTGTTTAAAGAAGACAAAAGGTCAAAGTCTGGTCAATTGTGATAGAAAATGCTGTAACTTTAGGCTTAGGCCTACTCATTAAAATCAACAGAGAGCCCACTACCTATATATTGTAACCCAAAACTTAAAGACATGTCAAGCTATACAGTGCAGCTACTGGCCATTTTGGTGCCCTAACTGGTGAAATACAGTATTAACCTAAGTATGTCATCATATGGCCAACTGTAAAGATGTAATCTGCCTGTTCCCAGGGATGGGTAGTATTTCTGAAACATTTAATATGTGTTTCAAATGCAAAATAGTATTTTGTCATTTGTATTTTATTGGGTTGAAGGAAATGGCTCTGTATTTTGTATCAAAATACTTTATTGGTGTGTATTTTTGTATTTTAAAAATACTGCAAAACACTAAATGTGAAAAACACAAAAAAGTAGATACTACACACAGGTGTAATGAAAAATTGGTAATTAGGCAACAATGGTTTATGTTTATCGCAATCAGCTAATGTGAGAACAGCTGTGTTCAACAACACTTACAGCTTTTCAGTGACGGCTATTGCTGAAGCATCAGCCCTGGTCTGAAGCACTGATGTGAAGTGAGGTTGGAGTGGCAATTTTCTCCTGGACCGGCCCACTACTGGACCGACGACCCCCCCACCCCCCCCACACACACACACACACACAAGCCCACCGATACCAAAATCCCCCCCTGATTCCCCCCCACAAATAACAAACACACAGTATCATGCTGTAGCAACACTTCATAAACTGAACCCAAACATTTAGATTTGGACCTATAGGTTATTATATAATCAGTATCGTTAATTTCTGCCAACTATGACGATCTCCATGCATGTTCAGTAGCCTATATTTAGAATGCAATAGGTGCAGTGATGGCTCATGATGCAATACAAGGAACAATCATAGCCAGAATTTTGTTTAAAGAAGACAAAAGGTCAAAGTCTGGTCAATTGTGATAGAAAATGCTGTAACTTTAGGCTTAGGCCTACTCATTAAAATCAACAGAGAGCCCACTACCTATATATTGTAACCCAAAACTTAAAGACATGTCAAGCTATACAGTGCAGCTACTGGCCATTTTGGTGCCCTAACTGGTGAAATACAGTATTAACCTAAGTATGTCATCATATGGCCAACTGTAAAGATGTAATCTGCCTGTTCCCAGGGATGGGTAGTATTTCTGAAACATTTAATATGTGTTTCAAATGCAAAATAGTATTTTGTCATTTGTATTTTATTGGGTTGAAGGAAATGGCTCTGTATTTTGTATCAAAATACTTTATTGGTGTGTATTTTTGTATTTTAAAAATACTGCAAAACACTAAATGTGAAAAACACAAAAAAGTAGATACTACACACAGGTGTAATGAAAAATTGGTAATTAGGCAACAATGGTTTATGTTTATCGCAATCAGCTAATGTGAGAACAGCTGTGTTCAACAACACTTACAGCTTTTCAGTGACGGCTATTGCTGAAGCATCAGCCCTGGTCTGAAGCACTGATGTGAAGTGAGGTTGGAGTGGCAATTTTCTCCTGGACCGGCCCACTACTGGACCGACGACCCCCCCCCCCCACACACACACACACACACACAAGCCCACCGATACCAAAATCCCCTGATTCCCCACAAATAACAAACACACAGTATCATGCTGTAGCAACACTTCATAAACTGAACCCAAACATTTAGATTTGGACCTATAGGTTATTATATAATCAGTATCGTAATTTCTGCCAACTATGACGATCTCCATGCATGTTCAGTAGCCTATATTTGCCACTCCAATTGCCTCACTGTGCTGTACACCTCCAGGGGTGAACTCCACCTCAGCGTGGGTTCTCATGGTCTTGGTGGTCCCTGGTCACCTGCTGTTTCTCTACACCATCTACCTGCTCCAGGGTGGGCACGCGTCAATCACACCCACCTTCACCTGCTGCTACCTGTGCGCTGCCCTCCTACAGGTCAGTCGGTTTCATTTCCGCACCAACGAGATCAAAGAAATTCATGTGTCAGTCTGTCCACTCTGAACAGTTGTGTTTTGGGTCACCTCGATGACTTTATATTGAGGTTCATCTGTGCTATGGATGTTTTGAGTATACCGCATGTACAGTACTTGATATACAGTATGTGATCTGTAGAAACATTAGCATTCACACACACACTCTTGACAGTTCCTTGACAGTTGACTGCAATACTGTATCTGCAACCTAATTGTCTCTGGAGAGCATCAGGGAGTCAGTGTGACTCATGAACTTAGGACCCCAGCAGTTTGGATTTATACTGAAGAAATAAACAAAGGCCAGGCTGCTTAGGGAGGGTGGAGTCTAATAAAGTGTTGACTGTTACTAAAAGCTGTCCGATTCCATCCAAGCACGCTCTCACTAAATGAAAGCCACATGTTTAACACACACACTCACACAAGAACACACACGCACGCACGCACACACACACATACACACACACACACACATATACACACACACACACGCACGCACGCACGCACACACACACATATACACACACACACACACACACATACACACACACACACATATACACACACACACACACACACACACACACACATATACACACACACACACACACACACACACACACACTGCCATGTAAATCAGGCCCACATGTGACCAGTGGTCTTCCAAACTAACCAGAACAGGTCTGTTTTGGCCACATTCAGTAGTCAGTTAACTCACCCTACTATGTAAACTTGCTAAATGGCTTTGTAGTATATTGTTGACAAATATTTTGTAAAATACAGTATACTGTCAATTTACTATTTACTTATTTACTGTTTATTTACTATTTTGATGAAATTACAATAAACACTAGGTGAAGGTTAAATAGAAATGATGTTATGCATAATAATGGTTGTGTGTTTGTGTGTGTGTGTGTGTGTGTGTGTGTGTGTGTGTGTGTGTGTGTGTGTGTGTGTGTGTGTGTGTGTGTGTGTGTGTGTGTGTGTGTGTGTGTGTGTGTGTGTGTGTGTGTGTGTGTGTGTGTGTGTGTGTGTGTGTGTGTGTGTGTGTGTGTGTGTGTGTGTGTGTGTGTGTGTGTGTGTGTGTGTGTGTGTGTGTGTGTGTGTGTGTGTGTGTGTGTGTGTGTGTGTGTGTGTGTGTGTGTGTGTGTGTGTGTGTGTGTGTGTGTGTGTGTGTGTGTGTGTGTGTGTGTGTGTGTGTGTGTGTGTGTGTGTGTGTGTGTGTGTGTGTGTGTGTGTGTGTGTGTGTGTGTGTGTGTGTGTGTGTGTGTGTGTGTGTGTGTGTGTGTGTGTGTGTGTGTGTGTGTGTGTGTGTGTGTGTGTGTGTGTGTGTGTGTGTGTGTGTGTGTGTGTGTGTGTGTGTGTGTGTGTGTGTGTGTGTGTGTGTGTGTGTGTGTGTGTGTGTGTGTGTGTGTGTGTGTGTGTGTGTGTGTGTGTGTGTGTGTGTGTGTGTGTGTGTGTGTGTGTGTGTGTGTGTGTGTGTGTGTGTGTGTGTGTGTGTGTGTGTGTGTGTGTGTGTGTGTGTGTGTGTGTGTGTGTGTGTGTGTGTGTGTGTGTGTGTGTGTGTGTGTGTGTGTGTGTGTGTGTGTGTGTGTGTGTGTGTGTGTGTGTGTGTGTGTGTGTGTGTGTGTGTGTGTGTGTGTGTGTGTGTGTGTGTGTGTGTGTGTGTGTGTGTGTGTGTGTGTGTGTGTGTGTGTGTGTGTGTGTGTGTGTGTGTGTGTGTGTGTGTGTGTGTGTGTGTGTGTGTGTGTGTGTGTGTGTGTGTGTGTGTGTGTGTGTGTGTGTGTGTGTGTGTGTGTGTGTGTGTGTGTGTGTGTGTGTGTGTGTGTGTGTGTGTGTGTGTGTGTGTGTGTGTGATCACGTCAGCATCTCCCCTGATGCCCACTGCTCACCCGGAGGCTCTGGACACAAGCTTTTACTGCGACAGAGGACAGACAACACATAGGAGAACCACCATGACACCAGATGCTACATAATCTGCCTCAATGCTCATCACAGGCAAATATACAATATATACTCTCTGAGATGTTGTGCAGGCTATAGACAAGCTTGGTGTATCAAGTCCACTGCCTAGTGTAAGGTGTTAGCACATACTCTCTACGGCTAGATTTTGTACAGCAATGCTAACGCCGTAGTAGTCCAGTCGAGAATTTGTGAAAATCGCAACCAAGGTTTGTTGTAAATGCTTACGGTGTCAATGCACAGTATTGAAGCAATAATAGTGTGTGTTTTGGTCAATAGTGTGTGAGCACGTGTCTATCTACTGCTTTAAAATGTCAACCGTCCCTGTCAGATGAGAAAGTAGACATAGTTTTTCTAGAACTAACATAGAAAGCCAGAATATTTTTGATAGTCCGCCATCCAGTCATGTAAGCTTTTCTTTCTTGTATCCTGTAGTTTCTGATGTCATTAAGTTGACTGTAATAAGATTATGCACTATACTGCCAAAGTATTGAACCATGGCCTATGGAAATGTTTAGATATCGTGGGAGAGTTCAATATATTCAAGATAAAGCTTTTTAAACATTCAAGTCATATAATTTTACTGTATGTTGCAAAATAGTGCATGTTCTCTCGGAAAAACATATTTATATGCAATTCCATTTGCACTGGGTTTGATTCTAATAATGCCTATACTGTCACTCAGCTAGCTATGTCTCTATCAAACAAGGCTGGCTGCAAACACTTACTATTCAAAGACTTGGAGCATGCAAAGCTTCACTTGCTGCACTGTACTGCATTCTGTGCTGTGGGACTGACAATAAATGTGCCAGTTGTGCTGTAGTGGTTGTTCTCCAGCCCCATAGGAAGAAGGTCTTATCTTATCCCCATGGCATTTCCTGTATTCAAAGTGAGCCTGATGCATGCTGGGCAGGATGAGAATAGAAATAGATGGAAGGGATTCTTTCTCTCTGGAACATGTAAGGGCAATCCATCAGGGTAATGTGTAAACCCTACAGTCCACAGACACATGGGAAAGCATGCATGCACGCACACACACACACACACACACACACACCAGGGTTCACACAGGCAATTTCTGGAATATCATTGAATTTTAGAGTCTATGCCAGAAAGTCAGGGAATTTGATCATTTTTGAGGCAAAGTCATGGAATATCAGGGAATTGTGTTGTAGCAGTTTAAAATTGACTTGCCAAAATACATTAATACAAATGTATTTTCACACAGAATTTGTGTATATCTGCTTATTAGCTTTACTGCTGGCTTGAGTAGCCCAACTGTGTTTATTTCATGGCCATTTATTCATCGCCCGCTCTAAAAAAGTAAAAGATTCTTTACCGCTACGTGGGTGCTCTGAAATCATTGGTCGGTATATTGTAACGTTACAGTATACATTATATAGTAAGTCATGGAAATTCAGGTTTTTTGTCAGGGAAAATCATGGAAAAGTCATGGATTTTACATTTGGCTTAGAGTGGGAAGCCTGTCACACACACTCACTGCAGTGCAATTATTTCAACAGTGACTATAGAAAGAGCACGTGTTACAACTGCACCCATTTCTCAAGAGGCAGTGGGGACACGTGTCATAGAGGGCAAGACCACAAAAGTAAAGTTAGCGGCCTGGAGTTCAAGGCCCGGCGTTCTTCATCACCATGATTTATTGATGGAGAGTCAGGGCGCAGAACCACCATCTGGTGCGAGGCAGGGTGATTGACAGGAGCTGTGACCTTGAACCTGTGGTGGGGGCTCTACGTGATGCCATGTACAGCGCAACCCGTGACCTTTGAACTGTAAACAACACACAACATGAGCGATGGGAACCATGCACAAGTTTGAGGGGCTCTTGTGTTTCAAAGGGCTTTAGCCTCTCACAAGAACAGCCTGACAGTTGTGCACACAGAACCACCACACACACCACACGTTGTAGTTGACTAATTTTTGTGCTTGCTTCTGCTTTGAAACCACACTGTGTTCACAAGTGGTGTGATACAAAAACCACCCCTAAGATTGCACCCCAACCCTCACAGACCTGTCTCAAAGGGGCAGGAAGAAGATAACACTTTGGTGGTTTGTTGAAAGTTTATTTCAGCTGATGTGTAAGAGGGAAGAATTCAGTTGAGTGAGGTCTTTAGTCTGCATGCGGCTTTGAAAAAGCTTTGGCTGACTTGTCTCTGTCCGAACCTCTGACAAATAAATAAATTGTTACCTCGCAAGACAACAATGTCACATACAGTACTGTGGAGTGTGGATGTTGGGTCCAGAAACAAACAAATAAACATGGCTGCCACGTCAATGCCGAAAGTCCCTCAAAAAACATATCCCGCAACACGTGAAGCAGCACGTGAGGAGTCTGTAAGGAGGAGACACTGATAAGACGAGAGAAGGCACTATGTGGTGATCTACCAAGACACACTCACACGACACCGCCACAAGGTCACAGCGAGACACTGACATCCTCCTATCACTTTCACAGTATGTTGGACAGGGTTCATGACGGGGGGGGGGGGGGGGGGGGGGGGGGGTTGAGTCTGGCGCGGCGAGCACAGCTCTGAGTTGCCAAAATCAAAGTACTGTCTTTTTTTGTTTTTGTTTTTTACAGGCACTTTCTTGTTCAGGCTCCATGCCCCACTGGGCACATGTGACGCTTCAAACGGACGGAAGCTTCCTGAACTTATTTTGGCTCTGAGTGAAGCCACAGTACAGGCAGTCCCTCAGGTCTGACGTGGCAATATGTCCACATATGTCCAGGAGGTGACAGGCAGTCTGGTTAAGTATGTGTGAATGACTGTGAGAAAACAGAAGGTAAACTACAATATTCAAATGTCCCCATACCCATGACGGTAATTTACAAATCTACTGTATCATATAAATGCTTTCCCCTCATATCTGACAACCATCTCACCTTAAGAGTCCTCAGTAAGAACAACATCAGCATTATTTCAGTTGGCTTGCAACACTTCCTTTTATAAAATCTATAAATTACATTTATCAATAGAAATTGATAAAAACAAAAAAAAGACTTTTCACTGGAGTGGAGACAAAGTGCTCTCTGACATTCGTAGATGCTCTCCAAGTTCAAGTTCAAAACTAGTTGAAAACGAGGTGAAAAATCCAATATATTAATCCATCTGTAAGGGATCTCTGTTCAGACAGCAGTACAGAAGAGATATGTTTGTGACATGTAGACACTGTGACACACCCCTGCTGCCCTCCCATAGTCCTCTCTTCCCTCTGTCCTCATCTGACCTTCAGGTAGCTGGGCATGGTGTAGTTGAAGAGCAGGAAGTCCATGCGGTAGAGGTTGTACAGCTTGTGCTGGAAGACGGGGCTGATGTCTTTGAAGTAGCTGGCGGCCAGCTCTCCCGTGGTGCGCGTGCTCTTGCCCGAGGCCGGGAAGTGGACCTCGCCGTCAGCCCCGGCCAGCTTGAGCACGTAGGAGGCGTCCTCCTCCAGGGTCTCGTACTTGCCCACCACGTCGTAGTGGATGAGGCAGGGGTGGCAGAGCGAGTGCACGCGCTCCCAGTGCTCGTTGAAGGGCTCCTCGCGCTGCGTGGCCGGGTCCACCAGGTAGCGCACGAACTCGCCGAACGAGACGTCGTCGCCGCGCTCCAGTGCCTCAGGCCGCGCGTCGGGCCGCTGCCGCCGCACGATCTTGGTGCCGTAGCGCTTGTGGAAGGCCGTGTTGTAGCTGCGCGTGAACTTGTTGCGGTAGGCCGACACCAGGCGCTCGAAGGGCTCGCGCACGAACAGGAACTTGAGGTAGCCGCGCAGGCGCTGGTTGATCTCGGCCGTGGAGTACTCGGAGAGCGTCCGCAGGTTGCCCGGCACGTGGGCCTCGTGCGCGGGGATCTGGAGCGGCTGGCGCCGCTCGCGCTCGGGGCCCGCGCCACCGGTCAGCACCATCAGCACGCGCTTCCAGTTGGTGCACGCCACCTTGGGCACGTAGCAGTAGAGCAGACCATGCTGGTCGTCCACGATCACGTGCTTCAGGTCCTCGGGGATGAGCACGCGGCGCTTGCGCGTGTACGAGTGACACGCCTCCTCCAGCAGCTCGCGCCGGCCCTGGTGCATCACCTGCAAAGGTGACAGCTCCATCTGCAGTGACAAAGACAAAGGGGGGGGGGGTTAACACTCCTCTCCTAAAACATTAGACTGTAAAATGAAGGAGAGAAGAAAATGTGCTGACTAGATCATTGATTGGAACATTTACTTTTAAACAACGGCCTGATGGTGTTGATTAAAAGTGTTGATTAAAATAAAGTCCTCTGCAATGTCTGCAGCAAGGAATTTGCATATCACCGGAGTTCATCAACTCTAAAGTCGCACATCAATGCAAAGAAAGTGTTGACACTGAGGGAAGTGTTCATTTATTTTCATTGTGTCCCCTAGGTTATATCTGTGGCCTGAAATACCTTGTATGTGAAAAACAACTTCTTCCCGAAGCACTTTTGAATTTATTTCCTCAGCATATTAGGTCATATTATAGATTATTATGGCCATTATTAAAATAATAATAAAAGATTTTTTGAACTTTAATGTCACTAATACTGATTATTCAATGATTTATTTTAATTTAAAAATTTAAAATACTTTCTCAGCAAAAATTATATATGCGATTAATTTAGATTAATTAATCACAGAGTATGTAATTAATTACATTAATTTTTTAAATCGATTGAGCAGCCCTAGTATTCAAACATGACTAAAATGGGCACATGGCAAATCTGAATCCGCAGGTTTAAAGAAAAGAAAAGGAAAGTCAAAAGTCATCGAGGGAGAAAGGAGGAGAGAGGGGAGTATGAGGTGGAGTTGGGGAGAAAGGAGGAGAGAGGGGAGTATGAGGTGGAAACAGAGAAAGAAAGAGAGAGAAAAAGATACCCTGCAAAAATGATGAAAGATAAAAAGTGATTTGAAAATGAGCAGATAGGTCTACTGAACACATGTTGTTGGTTATCAAACCACAGGCCGTTCTTGTTAGCCAGAGCATAATTACCAAAGCAGTTTGCCAAAAGAAGCCTACCCAGAACTCGTTCCATGTGCCAAAGCAAATATAACAGATTTTTCACCTTTAAACCAGAGGTTTGCCTTCAGTGGTGCTTCTCTTTCAATCAAGCCTGAAATCCTGAGACTTAAGCTGATGGCATCTTAAATCACTGCCATGGGGATTGGCCTATGGCCCATATGCTGAGTGGAACTGTTGCTGGAGAGCAGTGAAGCTCACACTCTCGCACATCAAGACATGATCACAGAGCTGAGCACAGGGTCTTAGGTGCCATTTGCCACAGCATTACTGAATACTCTTTAAGTAGTCAGAAGTTATTTGTACTGAGGAAGGAGATAGAGTACATGCATGCATGCACACATGTCTGTTTTAACAATTTAAATTATTCAGTTACATGTAATTTGTTCAATATAAAGTACAAGAATGGATCTGGGATTTTACCAGTAATGCCTTAGAGCTGTGACTTTGCTAAGACAACAACAGCCATAGCTCAATTAAATGTCAAATCCTTTTTTCCTTTGAGATCTTGTTTTCCCTTCCTGAATATTTTAAAAGGGACTCCATTGTGCCAAACAAATGTTTTTCTTTTCCCGAAAGACAATAGCTCAAGTCTATTTTCTTTGCTTTGCAAGGGGGTATGGATCAGTGGGGAACGACTTTGGCATCCAGGGCAGGTCACCGCGTCCCAGATACATTTTACTCCCAGAACCATAATTCTACGCAGCACAAACGGCTAACAGTTTGGTGCTTTGACAATCTGACCTCATGGCCGTCCATGATGTTTTAAATGTGGATCTCAGTGTGCAGACTTCCTACCTTTCTGTCCCTACCTGGCCCAATAAAAGGCTGGAAACTGTGAAAAAACCCTGTGTAACTGAAATGCCACTGAAAGTAAAAGAGACAGAAGAGTGCAACTGTGGAGCTAGAAGAAAAACAGGTGCCGACTTCTAACAGAGAGAGAGCGAGGTGAAAAGAAAAAAGAGATCAGAGAAAGAAAGAAAGGAGAGACTGTGGAAGGTATGAATGAAGCATTAGGAGCTCCAGCAGGATATTTATGTGTGTGGAGTCACCTGTGTGCATAATTACAGGTCTAAATGTGAACCCACCAGGTCAGACTAGCGACTGACAGGAGCCTTTATACAGAGGAGAGCACTTACAGAGACGGCTCAATCCCAAACAAACAAGTCTGCCTTTATCTACTGCTCAACATCATGCTAGTAGTGGCATATTATAAAGGTTGGCTTTTCAGCATGGTACAAAATGAGAAATGCAGGGATGTGTCACTGAACAGATAAATATGGGCTACTTGGCCCACTTCCATGTAGGAGAAGGCTTGAACATGGAAGATGCTCTGCTGTCTAGCTTCTTTTATGATGGTTCTACTAGTTCAATTCTACTAGTTCAATTCAATTACTGTAAATGAAATGCAGTTGATTCTACTAGCATCAAGATGAATACATACTGTAATTGCTAGTGTAATTGGGTATATAGCAATGATAATGTGAACTATCCTTGATCCGCTGTGATAATGAAATAAATTTCACAGAAACGGACAGAAACACACACACAGGCATATACTTGCAAGAATGCCCGTGCACACACACACACGGGCACAAACACACACACACACACACAGTCACACACACACACACACACACATACATACCACCGAGACACTATAAAAAATCTTCAAGGCACTGACAAAAGACAGCGTCGCCACGCAAACCAAGACCGGCGACTGGTAGCAACAGGAAATGGTGTAAATGCCTTTGATTTATGGTGGTAGATTGGCTTCAGACCCATCTGACCTGGAAACAGTCTGGACAAGAGAAAGTGTCCATCTGTTTTAAATCACCAGCTGAACACACACACACACACACACACACTGCCTCACTTAAGCCCTGGCACATGCCACATAGTGACTCATCTCTGGCACACTGGCCCTGACGTGATAAAGCAGCTAATGCTACAGCTCCACCACTGGACCAGCAGCCAGCAGCCACTTAGACCTCCAAACACACGTCTGGGACCAGTTCTTTGCAGTTGCATGAACTATTACATTTGACTGGGCACAAGCCTAGACAGGTTCTCTTGGGAGCAGGCATGTTCTATTTGATATTCTGTTTCTGCCTCTTCGGTTCTCATATGTTGGCTCCAGCACCCATGCATTTCACACATCCACATCAACATGAAGATGACCTACATCAGCCACTGCTTGGGGAAACAGGAAAATTACCCAAAAAGCTATTTATGTGATAGTTTCGGCTTTGAGTATGGCAGCCATGTTTCTGCTGCAGCTCCAGTAGATGAGATGAGAGGGTGAGGCGTACGTGGGTATGTGGGTACTCACACATGGGCACTTACCCACATGGGCATTCACAGGTGGGCACACCGACACAGGGCAATTCGGTGCAAAACTGTCACATCCATAACGCCAACACAATGCCATGGTATTTAGTTGGCGTTATGGACGTGACAGATTTGCGTGGAATTGCCCCACACAGACACTAACTCATGCACACATGGGTACACACACACACAGGAGGGCACTTACACTTCCGCACATGGGCAGTCAGACGTGGGCACTTACCGGGTCAGTGTCGTAGAGCGTTTGCAGCGGGCTCCTCCTAGACTTGGCCAGAATTCTGGTCTGGTCACTACCCTGTGCTGCCGCTGAGACAGAGAGAAGACAGAGTTAGCACAAATGCACACACACACTAGAGCTGCCACTAATGACTATTTTATATTGAATAGTATATTGACTAATTTGTCAATTAATCGATTAACAAATGTTGTATCAAATGTATTGATGTCGACAAATTATCAGCGTCAACTTTGTCTATTATGACAATCACACACACACACACACACACACACACACACACACACACACACTCCACGTCTGACCAAGTAAGTGTTATGTCTGTCTATCTATCTCTCTATTATATCTATGTATTCTATCTATCTATCTATCTATGTATTTTTACACTGTGTTGGTGGAGTAGAAACCAGGGTTTGTGGATGGCTACCCACAGATCTACCCCCATGTACCGCACACACAGACTTAACGCACATGTCATACACGTGCTTACTGCTTACACACACACACACACACACACACACACACAAACAGGCGCACACTGTCATCACATCACATGCCAGAGTGGATCAGATTGTCCGTGTGAGGACAAGGGACCGGTCCTTTAGGTTCAGCACTGTAATCTACTCAGCCACTGATTCATTCACAAGTTCCTTTCTATCAAACGAAGACCTTCTTCCGGCTGGTCCACCGTAATGTAATATAATAATAGGTAATAAATAGTCATTACACTGAAGTAGCATTTCAGACTATAAGTTGATAAATTGATTAAAGGAGGAGGGGGACCACATCCCATTTCTCTCTATTCTCTTTTAGCTCTAAACCTTATTCTCTAAACTCACACAGAACTGATGGCTGTTTCCATCTGATACTATTTTGAGCTTCATTTTGGACACAAGTAGGAGCAGAAAAGCTATTCTTCAAAGACCACGCAAAAGTAGCCTGAAAATGAGAAACAATATGCACTGACTCCATAAATCCACCACCGAGGAAGACTTTCCTCCTCACCACCAGCAGTGACCAAGTCCCACTAATAAAGCCTCTGGGGGCAATTTGAGGTGTACCATCACAGGAGGAGTTCAATCATCATGCGGTGGACAACCCCCATAACTCTGTGCCACTAAATCTGGAGAGGCCAGGCCATAAAACCACTACAAGGTACTGAAGGAGATACGTAGCTAGCCGCCTCTGGCGTCATATCTTAGTCATCCTCCGACAGTCTGGAGGACGCACTGACGTTAAGCCTCCGGCGCCCCTGTGGTTTGAAAACTAATCCCTGCCACAGGCCATGAGCAGCGGATGGCCGGCATCAAAATTACAGGTCTGTGTGTAAATATGGCCATAGTCCTGTAATTTGAAATGGGTCACCTCAGAAAGGCTTTCAAGTTGAACCTGCCCTCAGGGTAAGACATCAATTACTGGCTCAGGGGCTTCTGTCCAGTGCACATGGCACAGAAAGATGAGTTGCCGGTGCCCCATCTAACTGAAGAGAAACTAGAGGTACCACAATTGGTAGCTTTTGAACATTTGCATATGAACTCTGACATGGTCGTTGAACATAATGGTAGAAATGCAGCTCACACTTTACTCAGACGGCCTCTTATAGACTAATCTGATGCTCAGATTATAAACAAATGAACTGTTGACACTGTATTGTCAAGGTTAAGGGTTGGGTTTGGTTATACAACATTTTCAACTTTAAAAATCATTGTGATGGTTAAATGATCTGTTGTGGCAGCTTTCCCTGCTCCCCCTACCGTCTCCTAATTCTCTGGACATACACACGCCTCCTCAAGCATCGGTTAGCCATGCCGGCTAGTCGTAAGAACAAGCAGCGATGGCTTCATTTTTGTTGTTCATCATGGCAGAACCAGCAAAAAGACCAAAGAGAAGGTTGTGAAATATGCACCCCAAAGCTGTAGGGGGAGCTCCGTAGAGAAAAATGTGACAGCAAAAGTGAGAAATCGCGAAGAAGTGACTAAAGTTACAGAGCAGGCCTTTAAGGTGATGATCAGTAATTGCAGCAAAAACAATTTAAAAGACTTGGATATAAACCATCATAAAGTCTCTGTAGGTGGAATACCCAAGTAAAGTTTGAAATGTGTGCATACTAGGCAGTATTGCCTGTTGGTCTTCTCAGAGAAGGCAGGACTCTGTGTTGGTCTGGCTGCATTGGAATGTTGACTCGTGTGCGGCATCCCCTGACTCAGAGTCTACATTCCACTCAACATTTAAGAGCGGGCTATCCTCTGTCGGAGTCCAACTTTCGCTTTCCCTTAGAAGGTTTATGAGAAACAGACTCTCTGAATGTCCATGACTGAGGTTGGGTGGTTAATATGTGTGTGTGTGTGTGTGTGTGTGTGTGTGTGTGTGTGTGAGTGTGTGTGTGAGTGTGTGTGAGTGTGTGTGCGCTGGGCGGGAGGCAGCTTTCACCCATCATCCTGGGGTGGACGTGGGAGACAGAGGAAAAGTCATTAGCCACACAGATGACATTGCATGGCTGCAACTTTACTCTGTGTGTATACTGTAATCCTGCTATAACTCACAGTCATGCGCTTCCTCATCTCCTCCGACACCTCACTGCATCTGTTTTCCATCTATTGAACCCCCCACCCATGACCTCTCGACCCAGTGGCAACACTTAGAGAGGGACAGAGAGAGAAAGAGAGAGATTACATTTTTTCCACACTTTTTACAGGGAAGGTTAGGGCAAAAAAAAAAAAAAAAAAAAACAGTGTGTCCCTGGTGGGAAAAGAGAAAAAACCTCGCATAAAACAGTCAACTCCTTTGTGCGGCGTCTGAAAGAGCGGCTCAAGTCCTCCAGAGCAAATCCAAACAGAGGAGGGTCTCCCAGCAGCGGGCTAGCCAGCTCACCTTACACCCAAGGGGCACAGCCTCACATCCCCCATTAGCCCCTCACTGCAGGCCAGCAAAGCTGTTCCGACGTTTGCCATGCATACCCTACAGGAAAATGTTTAATTTCTGTCATTACAGTTAACTACCAACGGCAAAGAACACAGGTGACTCCTTGTTATATGGTAAGGGATCTGTAGTAACAGTTGTGAGACAGATCTCCTGGCAAATCCTTGTGTGTGTATGCTGGCTGTTATTCTTAGAGAGGAAAAGAATCACACTGACCACTGATCTGTACTTCATTAGTGTCATACAGCATGAACTGCCTGGGTTTGATCTGGACATGGAGAAGGAGAGGTTTTAATAGGCCCGCTTACTGTCTTAAACAGCCTTCCCCAGCCCACCACCACCAAAGCAGCTCAACAGAGGAATATGACGATATGCCACTTTGATAACATCCGATGACGAAGCGCTGAGAGACTGATGAGAGACTGCCCAGGAGAGCAGACAGAGACATTCATTCATACCCTGAGTCATCCCTCCAGGAGGGAGCTAGTCTTCAGGTCAGGTCAGAGCGTCTCGTCTTTCAGGCGGTCTAATGAAGCCTCGCATTCCGCACATTCCACCCTCTGTCTTTGTTTTACTTTTCAACCAACCGAGTCTAATCACGGGCCACACTGACCAGTTCACAGGCCTCTCACCTGGTCCAGGACACAGGATTAGAATGAAATGTTTTCAATCACCTGATATTACCTGCCACTATTGCCATATAGCACTCTCCTGGACTCTGTTTCAAGGATATGTAGGTCATGGGAAAAGTGGCTCATTTGGGAGAAGAACATTTTCATTATAGCGAATTACTTAGGAAACCAGGTGGGGCTTAAAAAGGTGCCTCTTGATTGTGGGCTCTGACATCTAAATGGACTTCTTTCTTCACCAAGCCATTTGGTGAAGCAAATACAACAAAAAGTCTATGACCATTATGACTTTTTTTTTTCAAATCAGTTTCTGGGTCACCCAAGCACATTTTAAACTCCCTGGAATGCAACATCTGTTTTCCCAGTCAACTCTGGACAATAGCCCTGAACAGAATGTATACGCACATATGGGACACAGTCAGGCTCTGACACACACACACACACACAAGACACAACATATACATTTGCTTCCTCCCTGAGAGGACTGGAATTTCACATGGAAAAATGGAGCAGGAGAACTCCTCAGTCTGAGCCGCAGGGCCTCTGGGCCAGGCCAAATGGCACACACACACACACACACACACACACACACACACACACACAGTCTGTCAGAGGTATATCATAAGCCCAAGGAAGTTTAGTAGATTGCAGTGAATTTAGAATAACTCATATATTTAATATATAAGGGGTGTTGTAAGGCATGATGCAAAGCTAAGTGCCTAAAATCTCACTTAGTTGTTGTGGAGCATTTATGACATTGAAGTGCTTGCGGGGGGGCTTTTGCAATACGTACTAGTGCTGTTCCTTTGCTTTTTCTGTCAGTAAGTTTTGGAGTATACATATCTTTATTCTTTTGTAAGGAATATGCTGAAGAAGAGTAAAGGCATGTGCGATTGTGTATCGCAACTCACATATATCCGATATCACATAATAATGATCTTGGAGTTCTTATGCTATATTTACAATGTATGATTAAGGAGATGATATTGTGAGGTGTCTTTGAAGTAGGCCTACTTTATTTATAAATCTGAATACAAGACCACTGCACAGGATTAGACAAATTGTCCATATGACCAAATCGCTAAAAGGAGATGTGGCACAAAAACGGAAAGCCCTGACGACAGTCTCTCTGCTGTCTGCCTACACAGCTGATGTAACAGCTCAGCAGTTTTCTAGAGAACTGCCTCCCAGTTGCTAGTTGACAGTCTAGGCAACCACCTCAGACAGTGTTGTGTTGGCCGGCTGTGGTTCCGCCTTAGAGATCTTGATTCAGTATACTATACATTCTGCTTTCAAACTTGGCACAGTCTACAGTAGGCCTATACTTGATCTGCCAATAACTATTGGAGACTGCTCTGGGATTCCATGATTTCAATAGGCTGTAAGAGTTCATTCTCTATGCGTGTGTTTCCCTTCAGTACACCTTAATTAATACTGTTGTGTTACCACAGTATGTGATTATATGTGATAGCTTAAAGGATGGTACACTCTTACTTGTATTACTATTTAATAGACAGGGGTGTTGAAATACCACTAATAAATTCTAGTTGTGAAATAATCTTCTAAATGAAGCTCAAAGCTAAACACGACATGTGTCTAAGCGGCCTTAGCACTGTTCCAGAAAAGGTAACTGTGTTGGATCCTAATTCTAATAGCCTTTATGTTTATCTGGCACCTCTGCCATATGACATGATTTGAAGAGGCCAGTAAGGGCCTTGCATTTCCACCTTCTCAAAGTGGAGAAAGACCATGTCCTAAAACAAATTAGCGAAATCCGAACAATGCTAGCACACATGCAGCCGTATGCAGATAACACATGCGGATGCTAGCACACATGCTTCATATGGGCGCATGAAAGCTGCTCGTGCATATGATTCAGAGTCATTGTGGGCTATTGATTTGCCATTCTTATCAGCATGGGCATCCTGACCAACCAATCTAGTTTTTCCCAACAGTGACCAACTCGTATTGCAGCGCTGAAGAAGTCCAAGACGACCTCTGCCCCCTCCCCCAAGCATGCTCACCTGCTACACTGCACTGTTAAAGTGCCAATGTGAAGGACTCTCAATTGTAATGGGAGTTGTTCCATTTAACATGGCAAGGTGAGTAACACCTTTGGTATTTCATAATGAAATGAAAATGAATAAGCCATAACAGCATCAAATATTTACATTACAGGAGGAGAGAGAGAGAGAATAGAAAATAGAAAGTGTGTATGTGTGTGCCCGTTGGTGGTTGTAGGCCTACATTAGTAGTTAGTTTTACCACTTCATGGCCTGTGGTGAGTTTTCCATCTCCCCCTTGTTTTCACCTTTTGTTTTCCCACTGAGGCACTTCCTTCTGGCAACATGCAGCACATTATGAAGATTGCTGCGTTCGTCACATGGACAGTTGATAGGGCCACTGGTCGCAGAACTGCTCCCAGATTACTTTAAACACGAGGGACGGGATTAACCTGCCAGTATCCAATTACCCCACACACACTGGAAATACAGTGACTTGGCATTTTATAGCCTACACCTAAGCATTCAGCAGCCACCACACTACACATTTCCTGAGACAGATCTAATACAGGGCAATTCCACGGAAAATGGACTTTTTGTCACATCCATAACGCCAGTGAAATGCCTTGGCATTTTTATGATGTGAATGATAATTCATTTTTTGTGCATTTTTTCTCGTTTACATTCTTCAGCCAAAAATAGCAAATTATCAAATGTCTTGTAATCATTCACATCATACCATACCATCACATTTTATTGGTGTTATGGATGTTACAAAAAAATTAAGTTTCCATGGAATTGCCCTACAACACAACTTGGACAACAGCTCAGCTGCTCAGTAAAATTAGTGCTGACATGTCACACAACCTCTTGATTTGCTGCTTTAACTGTAATTCAGCCAAACCTGCTCCCCATCACTGTAAATCCTATTGTATTTATAACAACTCTTAATACCAAATGCTATATATACACTTCTCACTTAAGCTTAAGATCCTATTAGACTTGACTGCTGCAGTGGTCAGAGGCATGCTAGCCAGCAGCACACGTCTATTAGCAATCACTTTTAGAGTCTGCCGAGGTGAGGTAAGCTACTGGACAGGGACACAGCAAGCAGCTGGTACCTGTGTGTGCCTTGTATCCAACACGCCTGCGTAGTTAAAATGCATGACACTTAGGAAACTATGACATTAAGCTAACTGAAAACATATGAGTTGATCTGACTTTTTACGGCCTTCCACTGGTTCTCATTTTCCTGTGGCTGTTGCATTACTGTGGGAATTTAATGATGGCAGAATCTGGCAGCTGATATCCTTAAGATGTCCTTTTAAATACAGATGAGCAGTCAAGCCAATGAAATCTTTGGGAACTCTTACATTTATAAACTGACCGCTTGGTCAGTAGACATAGAGGGGAGTTAGAGTGGTCAGTGTGTGTGTGTGTGTGTGTATTTGTGAGTGTGTGTGTGTGTGTGAGTGTATGTGTCTGTGTGTGTGTGTGTGTGTGTGTGTGTGTGTGTGTGTGTGTGTGTGTGTGTGTATTTGTCAGTGTGTGTGCGTACGCGTACGCTTCTCCGCGTCTTAGTGAAACTTGGCAGGGCTGGGCCTGAGAGTCCTCTGTGAACACTGAACCCACTCACTGGCTGCCACGGCGACTGCCAGGGAGGGAGGAGAGGGTGAAAGGGGGCATGCACAGGGCGAGGCACACAACGCAATGTACAGCACACGGGCTACTGTATGGCCTGCCAGGGACAGAGAGGGAGGCATATGTGTGTGTGTGTGTGAGAGAGAGAGAGAGAGAGAGATTGACACAGAGAGAGGGTATATCTGTGTGTGTATGAGAGAGAGAGAGAGAGAGAGAGGGAGGGAATATCTGTGTGTGTATGGAGAGAGAGAGAGATAGACAGAGAGAGGGTATATCTGTGTGTGTATGAGAGAGAGAGAGAGAGAGAGAGGGAGGGAATATCTGTGTGTGTATGAGAGAGAGAGAGATAGACACAGAGAGAGGGTATATCTGTGTGTGTATGAGAGAGAGAGAGAGAGAGGGAGGGAATATCTGTGTGTGTATGAGAGAGAGAGAGGGAGGGAGGGAGGGAATATCTGTGTGTGTATGAGAGAGAGAGAGAGATAGACACAGAGAGAGGGTATATCTGTGTGTGTATGAGAGAGAGAGAGAGAGAGAGGGAGGGAATATCTGTGTGTAGAGAGAGAGAGAGAGAGAGAGAGAGAGAGAGAGAGAGAGGGAGGGAGGGAGGGAGGGAGGGAGAGAGAGAGAGGGAGGGAGGGAGAGAGAGGGAGGGAGAGAGAGAGAGAGAGAGAGAGAGAGAGAGAGTGAGTGAGAGAATGCCCATACTGGTAACTCCGAGACAAAGCAGGGATGCAGGAAGGAGCAAAGGATTTTGCAGAGCACCATCTTCGAGAGAGAGAGTGAGAGAGTGAGTGAGGGAGAGGAAGAGGCTTTTACAAGGCAAGAGGGAGTAATTTAATGAACGTGAGGGGAGAGTGAGATGGAAAGAGACTGATGTAGCCAAATAAGCAAAAGACAAATGAAACCCCATCTCTCTGAGAGCGGCAAGTTACAAACCTCTCAGATAATTAAATAAATTAAAACACATAGACAGACCTTTGTGCCAGCCAAACACACAACAGGACACATTCAAATGCAGAACAGAGGGCTGACTATAATGGTTGTGCTTCAAAACAACCCGAGCTTGAGTTTGTTGTTTCAGTGTTTTAAACTAACTGTTGTTTAAAACACTTGCTTGCACAACATTGTTAGAAACACTTAAAACGCAGCTGTGAAATACATTAACTGATGCTCGCTAAGAGAGGCAAAGCGTTCAAAAAAATGCCATAGTGTAGCTGTATGGTCTAACAGCCCAGGGCTGAGCAGTTTCTGTATGGGGATCATGTGCTTTGTGCACTGGCTGGGTTTGTTGTTAGCAGCTACAGAGGTTTGGCACGTGCCAAGGTGTGGACTAGCCTACTAGATTCAGAAAAAAAAAAAAACATATGACATAACACAACTGAGCTTTTATTCATTCAGGTTGTTTGATTTAAAACACATTAGCCTTTCCTAAAGGAAACTGACGGTGGACAAATAATAAAGACTTAAACAGTCTGGGGTGTACAGCACAGTACAGTACAGGCAGGTCTGGTGCATGGACTGTGGTCCAATCACATATCTAAACATTTATACAACAGAACGTCAAATCATTCCATGCCCCATTTAATGTTAGATGACTATGAATGAAGGCATAAGTGTCTAGGCAATGAGATGAAACCATGATAAGAGATGAGGCAGGGCGGCACACAGGGCCAAGGTCAAAAATCCAAAGCTCTTTAGAAAAGGGTGCATACCACACAATGATAAAAGAATGATACAGTGATATATTGAGTGGGGCAGCTGTGGCCTACTGGTTAGCGCTTAGGACTTGTAACCGGAGGGTTGCCGGTTCAAACCCCCTACCAGTAGGCACGGCTGAAGTGCCCTTGAGCAAGGCACTGCTCCCCGAGCGCCACTGTTGTTGCAGGCAGCTCACTGCGCCGGGATTAGTGTGTGCTTCACCTCACTGTGTGCTGAGTGTATTTCACTAATTCATGGATTGGGATAAATGCAAAAGACCAAATTTCCCTCACGGGATCAAAAGAGTATATATACTTATACAAAATATGTTATAATCAGTTTCAATGGAGTAAACAAACCATACGTCCTTGTGGAAACTACAAAGGCAAATAAAATACATGGACAATGTCTTTCACCAAAGCATCTACTTTTTGTGTTCTCTGTGAATGGTCAAGGGAGCACAAATGGGCTATTTATACATTCCCCTGAGCTGAGCTAGCAAGATCTGAAGATGAAGGGTGGTGAGAGCAGAGCACAGACGCGTGGCTGTGAGAGCGGCAGGCTAAATGGCTGCACTGTGGGGATGGGAACGACTCATATAGCACACACTCTCTCTCTCTCACACACACACACCCTAACCTTCACATGTATTTATTATATTTAAATATAAGGTTGTGATTTTAATGCTGTTTGTCTGTTTTGTCAATGCGTTTGTCACTAGGATTATTGTGCTAATTTTCACAAGGGTGTAGCCAACCCATTAAATTACGCCACTGATCCAGATGTTACAGTTCTCTGAGTGCTCATCTAGTTATGCATTTCTTATAGGAACCAAAGACTACAAGAGTCAACCAAAGTCTTAATTCTTAGTCTTAGTAAGTAAGCAGTCCTTCAAATAGCTTGGGGTCAGATCATGAAACACAGCTGGCTCCCTCAGAAAGTCAGCTCTTTGCCTACCACACTGACATTTCCCTAGACCCCCATACTGTGTCCTTCAGCTCTTTGACTCTCTCTCTCCACTCCTTATCCTTCCCCCCCACCACCAACCTCATCCCAACTGTACGGAATGGCATGGACAGGAAATGCATGAGCACAGAGGGGCTAATGTGTGCTCCCAAGGCTGCCCATGAACAGCCCTCTGTGTGGGAGACCCTCTGGGAAGGCAGCAGGGCCTCACAGCCTCCACTGCACTGCACTGCGCTCCTAACCTCAGCAGAGGAGCACAGCTGAGAGGCATGCTCTCCTCTACACTCCATCAACACCATCTTCCCTCCATGAACCCCACCTTCCATCCATGTACACTATCTTCTCTCACCAGCTTCAATCCATGAACCCCACCTTCCCTCCATGAACACCCTCCATGAACCCCACCTTCCATCCATGTACACTATCTTCCCTCCATGAACCCCACCTTCCATCCATGTACACTATCTTCTCTCACCAGCTTCAATCCATCAACCCCACCTTCCCTCCATGAACACTATCTTCCCTCCATGAACCCCACCTTCCATCCATGAACACTATCTTCTCTCACCAGCTTCCCTCCATGAACACTCTCTTTTCTCACCTCATCAGCTTCCCTCCATGAATACGATCTTCTCTCACCTCACCACCTTCCCTCCATGAACACCATCTTCTCTCCATAAACCCCACCTTCCCTCCATGAACCCAAATTTCCCTCACGGGATCAAAAGAGTATATATACTATTCACCCCTTGCAGACACGTGACTTAAGTCACGTGACGGCTCCATGCTGGACGGCAAAAAGATGGGAGACGGACGGCAAATTACATTATGTCATAAAGATTATGATGAACTGAACACCATTACTATAACATCTTTGTAGTTCAATGTATTGCTGTTTGGGGTCTGATAGTCAAAGAAGATGCCAGTGGTGTTGTTAGATGAAATGGGTCATGATCGCAAATGTAAAGTTATTAAAACTGGTGGTAACAGCAAGGGGAGATAACGTTACGTTAGGCTACTGTAATTAACATTATGGTAAATGAACACCCATAAGTATTTCTGGACTAAAATATTGCAAAGCAATTTGGTTACTTTATTTGTCTTGCTTTTTATCAGTTGTAACATAGTCAAAATGTTAAGAATGTCATATCAGAACATGAAATAATAACTAGCTGCCACACTTAGAAGCTAGCTATTCTAGCTAACGCTTATCAGAGCTCATAGTGCTAGGGCTAATGTAACTCGTCAGTTTGTACGTTGCCCAGCGAATAAACTTACTTCTTACATGTTTTAAGTTAAAGAATTGAAAGAAATAGGAAATAAAAAAAAAACTTGAACGGTATTATCTGTTTACATTCAGATCTTGCCAAAGACTTTGCCTAAGTGCTATCTGCCATCCTGTTCAGAGTCTATGGTTGCTATAGCAACCGCTGCTGTGCTTCATACACTGAGGAGATAAGCATGCAATTGTGGTTGAAATACTCCTGAAACACAAAGAAAACAAACCAAAATATATCTATGCAAGAACATGGGATGTTGTTGTATTCCAAACAATAAGCCAAGAGTCGTGGAAGGGCATTACTATGGTTAAATCTCACTATAATCTCCTAGCTGTGCGATATGTCCCATTACAACCCATTGATTTGATTAGTGTTCTTGCCGTCCACTAGGCTATTTTGCTGTGGCGCGAACAAAACGTGACGTCACTTGCAAGGGGTGAATACTTTACTATATCTTCCCTCCATGAACACTATCTTCTCTCACTATCTTCCCTCCATGAACCCCACCTTCCCTCCATGTACCCCATCTTCTCTCCATGAACACGATCTTCTCTCACCATCTTCCCTCCATGAACCCCACCTTCCCTCCATGAAGCCCACCTTCCCTCCACAGGGCTGGTGCAGGAGAGGCAATGCTCTGCTCTGTGGTACACTACGTGGACAGCTTCCCTTTACACAGCAGGAGAGTGCTGAGTAAGCTTCTCATAGCCGACGACAGGCGCAGGCAGCCTCCTCATTAATTACAACCACACTGGGAAAGAGGATGCAGCCGGCCGGCTGACATTTACAATAATGAATAGATATAGAGCTATTACACAGGTACTTTAAGACAGATTGAGCATGCAATATTTGACCTTGCTTATCTGACTATATAGTAGACTAGGACAGGCAATGCAGTACACACAATGTTTATTTAGTAAGTGTGGGTTCATGTACAATATAAAACACAGGGAGAAACTACCGGTACTTGATCTCAATCTGAAGTACAAACATGTTTGTATCTGTGTTACTGTGCAAGGTTGTTGAGTTTTTTTTATCCTCCTATTTAGCACATTCAGTCTGACTGTGCTGCAGTCTGTCTATGTTGCATCCAGGTCCATGGAGGACATAATTTCTGTCAGATGCATTCTCATATTAACTGACAGACTGATTGCAGGGTAGGCTCAGCTGTGACATGGCATTTGGGCCTTCCCCTGTAACACTCCCCATCCAGTCAGGCAGCAAGTGTTACAGGGGCACTTAGGGTCTCCCCCATAACCCTACTCTATACCGCTGCCAGGGGCACCTAGGGTCTCCCCCAATAACCCTACTCTATACCGCTGCCAGGGGCACCTGAATGCTACTGACAAAAAATACAGTCTCTCTGAAATACGAAATTGGTGGAGTCCTAATATTACATTACAAAAACATCCACCACTATAAACAATTCCCTTTAGAGGAAATGCAGCTGTAAGCCAAAACACAAAACTAGTGAGTTAAGGCATACTGGATGTGTTGTGTATGTGATGGCTGTAGAATTTGTAAACCATTTTGCAGTCATCACACACACACACACACACATCCAGGGTGCAAAAGTGGTGAAATGTTAGCCTATATGTCTTATGAGCATAGATGATTGGAAGATTGCACTGTTCAAGAAACGTCACCCGGCAAGGAAGGTCAGTTGCCTCTACACTTGGCCCTTGTGTGTGTGCAGTGCATAACTATCCTTGCATGATCCAAAATTGACGTAGAATGTAAAATAAACCGTTTCTGTGAATAATGACTAAAATGAAGCCATGACAGACTTGGCATGATCATGCACACGATATAGAGCTCAGACCAACATATGACCACAAACAATAGAATGAGACATAGAAGGTTAAAGAAATGAACTGCAATGCATTGGACATCAAAGTAAAAGTCTGTAGGGAAGGGATAGTGAAGGGCCTGTGGGTGTGGAGTGTGCTCATGGGGTCTTTGGAAACCCCCTCTCCTTTTCTCCACTCGACTCACTCTTTCTTTGCTCTCCTTTTTTCTCTCTCCTTCTCTCTCTCTGTAAATCTTTCTTGTTCACCTTTGAACTTCAGTGTTTCCCAGAGAATCGAATTCCATTTGTGGTGGTTGGTTTGCAGAATTACCTTGAATGCAACAGTTTTTAACAAATTAGCACAGCGTGGTTATGATGCTAACCAGATTTAAGCACAATTTAGTACAACCTGGAAAATCATTGTGTGGTGGTCAATGCTGATATTGTGGTGGGCCGCCACAAATAAGTCAATGTATGGGAAACACTGAACTTCCAATGCACAGCAACTGCACTGGTGTGGGCCAAAGTAGCACAAAGCCACGACAGCATGTGAGCCTGGAGGATGTTTGCAAACGCATGGTTGGCTACTAAAAGATATATGAACCTACAAGCTCTGCTTGACCTTTTCCACAAGCCCAGACAGAGAAGGTATGAGATGGCTCCTTTTGTGAAGCAGCATGCTTAGCTGAGGAAACAAGCCACCACTGATAACATCCATATCCTCTAGCACCATAAGTTCCCTGTACCCTTCAGAGTCAAACTGCAACTTCTTCAAATCCCCCAGGCTTCAGTTCTGTTTATCTGACGACACCATCAGCAGCTCAGTCTCAAGCTTAACAAATGTAAAATGCAATGATAATAGAATCCTGAGGGACATCTCTTGATGGACATGGATAAGATTCCAGGAATGACTTGTTGAAACTTATGCAGTTCTCTCTGTCACACCCTTTTTGGAATTGATCAATCCCTTCACTCAGTGTTGAAGAGTCATACTGTTTTGATTTTTGGTCCAAAAAAACTGACGATGAATAAATAAAGGGAAGCAAAAAATAAAACACAATAACCCGCATGGCCCCAAACCACACACTGCATCTGGAGACTACCACAGCTTACACAAGAATGTTTTCCTTTGTGCACTTTGGGACGGGACAACAGTAGCTCCAAAACATCCGTGGCTGTCCCAGCTCTCTGGTGCCCACTCCAAGCAACCTGCCTGTGTAATTATGTGGCGGAGTTTTGGCAGGAGAAGTGCCACAACAGACACAGGGCTGCTATATACAAAAGCAACCTCTGCTCGACACAGACAGTGACTACAGGAAAGCTTCACAATTTGAGCTTGTTCAGTGTGTAATGCATGTATTGTGTCTAAAAGGTAAAGTTAAGCCATTTTCTCATAAGGCTTTTGTTTCTGTGCCTATGGCCTGAGACTCTGTTGGAAGTCAGTTTAATCCCACTGCAGTTTAGTTACTTTGTCATTAAGTACTTTGTTATGCAGAAACCTCTTACATTAGATACACTGTTAAAGTGCAACAGCCACAAAGACATGTGTACTGCCATGCATTTGCAATACAGCAACCTTCCGAAACGTCCTGCACTCGCAGGAAGACCCTGGATTTTTGGGGGATGGGGTCAGTTGCCCACCTGAATGCAGTCATTGTAGCTACACAGAGAGACGAATACACCAGTTATTTAACGCAACACAAAAGAACAAATTGAGGTTATCAGCCAGGCTTTTTCCTACATGACAAATAGCCAGGACATAAGAGAACATTGGTAAAAGAACACGTACTGCGTTAAAGCAGTGTGTAGGACATTACTATAAATATCTCGTCGAGGCAACAGTGTACCCAGTGCCGCTTCATTTGTGAAACATTATTCAAGTACTTTTGAATTGTAGAATAAATATTCAACACTTTAAATAAACTGAATTAAAGCGGATAATGCAATTGCCACAAAAGACAGTGACATTGTTGCTGGTACCCAAACCATGAGACATGCGTAATGGTGTGCGTAATAAAACAAAGCAATTATCGCACAGAACTCACCTGGCTTTAGATTAATTTGGAAATAAAATATGACCATGACGAAGGATCCCAAACAAATAGCCAGGACCATCCGATTCACTCTTGGTTTCCTCATTTTGAAGCCACGACTTGAAAGAGCCGACCAAAACCTCCTCAGCTCATGCGAAACGTAAGTTGCTTTCATTACACAGCGGAACTTAGATGAACTAAAGGTATAGTGTCTGGAAGCAAAATGAGACGACTTTTCTTGAAGTCGAATTTGTGTCTGTTAGTTGAGTAATTCATCATGATATCCATTCATATCCTGTTCCAGTTAAAAGTTGCAACCGCAGAGAAAACCGTTGAAACATCATCTTCAAGTCCCTACATGCTGAGCAGTATCGTAAACTTCAACTGGATGGGGAAGTTTGATCTAGTTACTCATATTACAACGCAGTCTTCCTCGTTTTCTCGAGTTCCAATGCATCAGCATCATCCACTGAAGCCAGTTCTTCATACTCTAAACAACGACGTTTATATGCACTTCGGGAGCTCTAGCCAAGTGTTTGTTTTTGCATTAACCCTTTCATGTCCGAAAAGGTGGCCCGTAGACATCAACGCTGAAAGACTAGGCTACGTGTATTGCTGGCTGAATGGTGGTGACGGTCAGCGAGAAACTCCGATGATCAAGACGATAACCGACCTTAGGTCTTTGCACTAAAGGACTTTCAATTTGACCAATTTTGACTGAGATGTTAGTTGCTGACCACAATTTACACGCTAGCAGCATCTAGTGGATACCAACGCCCCCTTCAGAGTTGGCAATTAATTGAAGGGTTTTTTAGACGTGACACAGTAGACGTGATCAGACACATGGATGAATAATGTATCTGCCTGGTAGTCTCTCAGAGATATTTCCAGCAAACATTCAACCATACAGTGGTAAGCCTACATGTTCACATAGAAGAGGTTGATAAAGGAATCACTTTTCCTATGAACCTTTAGGGAAATAATTCCATTAACATTGGAATAGGTAGGCTATGTGTGTTGCATGATCTCACATACTCTGTAGTGTAGTTTAGCTGGCATCCATTTTCTGTCTTTTCCCAGCATGTCCAAGTAATTTCCTTAATATCCCCACTTTTATCATAAAGCTGTTTGGGTAGCACTTTAACCTAATATCCATAAAACATTATAGACTGGATGAACCATTGAGATGTAGTATAAGCTCTAGCCTATAGCTATTATTAAGAAAACAGCAATAAACAGCATTAGCATAATGGAAATATGTCATTGGTGGCATTATTAAGAGGTAAAACAGCCCTTATTGATTATCAGTCATGAGGCATTATACATACTTTATATAAATACGTGAATACTTTTAACACTGGTAACATTACTTAAACCCATGTGTTTGATTCTTCTCCCTCAGAAGATGGTTTCAAGCTGTATCATGGGTCTGGTGGTCATACATGAATAGGTTGGCAATTCATCTGAATTCCATCCGGGCAGTCCAGCTTTAAAGCCCTCCGGACATAGAAACAGAATACAATTTTGCGGGTGTATGGCCTTTTGCTCCTTTGTCCTCCTATTCAGAGTCTTGCCGCAGGTCACCCTACATGAAGCATAATGTGATAATATGGTCTGGCTAGAGAAGGTGGCCCATTCCTGCCCATCCTGAGTGAGTCTGTTGCAGCTACATGAGGCATGGAGGGGGAGAGTGGGAGGCCTGCCTGACAGTAATCCTGCCCACATGACTCACATCCCAGCTGGGGAGGCAGGCAGTGACATGGGGGCCTGAAACTTAAAGAAAAGAGGAAGTGAGTAACCTGGAAACTCCTCACCAGCATGAACAAGCTCCAGCATGGCATTCGTAAGTTATCTGGAAGATCAACGAGAAGACAATGACATCTGAGTTTCTGAGGATGTAACAACATGCAGCAGAATCTTATTGTCGTGGGAAACAACTACAGCAGATAATATGCTGTTGGGTATACTATGAGTGAGACCAGTTCAGGCTGGCTGGCCATCAAGAGGAGGACTGGTCATATTCTATATATACAATATGACTGACCCTGACAAAAATATCTGGGACAGAAATATCTGACTCTGGTGGTGGTAGAACTTTATTTAGAAGTCTCTACTTTCTCACACTCCCCTGCCTAAAATATATTTTATGGCCAGACATCATAGCACAACATATATTGTACATAACAGAACGTATAACTTGGGACTATGTTACCTCGCCTGGAAGCTAGCCCAAATTTACAGAGCCCATTTGGGGAAATTGAATGAATTGAATTAGAGTCTGGCTATGCCAGGTAAAATGTTACCTTTATTTTACTTCAATATCACATCAGAGCTTGTTTATGCGTATTTCCTGACTACATAAAAAATAATAATTAATATTATTAATAAATAAATAATTAGTACACAATAATTACAGACAACTTACACCATAATGGCATAATATTCACACAAGACAAAACAAAGCCTGGTGTCTTGGTGATGTGGGTCTTGCTGGGTCAATTGGCTGTTTCCTGATTCTGAATGAGAGATCAAGTTCTTAACAATGGTTCCTCAAAAACGTGTTCAGAAATTGGAACTTAATTAGAGCCACAAATAACACAGCCATATTCCATTACCTTTCCCATCCAAGTCCTAACCCCTTGTTCAATCTGAGAATGTTGCAGCTGCTCCAGGAGAACAGAGCTAATCAAGAGGACTTCCTGAGTGAGCACCCTGTGCCCTGACCCGGTTCTGCACTGGACGGGCTGTTCCCCCTTCCTGACCACTCCTGGTGCCAGGCAGCCATTCCTGCTCCGTGTCTGAGCGCCTCTCTGGTGATCAAACAAGGAGGCTGCGCCTGTCTGACAAGGAACAAGGGGGGGGGGGAAACATCCCCAAGAGTGTTCTGTGTCAGAATGAGCTAATGGCTTTGCTTGCTGCCAGAAAAAGTCTGTAAAAAGCAATGCAAGTGTGTGTGTGTATGTGTGTGTGTGTGTGTGTGTGTGCCAAGTCTAAACAAATGGAAACAATTGGCTTTGTTACATTCTCATAGGAGGTAATATAATGACTGAAAGAACAGCGTAGATTGGGGTGGGAGGTGGTAAGATGAAGTATTGACATCTTCATCAACCATCAAGGACATGGTGAATACCAAACAGAAAATGAGCCCCTCTTGCAAAATTGAAATGGAGATCATTATGCCTTGAACTAAATGGCTGTTGTATGAGGGTTTGCAAGGTGATTGAGGTGATTGAACAGCTTTACTGGATTCAGTGAGACACAAGGTAACGGAAGATTATAACTGATGTCCGCAAGTCCAAAGATGACAGGGTACACAAGTGTTTTCCATTCTGCTTTTATCAGTTGCAGTTGTGCAGTTATGTGTAGTAAACAATAAACATCCTTGCTGTGTGCAGAGTTCCCTGCAGAGGAGAATATTTGTTACTGGGAATCCTGTTCACCACACCTTTCCTTGGCATACTGTACAACACACAAAGAGGAAAGGAACTCGCTCAGCTTATGTGCTGAATAACAAGGACCCCGAAATTAGCAGGAAGAGATATTGTATCTTGCCTTTCCGGATATTGTACTTCATAAGGATGCAATTACATTATTTCTCAAGTAAAACATGATATTGCACAATTAGCTAACAATGTCATAGACTATAGAATTGTGTGGACAAGATAAAGTCATAGACTATTGAATTGTGTGGACAGGACAATGTCATAGACAGAATTGTGGGAATGGCTCTAAGGGGATACAAACAAATAATGACCTGTTGTGATGAGATGATAATATAGTTTATTTCAATAACCCACATGCTATCGCCTAGCATTCTGCCACTCATCTAATCTAAAAAAACAGAGTTCTTCAACTAAGCATCAGTGCAGCACTGTCTTATCTAAATGGATATAGAGATGACAGGATTGACAAAAATACTTCATAAATGTAACCTGAGGGCTTCCGGTTTGGGACATGTAGGAACAAGAGTGCGAATGAGAGTCTCCTGAGAACTTTGTCTTAACTACCTTAAAACTCCTTATACACGAACTTACATCTAAGAAATCGTTTCATTGGTTTATTTTTACATTTGCCACATTTTCTGTTGTTGCTGGAACATGCCAAAGGAAGATACTGAGCCGAAAAAGCCCAACCTAAGACCAAGTGGCAAGATAGCTAACATGGCGACTGCTGCTAAGGCTAATGACCTGGCTACGATGTTGGCGACAGAAATGGAAAAACAAGGCGAACATCTGAAAGAGGACATGGCAGGTTTGATTAAACGCGTCTCTGGCGCCTATCCAAGCATCCATAGCGGCGTCCGCTAAAATGGTGAATACATTGGGAAGGAGAGTCACCGCGGTGGAGACTTCAACAGGCGAAAACTTTGGACGCCCTGTTCAAGGCAGAGAAAGCCATCACGGAATTGCAAGCTATAAACGCTCACGGCTGGTTGATCGCGTTGATGACCTTGAAAACCGGTCTAGAAGGGTAAATCTTCATTATAAATGTGCCAGAGGATAGTGAAACAGGGGACGACATGGCTACTTTTGTATCCACACTTTTGAAAGACACCATGGAGAACCTATTCTCTACACCGCCTGAACTGGACCGCACGCATCGGGCTCTGATAAAGAAACCTAAAAAGGGTCAGTCACCCAGACCTATAATCGTAGCCTTCCACAGATATCAAGACCGAGAGCGAGTTCTGCGTTGGTCAAGGCAGGGCAAGGCAATATACGAGGGTAATACACTGAGGTTTTACCCTGACCTTAGCTATAATCTCTCCAAGAAGCGTGCAGCCTTCAAGAACGTCAAAGCGGCTCTCTATCGGAAGGGAGTTCAATTCAGGCTACTCTACCCTGCGCGTTTACGCGTGACCCATGGAGGGGAAACTTTTATGTTTGAAACACCAGCGGATGCCGAGACCTTCTGTGGTATCCTGATATTTATGTTGCACTACCTGCAGTACCACTCCACACCACAAGAGGTTCAGTTGACCTTCAGGGTCATTAGGTATATTGAGTTGATGAAATACTAGATAGAAAAAGTAATAACCTGCTGTTTGGATGCCCTGTCACGTTCGTAACGAAATAAATGATAACTACGATTATCGTGAGTGATTCAGTCTTTAAAACACTGAAGTTACCACATATTGGCGACGAGGATACTGGATGGATGGAATAAGTGCCGGTTTGAAGACGGATGCTACTGGATGAGTTCAGAGGGCTGAAGGTGGGACGAAGTTGCTAACAGAGAATTCGAGGGGCTAACAGTGGACCGGAGGATTCATAGAGACAAACGCAAAGATGACTACGGTGATAGGCACCCTTTCTGCCTTTGACGTGAAGGAACAGACATGGGAAGAGTATTGTGAGATACTAGAGCAGTTTTTTGAAGCTAACGGAATTGATGACGGAGAGAAGCAGAGAGCTATCCTCATCAGCGTGGTGGGGACCAGCCACATACAAACTCATAAGGAATCTGGTGAGTCCAGATAAGCCCAGCTCGAAAACATACAGTCAGTTAAAAACTTTCATGAAAGAGCACTTCAACCCCAAACCGAGTAAAATCGTGCAGAGATATAAATTTGACTCGCGCTCCCGCCAGTCTACGGAGACCGTCAGTGCATATGTAGCAGAATTGAGACGATTAGCACATGATTGTAACTATGGTACTACACTGGAACAGATGTTAAGAGACCGCCTTGTGTGCGGTATTAATGATGACAGGATTCAAAGACGCTTGCTATCCGAAACAGACTTGACTTTTGAGAAAGCATTCAAAATTGCAGTAGCTGCAGAAGCTGTTAGTAAAAATGTTCAAGACCTACATAAGGCACCGTTAGCATGCAACAGCATGAAGACAGAGGGAACGTTGAAAAAGGAGGGAGAATGGAAAAAGAGAGATAAAGAATGCTATCGATGTCATGGGAAGCAACACAGCGCAGCTGAGTGCAAATTTAAGGAGGCAAAGTGTCACTGTTGTGGGAAAGTAGGGTACATAGCTAAGGCTTGCCGAAATAAAAATAAAGAAGGCGCACGACCCATTGAAAAGAAAGCATACAGAGCTGAGCGGTGTTCACGTCCACATCGATCACATAATGTAGACTGTATAGATCTGAAGAGGAAGCATTCACATTAGCCTGCATGAAAACGGAGACATCAATTCAGAGAATAAAACCATTTGAAGTGACTATGGAAGTGAATAAGAAGACAGTACATTTTGAAGTTCAAGGAGATGTGGAACGAGAAGCAACGCCCTCAAATAAAACAAACGAAACTTTTACTTAAGTCATATACAAGGGAGAAAATCAAAGTAGCGGGGTAGCCGAAGTTGAAGTAAACTATGAGTGGCAGGTGAAGACATTGCCCCTAGTGGTGGTTAAAGGTACAGGACCTAGCTTGTTAGGAAGAGGATGGCTAGAGGCTCTAAAGCTGAAGTGGGAAGAAATAAAAAATGTAAGAACAGAGGCACAGAGTCTACAGGAAGTGCTCATGAGAAATGAGGATGTCTTCAAGCAAGAGTTAGGCATGTTGAAAGGCATGAAAGCAACCATTCGAGTGTCTGCTGAAGCACAGCCCTATCGGCCCCGCTCAGTTCCTTACGCCATGAGGGCAAAAGTAGAAGAGGAGATAGATAGGCTGCTGAAGGAGGACATTATAGCTCCCGTTAAATATGCTGAGTGGGCTGCACCCATAGTTCCTGTCTTAAAGCCAAATGGTTCGGTCAGAATATGCGGAGATTACAAACTAACAGTTAACAGTGCCTCCTCACTAGAGCAATACCCTATTCCCCTGCGTCGAAGACCTATTTAATACTCTGTCAGGAGGGAAACAATTCTCCAACCTCGATTTAAGCCACGCCTATCAACAGATTGTAATGGATGATGCCTCAAAGAAATACTTAACAATAAACACACACCGAGGCCTGTTCACCTACAATAGGCTCCCTTTCGGAGTTTCATCAGCGCCCGCCATTTTCCAGAGAACAATGGAAAACCTGTTACAAGGCCTTCCAAGAGTAGCTGTGTACTTAGACGACATTATTCTGACTGGGAGAGATGAAGCCGAATATCTGAGCACGTTGGATGAGGTACTTAGGCGACTGAAAGACGCTGGCCTGCGACTTCACAGAAGCAAGTGTGCATTTCTACGAAATGAGGTTGAATACCTTGGTCATGAAGTCAATGCTGAAGGCTTACATCCCGTACAGAGTAAGGTGAGAGCCATAGAGGAAGCTCCACCGCCAACCACAGTGACTGAGCTAAAGGCATATCTGGGTCTGTTGAATTATTATAATAAGTTCCTCCCTAGTCTCGCTACAAGCTTAGCCCCGTTACACAAGCTGCTGAGGAAAGATGTTTCTTGGACCTGGAACAACGAGCAGGAAGAAGCTTTTCAGAACTCAAAACAGTTGCTGAAGTCAGCTAAAGTCCTAGGTCACTATTCAGCGGACAAAGACTTGGTGCTGGCGTGTGACGCATCGCCATACGGAATAGGCGCCGTACTGTCACATGTCATGGAAGACGGTAGTGAAAAGCCTTTAGGCTTCATGTCACGCACGCTAACACCAGCAGAGAAGCGCTACTCACAGCTCGACAAGGAGGGGTTAGCTATCATTTTCGGGATCAAGAGGTTTCACAAATATGTCTACGGACAAACATTCACAATCAGCACTGACCACAAACCACTGATATCACTCTTTCACGAAAAAAAAGCCAGTGCCACAGATGGGGTCACCAAGAGTGCAGAGGTGGGCAACACTCCTGAGAGCTTATGAGTACAAAATCATATATAAACCTGGGAAGGAACATGCAAATGCAGACGCACTGAGCAGGTTACCACTGCCACAACCAGGGGAAGAGGACGACAGACCAGGTCCTCATGTTGGAGGATGGTCATGGAGGACCCACCTATCACGACAACACAGGTTAGACAGTGGACAGCTAAGGACGAAACACTCTCCCAAGTGCTAGTCTGGTGTCTGAAAGGATGGCCAAGAGAGGTGGATACAATGTACAAACCCTACAGTCAGAGAAGACTGGAGCTGAGTGTGAAAGATGGGTGTGTGCTCTGGGGGGCGAGAGTGGTCGTTCCGCAGAGAGGTAGGAAAGCCATTTTAAAACAGTTACACCACACACACCCAGGTATATCTAGAATGAAGGGCTTAGCACGTTCATACGTTTGGTGGCCAGGAATGAATTCCGAAATTGAGAAAGAAGTACAGTCCTGCCATACGTGTCAGGAAAGCAGAAATCCTCCAGCAGGAGCGCCGCTACACCCATGGGAGTGGCCTGAGACACCCTGGAGCCGACTGCATATTGATTACGCCGGTCCTTTTCTAGGGAAAATGTTCCTTGTCATTGTAGATGCACACTCCAAATGGATTGACGTGTATCCAGCAAGTACAGCAACAAGTCAAATTACCATTGAAAAGCTCAGACAGTGCTTTAGCATACATGGCCTGCCCCAGACCTTAGTATCGGATAACGGAACTTGCTTTACAAGCCAAGAGTTTAAAGCATTCCTGAAACAGAATGGCATACAGCACATAACATCCGCACCATTCCATCCGGCGTCGAACGGCCTAGCAGAAAGAGCTGTACAGTCGTTTAAACAAGGAATAAAGAAAATAAAAGGAGACACTTTGGAAACAAGAATAGCTAGATTTTTGTTCAATTCTAGAATCACACCGCAAACCACGACTGGATTGTCACCAGCTGAAATGCTTATGTCCAGGAGATTGCGCTTTACACTGGATCTTCTACTACCTGATGTGAAGTCAAAGATACGTAAGAAACAACTCAAGCAGAAAGAACAACATGACACACATAGTAAGTGGAGGAGTTTTTCTCACACTGGTGATGATGTGTACATCCGAAACTACAGTCATGGACCCCGATGGATACCCGCGGTCGTTGAAGAGAACACAGGACCTGTATCCTATACAGTACAGACCGGAGATGGACGAGTCATGAGACGCCATGTTGACCAAATCAGAAAACGGCATACAACAGTGAGCAGTGAAACGCCCATTCCCGAGGTGACTGTGGAGCCTACCAGTCTTCAGGTTCCAGATCCAGTTTTGGAGGCCCTGCCTGCAGACTCTGCTGTCACTACTTCGGTCCGAGAGAAAATGACTGTTCCTGAGACAGCCCAAGCATACCCTTCAGCTGTTGAACAGCCAGATGCAGGAGTAGATCCACTGCCTGAAAGACTTTGTGAAATAGTAGTGAGATCTCTCAAGCAAGAGCAAGAATGTGCTCTGGGACTCACTGGAAGGATGGTAGTCTACCCACCTTCCTAGTTGTTTCTAATTCTGTTCAACTAAAAAAAAAAAAAGGGAACGTGACAGTTTGCCAGAATGTGTATGTTTTGTGTTAACTGTGAGATCAGACAGTCTAGGAGTGTTTGATGTTGATGTAGTTTTGCTTTCTGTGTTAACAGGATTAAGTACAATGTCAGTAATACAGTACAATTGGGATTAGTTGGGGGAATACGTGATGTTTAATCACTGGAGTAGTTTTTCTCTTAAGGGGGGAGGGATGTGGTATCCTGATATTTATGTTGCACTACCTGCAGTACCACTCCACACCACAAGAGGTTCAGTTGACCTTCAGGGTCATTAGGTATATTGAGTTGATGAAATACTAGATAGAAAAAGTAGTAACCTGCTGTTTGGATGCCCTGTCACGTTCGTAATGAAATAAATGATAACTACGATTATCGTGAGTGATTCAGTCTTTAAAACACTGAAGTTACCACACCTTCTACTCCCAAAAAGTTGAGAGAAACCTCAACACCTCAGCCTCTATCGAACAGGAGGACTAACGCAACATCCATTCACCAACACCGGGTAAAGTAAGCTAATGGCTACATCTGAGACGAACTAGCACTAAGTCGCCTACTGCGGGGCTAGGCTCCACTTATGGTATGCTGTGGACTGTTAAGGCATGTTTCAGTTTGTTATTTTTATTTTATTATTATGTATTCTTAGCTTTGTTCTTGTTCATAAGTACTTTGAATGTATAGGAGTTTTCTTCACTATTATGTTGACTCAGGGGCTCTCTAGAGAGTAAGTTTTTGATAACGAGTTTTTGGGAGCGTTTAGAAAAGGGACGAATCCTGCGTGCTGCTAATTTAGCAGAGATAGGAGGGGTTGGGTTTATTGGGGATAATGGGGTAGGCTGGACTTTACATTCTAGTTCTGTTTGTCATTGTCAACTTGTTGGATTTCACTGTGTATTATTACTGACTTTAATGGTGTTAGATCAAGGCATGACACACATTTTGTATGTAAAAGGTGAAATGATCACTATGTGCAAATCTGTAGGACTTCTGTGTGGCTATGGCTGATAGGGTAAATGTTGGCGGATCAACTGTCAGGTTTACATCGTGGGACGTTAAAGGTCTTAATGGCCCTGTTAAAAGAGGTAAAATACTCTCTCACATAAAAAATCTGAAAACTGATATTGCATTTCTCCAAGAAACGCACTTACGTAATGCAGATCAACTACGCTTAAAGAGACATTGGGTGGGGCAAATATTTCATTCTAGCTTTAACACCAAAGCAAGAGGTACAGCAATAATAATACATAAAAGAATTCAGTTCACTTCATCTATCTATATATCTGATCCACAAGGCCGTTATGTTATAGTATCTGGGCAACTCTTTCATATACCTGTATTACTGGTGAATATATATGCTCCTAATTGGGATGATGCTAGATTTGTGCAAATGGTTGTTTGTCAGCTACCAGACCTTAACACCCAGCTGTTGATTTTAGGGGGTGCAAACTCTCTCTAAAATGGCTTGTAAGTTTTCAGAATTTTTCAGCCATGCAGCATATGTGGATCCTTGGCGCTATTTTAATCCTCAGAGTAAAACGTTTTCATTTTTTTCTAACGTACATCACACATATTCCAGAGATAGATTATTTTTACATAGATAAGAAACTTTTGAATTCAGTGGAGAAGGTTGAGTATTCCACTATTGTAGAATCAGATCATGCCCCCATTTCATTTTCAACAAAACTACAGTAGTCGTCCACAGTGGCGATTTAACACCACATTACTGTCAGATAACACATTCTGCACTTCAATAGGTATAGCCATCAATACTTTTTTGAAAACTAACAAAATGGATTCTGTATCACCATCATTGCTATGGGAGACACTTAAAGCCTATCTTAGGGGATAAATAATAGCTTATTCTTCTCATCGTAATAGGGAAAGAAAGAAACAAAAACAGCAGCTAATGGATGCCATATCTGATTTAGATAGTAAATATTCCTCCTCTCCAGAGGTGGAAAAAGTATGAAAATATTGTACTCAAGTAAAAGTACCAATACTTTGATGAAATATTACTCAAGTACAAGTTAAAATACCGATCTGAAAATGTACTCAAGTAAAAGTAAAAAGTAGTTAATTTAAAATGTACTTTAAGTAAAAGTTACTTAGTTACTACTTTTTTTTTTGGGGGGTACCAGAACAACCAGTTTTACCAGAGACTTTCTAATGAGGAGATACAGCACTCAACTGTTGTCATGTGGTGTGTTGTGAATACATTGAGCCAATCATGTGGTGTGCTGTGAAGACATCGTGCCAATCATCTGTTGTGATCTCGTCGCTGAGCAAGATTGGTGTCGTGAAGCCTTACACACACACATTTCTGCAGAAATAGATGCCCGATAAGTGCCCAAAAAGTGTTGCAATATGGCCGTACTTGCCTAAAAGCTATGGAAGTACTTGCCTAAAAGCACTTTGGTCCTAGCTCGAGTTGCTGCAGCCAGCAGCTAAGGCGGCCATGTTCATGCTCCCAGTGTGTAGCGCTGTAGCTGCAGCAACTCGAGCTAGGTAAAACCGATTGTTTCAGTTTTGTTCATACCGACAGTACTCGGTGACGTTGAGAAATGTCAAAAATGTGAAAAATCAACGGAGTTCTCCTTTAAGTTTGAGCAGTAGTTGATTTTCAAAGTTAGTTGCACTCATCCTTGGTCACTTTGCAGTGAACAGTAATCCAGCACAACTGAAAAGCCCCTCACAGGCAGCTGAGACAGGCAGGCCAATGTTGAGTTGCAGAGTTTTTTTATATTTGGAAACGAGCAGAAGGTTCAGCAGATTAAAGGGTGTTGAACTGGGGGGAAAAGTGGGAAGTACTAGGACCCCAATGGAGGAGAGGGCCCTTGAAAGGTGGATTACGGGGGGCACAACATTTTCACCAGGCATTAGTAATAACTCAGGTAATCCACACATAAAAAATCCAAACAACTCCATAAGTAGAGTCATGTGTAATGAAGTGGAATAACACAGGGGAAAAGTATTGAACACGCTTAAGAAAAGCACTAAGGCAAGGGAAAGGGAAGGAACGAGCTGGAATCTGTAAGTAGTTAGAGAGTAGTTATCCTTTCTATCTGTGCAAATTAATATAATCTTAGTTAGTAGCCTACATATTGATGGGCTATAAAAGGTTTTTCATTACCAAGGTGTCACACAGGAAACATTTCATGATGGATAAAAGCAATAAGCTCTCCCAAGACCTTTGCAACCTTATTGTTGCAAACATCAATGAAACTGGTTACAGATGTATTTCAAAACTTCAGAATCTTCCAGTAAGCAGCATGGGAGCCATTATCTGCAAGTGGAAGGAACATCACTGCATCATCAACCGGCCATGCACAGGATCTCCTCGCAATATTTCTGACCAGGGAGTCAGAAGGATAGTCAATTCCAAGAGCCAAGGACCACTCGGGGAAAGCTCCAAAAAGACTGGAAGGCAGCCAATTCAATTCAATTCAATTAAACAGTTCTGGAAGTAACTAAAGATCAGGATTCACAAGAGGGACCCCTGGAATCTGTTTAGAACAATGGGCCAAAATCACACCTGATACTGCGACTAATACGTTTTGTCATACAGGAAATGTCTTGAAGCTGTCATTACAAACAAAGGCTTTCCACAAAGTATTGAAGAAATTTCAGTAGGAACGTTCAATACTTTTTTTCCTGTGTCATTCCACTTTATTACACATAACTCTTATGTTTGGATTTATATGTGTGTTAATATAATGTGTGGTGAAAATTTCGAATAGACTCACTGGAAGTTTAGGCTAATTAGGCTACTGAAAAAACATTTAAGTGTTCAATACTTATTTCCACCATATATTTATTTTACCTGAATATTTCAATTTCCTCCCTTTAACTTCCTTCCTTACTTTAAATGTCAAAATGAATGTCAGACGAAATTTAAAGTTTGACTGACTGTGATTTTGTATACAACATCGTGAAAACTGTCTAAGGTCACTCTCACTCTCCCTTGCTAAAGAGCTAAATGGTTTAGTCCACCTGCACGATTCATTAGGTAGTCTACAGCAGAGCCATATAAACGTAGAGTTGCGACAATGGGTGTTCAAAATTCCGTTGGTCACGTGGTTTGTGTAAACCTCAACTAGTTCCCGGAAGTGATTGACAATGGATTAGAATCAAGGGGGCAGGCGAATTCCCGGAAGTAGAAGAATCGACGTAGGCTGAAGGGACCACCTCTCTGCTAACTCCCATAGAAGTCCATTCATTCTAGGATTTTTTTGAAATACCATAACTTCATATAACATATATCCTGTGCCGATATTGTAGCTTCTGTGTAATCCACATAAACACTACAAAGGCAAAACAGACTCCACTACCTCGTCCGTAACGTTGGTTAGCTGTAAGAAGAATGGTTAGCTTGTTCGGTTGGAGGGAAGCTAGCTTTGTAATCTCTCTTTTCGCCGTAGGGAGATAACCGTATTGTTTGGATAAGAAGCTCAGTCCACCTTACTGTCTATGACGGTAACTCATAAGCAAAACCTAGCATACACTAACCGTTATGTTAAGGTAAAGCATTACACAGAGGCAACCTAATAATAATAAAAAAGTAAACCTAATTTTTTTTAAAACGGCAGTAATCATTACAGAGGTTTTCGATGGATTGACCGTAGGTCGGAAAAGTGGAAAGAAGATTAGCTTCAAGGCTATAACTTTTTTGTTTTGTTGACTGTTTTTGAAGATCATGTATGGTAGCTTCAACATTAACACGACTTGGTGAGGATGATATTAATAATAGTACATAAATAAATGTTTAACTTTGATGACTTTGAAGGCGAAGGAAGTGTGAGAAGAATTTCTGTGTATCTATCATATGAGTTACAAGATTCAGTTCGATGGCTCACGTCACGAAGTTAAGTGTGAGTCTGCGCAGTACTGGGGGGACCAACTGAAAAATCGTTCTATTTGACTCAGTGCCCTCCCATTGAAAACGACGGAGTCTGTTCGTCCATTTCTTTTACTGTCTATGATTAGAATGCATTAAATAGGCTACTGTTCAATGATAGACAGAGCCACGATTTGGGGTAATTGACAGTCAATAAATGCATTGATATACAATATAACACAGTGTAATTATTGTGTAAACTATGTAGTTATCCTACCATTACAACAATATTAAATTAAATTCCAGACCTTATATCTTAGCCTGCTATATAAGGTGGCCTTTTTTCCGCCCTTTTACGTGTCACTTAATATTAATTTCTGTACAAAATCAAGGCGGAGATTCTTTAGAAAACGAATTGCACCCACCCCATAAGTGTATCTAAATTATCGCTATATAAAATAAATGACCTGGTACAGTGACTCGAAAAAGCTGTAAACAGTGTTTTTGAGACGTGTAGCCTACAAAAAGCATGGAGCTCCTGTGAATTTTGATTTTGCAACGAGAAACTGTAACACAGCTAGTCTAACATTACTTGTTTGAGTTTTCTACCCTGCGTTTCCTCTGGTAGTCACTGATCTGAGCTAATGAGTTTAATTACCTAGCCAAGCCTAGCCTATCGTCAAGGGAGAATAAAAAAAAAGTTTAAACGTTTTTTAACATCTCCAGTGTAATGGTGGGCATTCTAAGTTAACCGTAGCATTAGGCCTATCTATTTAGTAACCCCATGGTAATGCGAGTGATCATAATAAAATATAAAATGTGACATGTAAGTCCTTCGATAAATTACCAGGCTATGAACTCATAAACATGAACAGCATTTTGTCATCGTTTGTCATTCACCGTGCTGTGAACAGCATTAAGAGCTTGAGATTCAGACAGGTGAGCACCTGGGAATGGTGTGCATCGTGTCAGAAAATAGCAATTTGATCAGTGATCATGCATCATCAGCGCAAGCTTGGTTTGAAACTTTCTGGGGATGGGGATTTTACACGATCCTTCATCACCGGGCTAGCCATCACTGGGCTAGTGTGCCCTGCTGTGTTAATATGACCGTGCTGATGCTAACAGCTGCAGCTCCCTCAAATCTAGGTTCTCTCATGCATATTAGGCTAGCTTTTGCCTATGAAAATGAATGCAATAAAAAAAACAGTCCTGCTCCTAACTGAAGAAACGTTTACGTTACCAACAATGTTAACAACAAACTCAGTTTCACTGCTGCAAGTACAAAGTTGGCTGTAAATATGCTTCGCCATATTTAACGAACCAGCTAGCTTTGTGATAACAAAATCTTACCTTTTATGTGTTTAGTCAACTGAAAGTTATCCACATAACGATTAAATCCACAGTTATGGAGGAATTGTTTTGGGGAAGCAGTTGCACTTTATCCCACTTTTGCTGCCCTTTTTAAAATTAAACCACTTAAATCCATAGCCTAGATGAGCATTGTGCATAACGTTACAACTATGTTGACATGATGGTAGCAGCTAAAGCTAAATTCCCAAGACACGTCACGTCATAAAAGGTGTAGGCTACAAACGCAAAAACTTAATGACAGCTCGTTTGTGGTGTTGCCTAGTGCTGCCTAATTGAAATGGTATAGGCAAGGTTTATCTTATATTAGGTTATTATGTGTGGCACATTTATTGGGCTTTAGCCTCTTTTAATTTATTTGATAAGGAACTGATAAAAACTGAGCAGCAGAAAAGCTGTCAAAGTCGATACATAAATAGTTTATTATTATAATAAGGTTATTAATACTATTACTTTACTACTATTACTATTGTTACTGTTAATATTATTATTCGGATGAGCCAATAATGTAAATCTGAGTCTGGAATGTTGGCTACAAACAGTCTGTAACCAAAGATCCTTAATTACTAGCTCCGCTTTAACCCTCTCTGCTGTAACTGCACTGCTGCAAATTGTTAACTTTCGGGAACTATGAGGCTTCCATTAGCCGCCATTGTTGAAAAAAATGGAACATTAGCGTCAATGGAGTTGTCACAACTCTACCTTTATATGGCTCTGGTCTACAGTAGCCTATCTTTTGTTTATTTAGCTGAGCATCGCTAGTAGGCCTAGTGGACCGCTAATTGTTGTGCTGCTGGTGCAATGTCTTTCTCCAAGAATGCCAAGTCAGGTTACCAAAAAAAAGTCCAAAACAGGAAAAAGAGAGACATTCAAATGAGGGGAAACAACTGCTAATCAAAAACTTTCCAAAGAAAGGTGAGCACAAAATACGAAATCCCATGGTGTTTGCTTGAATATCTCCGCAATCATTAGTGCTAAAACGAACTGAGATAACCCATTGAAATAGTGGAAAATACATAGTCTAGACATGTAATTTGATGCATCTCGTGATCCAGCTCCATCTCCATCACTTTCAGAAAGACTGCATTGCGCTAGCTTGATTCATGTCCTGTTGTAGGCTAGCCTACATGCTGATCATTATCACTAGGCTAGTGGTTTAGGGCACGATTTTTTTTCTCTCCTTTTCTGTTTTCGTTAGTCTTAACTTTTTTTTTTTTACTCAAGTAACGGATGGGATTTTTGATGTAGCGAAGTACAATACTTCACTCAAAATGTAATCAAGTACAATTTAAAATACCGATTTTATAAACTACTTAAAAAATACAAAATACACAGAAAAACACAGAAATGTATTTCATTACTTTCCACCTCTGCTCCTCTCCAAGTCCATCTCTTTATAAAGAGAGAATATCATTACAAACTCAGTTTAACTTAATTTCTACCTCTGAAACGGAACGACTTATGAGATCGCGTGGATTGCATTATGAACATGGAGAAAAATCAGGGCGTCTTTTGGCACATCAACTTAAATCTAGGTCAGCAGCACAGATTATATCAAAAATTGAAGATGCAACCGGTGGAATCACAACAGACCCCCTAAAAATAAATGCTACTTTTAAGGACTTCTATTTTGATTTATATAACTCACAATCACTGAAAGATACATCACTGTTTCAGACTTTTTTTTTAAAACCTTTAAAGTCCCCACACTATCTGCTAATCACAAGGAGTATCTAGATCAACCGATGGCACTTGAGGAGGTTAGATCTGCCATCTCAGCCATGCAAAATGGAAAATCCCCAGGGCCAGATGGCTTTCCAATTGACTTCTATAAGAAATTCTCTGATCAGCTAACCCCCCTACTATTAGATATGTTTATTGATGCATTGTCACAGGGCAAATTGCCTGACTCCCTTAATGAAGCATCCATAACTCTTCTGTTAAAGCCGGGTAGGGATGCTTCAAAATGTGGATCATACCGACCAGTATCACTTTTAAACACTGATATTAAAATACTGTCCAAATTATTGGCTACACGTTTGGAAACACCATTACCACATATAATATCAAACTGACCAAACAGGTTTCATCAAAGGGTGGCATTTATTTTCCAACATTAGACGGCTTATGAATGTGTTGTATAGTCCCTCATCTGATGATTCCCCAGAAGTTGTGGTTTCATTAGATGCGGAGAAGGCTTTCGACCGCGTTGAATGGGATTTTCTTTTTTTTTGTTTTAAAGAAATTTGGTTTTGGTAAAACATTTACCAACTGGATCCAACTGCTTTATTCCTCCCCTCAAGCCTCAGTTATTACAAATCAAATGCTCTCCCAATGTTCCTCTCTGTCTAGAGGTACCAGACAGGGTGGCCCATTGAGCCCTTTATTATTCACATTAGCAATAGAACCATTAGCCCTGGTCCTCAAATCAACACCCTCAATACATGGTATAAGTAGATGGGGACTGGAAATGAAGTTATCATTATATGCAGATGATATGTTGCTTTACATATCAGATCCAATGCAAAGTATCAATACAATTATTTCAGTGTTACATACTTTTGGTCAGATCTCAGGCTATAAACTTAACTTATCAAAAAGTGAATGTTTACCTATAAACAAATTAGCTATGCAAATCCCAGATCATGCTCTGCCATTTCATATTTCTAGATCAGGATTCAAATATTTGGGTATTAACATAACCCCTGCATTTAAAAACCTCTTTGATGGAAATTTTGCCCCACTCATGTCTAAACTTAAATCAGACTTACAAAAATGGGACATTTTGAATCTGACTTTAGCAGGCAGAGTGAATTGTGTTAAAATGAACGTTCTGCCAAGATTTTTATTTCTGTTTCAATGTATTCCCATCTTCTTATCCAAATCATTTTTCTGTCAGCTTGACAAAATAATATCTAAATTTATATGGAGTGGTCAGAACCCTAGAATTAGTAAAGATTTCTTACAACGTCCAAGAGCTGGAGGCGGGTTGGCTCTGCCAAATTTTAGAAGCTACTACTGGGCAGCAAATGTCCACAAAATAGCGTACTGGATTCAATCTCCAGGTATAGACTGGTGTGAAATGGAGGGCATGTCATGCATATCATCATCTCTCCTTGCCCTGGTTTCGTCTAATCTTCCTACGAAGATATCACATTTTACATCCAACCCCGTGGTAATATCTACTCTCAAAATATGGTCTCAGTTTAGGAGGCAGAACAACCTGAGGGGAACTCTTCTGACTTATACTCCGCTGTGTAACAATCACAACTTCTTACCCGCCAAATGGGATCACACCTTTAGAGCATGGTATAGAAAAGGGATCATGAGGTTCAGTGATCTATATGTGGATGGAACCTTTTCTAGTTTCAATGATTTACGTTCCAAATATGACCTCCAACAAAATGACCTATTTCGCTATTTTCAAACGCGTCAATTTGCTAAGAGCCATAGCCCGCAGTTTCCTAGCCTTCCTAATGAGTCACTTGTAGATTCAGTTTTGAAAGTTCCTTTTTGGTTGAGGGGTTTTACTGCACACTCTTACACAATGATCATGTCAATGGACAATGCCAAGCTGGTCAGGATCAAACTTAAATGGGAGAAAGAACTTGGCACTGAAATCTCTGAAGATACTTGGACTGAAGCTCTGAAAAGAGTGAACAATAGTACTTCTTGTGCAAGGCTTAGTCTAATCCAGTTTAAGGTGGTTCACCGCTTGCATTGGAGTAGAGCGAAGATTTCTTCATTTTATCCAAATGTTGATAGTAGCTGTGTCAGGTGTCATGTTGATGTGGCAGATTTGACACACATGTTTTGGTCGTGCCATTTGCTAACAGGGTACTGGTCTGAAATATTTGATGTGCTGTCTAAAGTCCTTGGAGTCACTTTACAACCTTGTGAAATGATAGCATTATTTGGTGTAGTATATGAGGAAACAAGCATGACCAAGATACAACTCAACATCATAGCATTTGTTTCTTTGCTGGCACGAAGGCAAATTCTGCTTCATTGGAAATCTAATATACCACCCACAGCAGCACAATGGTTGAAAGATGTAATGCTATTCTTACATTTGGAGAAGATAAAATGTGCGATAAGATGCTCAGACAAATTTCAGTTGGTCTGGGAACCTCTTTTGACATACTTTGGTAATCTTCAAGAGCTTCCCAACACATTGATGGACTAAATACTGTAAGAGTTCAGAGATAGAGATTAAGGCATAATTTAACTAGATGTACCGCATAGCGGTACAAAATATGACCGCCGCTCAGTCCTGTACATCCGTTCCGCGAAAATAAATCACACTTCAATTTGTCTCCATATTTTACTCCATCCCCCACTCTTGAAACTTTTGTGTATGCTTGTTTGGCATGCCTGAGTGTGTGTGTGCGGCTGCACAGAAAGTACCCTACTGGTGCTGAAAAGGTGAATAGATTGTAGAATAGCCAAAGAAGATGTAGAATTGTTATAAAACCTTTAAAATCTCTAAACAATCACAAGTAGGGCAGTTCATCACAGTTCATCCATTGCAACTGGATTGATGAAAGGTCACTTACACCTGTAGGCTACATTGTATTTGGGAAAAGCAAAAGGTATCAGCATAATGTTATTTATTTATTTATTTATTTTTAATAAAAAATTATTATATTTTAACGGGCCAAAGTTGAAGAGCTTTTGTCCGTTATTGTTAGTGCAAATATAGGCTGATTCATGTTCCCTTGCATTGTTTAACTGAGGTCCATGGCTAGTCTGGCTTTCATCAGACCAAGCTAAATCTTTTAAGAAATCAAAAAATAAATAGCGGGCAGATCAGGCTGGGTTCACCCAGCCTAGTCCATAGGCACCCGATATTGTTTAATTTTCCGATTGAGATATACACGCTCTGGCTATTCTAAATGCAAAAATGCATCAGGGGAGTTATGACAAAACGGTAACTAACAAACTAGATCCTAATAGAAAGCTGTTAGCTTCCCTAAGCTACAGGTAGGATTATAGGTAGGCCTATTGACAACATAAATTGTCAATAGGCTATGCTGGCGACACAAATAAAATCTCCTTTGGAAACCAATGGCTTACTGCCTTTACAGTATCAAGCCGGACTTAAACTGTCATATCGTGGCGAAAAGTTGTAATAACATTCACGCAGCTCCATGAGTCAAGGAAAGCGCGGAATGAAGTAGCCACTTCTAAATGGGACCCACTACACAGTAGCTTAAGGTGTTTTGCTAAAGCAGCCATAATGAAATGAAGGTGTCATTGTTTGGATACTTCACACACACGTGCTTTTTAATTTCACAGACTACAACTACCAAGCTGTAATCAAAGCACATCGATTCCCCTCTCACACCCTGCACGACTTAAAACAAAATAAACAGGCGTCTCAGTCTCACGCTTGTATAGGCAAAACTGTATCAGACCCGGTGTAACGTTGGTAAATCTTCCATTGCACAGAATGATTTTGTAGCACGGCAATAAATGACAGTCGAAAGATACAAACAGTGCTGCTATACATTTGCTTGGTATAACCGCATTTATAGTTTTCTACAAATGCAATAAATCAAATGCCTCCATCACTCAACCAACGCTTAACGGTAACATTACCTAGGTCCTTATTGATATTACAAGATTAACGTACCTGCAGTAAAACCAAGCATGTCCGATAAACATCCTCAGATTTATTTCGCTTCAAGAAGAAATGGGAATTACACTTCATGTGAACATCCTCCTATCCTTATTAGATGTTCGCCTGCGGTAAATTACAGTCCTTGTATGAAGCGGCCCATTGTTTTTCCAACCCACTTTTAACTTCCAACAAAATTACGTCTCACTGCAACGATGCGCCATCTAGTGGACAAACGACTACTTCTCGCCAATACTGAAAATGCAGCCATGATGATGATGAATATTTATTTTGGCTTTCTTTTAATCCTACTGATTTTCATTTTTTACCGGGGGGGGGCAAATCACAAATGAGTGATTATGAGCCAGGTTGATGTGGGCCCTTGAGACCAACATACCATAAAAGATTCACAGAGAACTGTGTCTGCCCTACCCTCCTTTCGGGGGGTCCAGTCCAGCGGGGGGGGGCTGCAGATGAAAACAAAAAATGACGGTTCCATGCTATCCATGTGGGGGTACATGCCCACCAAGTTTTGTGTACCCCGGTCTTTCAGTGTCCCGGGAATCCTTGTTGGTGTACGTCACTAAATGTACACATAATACATAATGTACACAGATACCTTCAATTACACCACCTCATTTTTACTTTTTTGTTTTTAACTAGGTGGCGCTATACATGAAATGAGTGGTTATGGAATGGGTTGACATGGCCCCTTGAGATCAACATACAAAAAAAAAATGGTCCTCCTAAACCCTACGGTTTTCGAGATATTCACAGAAAACTGTGTCTGCCCTACCCTCCTTTCGGGGGGTCCAATTCAGCGGGGGGGCTACAGATCAAAACGAATGGATCAAAATGGTTCCATGCTATCCATGTGGGGTTACATGTCCACCAAGTTTGCGGTGTACCCGGTCTTTCAGTGTCGGGGAATCATTGACGGAAATTTGGGCATGTGAAAAAGAAAAAAAAAAAAAAAATCTGACTAAACCTATATGACCGCCGCTTCGCTGCGCGGCGGTCATAATAAGTCATACAGAGCTTTGAAGTCATGTTGTCCCTCATTGAAACCCTATTCATGTATCTGTGTTTTAATTTTACTTAGGTGTGTCTATTCAGAGACATTTGTAACTAAACATTTCCTTTTCCTTTATTATTTTATTATTTTCATTGTTGTTGTGTTGGTCCAGTCGGGGTGGGTGGGTGGATGGGTGGGGGGTGTTTTGTGTGTATAAAAAGGATAAAAAGAAGAAAAATCTTTTGTAACTTTGCTGATAAGTCATTGTAAATACTCATGGTTTTTCAATAAAAAAATTATAAATAAATGTAACCTGAGAGAGGAGGCATCATGTTCACAGCATGGTGACTTCATCCTCACCATTCCTCCTGATGTGGCTGTAGGGAGACAGGACGTTTGAAGGTGAGCGTGCGGTGGTGAAGCTGTTGGACATGGGATTGCTCAATACCTCTCCGACTCCATGCTTTGTAAAATGACTCTCTGTAAGCAATACACATAAAGTAACTACCATTTTGCTTCTCAGTGGGCGAAGTGTCGTGAGTGTTTATGCGAGTGTCTAAGACTGATTTGCTGATGATGTGCATGAAAGGGTGTGTCTAAACAGTCTGGGAGAAGCTGAGACGTAGCACATTGTGCCTTGAGCCCCAACCAGCCAGCTGTTCTGATCCAGCAGACAGGAGGAGATCTCTCATGTGGCTCCCATAACTTGCTCTTAACATACGTCTGCCATCCTGGGCATTGGACTTCGGAGATTCATTGCAAACACATTTTCACCCATGAGAACAAGAGCTGTCTGTTCAAAGAGCATGCCGTTCCTTCTACAACTAATCAATACCACCTTGAAGATTAAGCCTCACAACATTCATTAAAAGTGACTTTAAGATAATAAGTGTAGGAAATCTCGCTGGGAAAGGCTGTGCTGCATCATAAATCTAGGAAGTGTTTTAGTTTAGCTTTTAATTTGACTTCCCCCACATCAGATAACTGCAATCTCGAGTCTTGATTTCACAAAAGAGCCTAAAAAAACACACACACACACACACCCTCTCACACACCACCCTTATCCTGATGAGATGAGTTTCGGTTTGGCTATTTTTACAAAAACAGAACTTTCCATTTCCAGACATCTGCTGATAGAAACACAACTGAATGTTACGTACCCAGGGTAAATATTAAATATGACTTTTTTACTTGGAGGAGGAAAATGTTACCACCATTTTTGAGTAAAGAGAGTAGCCGCACACTTTCTCAATAACCAACCTTGGCCAAATGTCAGTTATGAATAGAGATAGAGGAAGAGAGAAAAGAGTGTGTGCAGTTACTCTATTTTATTCGTATCATCCTGCTCAGCAGCTCTATACTTTTTACACATTTTTTTTAAAAAGAAAATGCACTTACTTATAAGTTCCAAATCATAAGCTGTTGTTGGCTTACGTGAAGGGTTTACATGAGACAACCCAACATCTTACAGAGATATCTGCTGACATCTAGTGGTGATTTAGTCAGCTTTCTCAACTTTAGTTTTCCAGCAAAAAGGTAACTAAAAAAGAGGTCAAATGACTGCTGTGATGTAAATGTGTTTCTGTCATATGATCTTATAAACTGCTCTTGTCTTGTGTATTGTGTAAACAACACTTAAAGCATAACTCCAGATTAAAAACAACCTAGGGTCTATTTACGGTAGGGTCTATTAGGGTCTAGGGTCTATTTACGGTAGTTTTGATTGAGAGCAAAATTAAGTTAATTGGTGGAGTTTTGATTAAGACCGTTTTTTGCATTAACACTGAATGGGATTATAGTGAAAGCTAAGGGGGCAAGCTAACACATTAAAAAACAAACGCTGTTTTATACCACTGACGATGCTCAAAATATAATTACACTTCTGGTAGTGTGGTGATAGCCTGGAAAATCCAGAAAGATTAAGGGTCTGGCCACGAACAATGTAATGGCCCAACTCGAGGGGCGGCACCAAGTATGCATTTGAAAATCTCACTGCACGCAATTGGATAACACTAGACCAATGTTTACTCTGAATGATTCCGGAATTCGACACAATTGGATAACACTACGATCAATGTTTACTGATCTCCAATGTTGCAGCCAATACCTCCATGGTTGCAGCGGTGTCGTCATCAGTTTAGCTCGCCTCTGGCCCGCCTATATCAGATACGCCGATTTGATTGGTCCCCCAGGATGCAAGGGGTAAAAGTAACGTGCATCATTGCTCATTGCCAGAATGTCTCGCAGAGACAATTCCATTGTGCTCTTGCGAGATTTCTCTATTTCTAGGGGAGTGTGGTGAGGGTCCCTACAGACAAACTGAAGTAGCTTATTGTAAACTTTTGAAAGGGTAGGCTACACACATCCTCTACATACTTACAGCACACTGCCCCCACCTACCCACCTACACACTACACACACACACACACACAGTCACTGCTCCACTCCCCTCCCGCCCACACACACATCTTCACTGTCATCACTCACATACATTACATACAGTACTCTGCTTGCAATAGTAAGTCCCTGCCCCCCCCCCCCTACATACACAGCACATTATTTCATCAGGAAGCTTCTCCAACACACATCCCCAACATACTTACAGCACACTGCCCCCCCCCCCCAATACACAGCACATTGTCTCATGAGGAAGCTTCTCCAACACACTGAATCCATGCATTTCCACGGAATTAGTTTTGGAATCTGACCCCTTATCATACCTGTTTGTTTGTTCTCGTCGCTCTACTTATCGTGACTTAAATTCAAGATGGCGTCGAACGGTAAAATTCCTTAAGGTACTGTATAAATCGTCTTGTAAATAATCTACCAGTGCTTTTTCAAAGTTCTCCATGTCTCGTTTTAAATGTCAAGGCCCTCGGAAGTCTACCAATGAAGTATGGAGCTACTTTGAACCTCGTAAATGGTGTAAAACAGTGATTTATTTGCATGGCTAGGCCGATGCCCGAGGCACCACAACGAAACCCTGTTGGTAGCATTGGCTAACTAGCGCCAGATTTCTGAGTGCAGGGGACAAGCTGAGGTGAGCTATGAGACATACGTTCACACTTGGTATCATGTTTCAAGCCACTTTAGGTCAAAATCACACCGGAATTATCCTTTAACATCATAAAATATATGGTTCACTTTTTTTTTTTGTTTCATGTTTAAGGACTTTTCCACAATTGAAGGGTACAACAGAGTTAGCATGACATTTGTACAATAATTTGTTTTCAATGTCCTGTACAAATATTTTGTACATTGATGTTCCTTGGTCAGTTTGATCCCAGCTGTATGAAACATAGGATACATGAATATTTGACACATTATGGATATTATTATTTGAATAGTATGAGAACATATTGTTATTATCATTATTACATACACAAGTACATATTACATATAAGTCATTTTGGCAGGACCGTATAAGTCAAAAGGGGAAGCAACAGCAAGCCTTTGGGCTGCTGACACTGGATGGGCAATATTGCCAGCCAGGGTTCCAAGGTTCATAAAGGGGGGTGTGTGGGGGGGGGGATTGTTTTGTAGGGCTTTTGATGGTGGTTATTACACTCTTGTTAAGTACCTGTCACAAAAAACTGGGTAACAATATAATTATAATCATTTTCTGAGGGTTTATTTAGCTGACCCCAAGGATAAAGAGTGTCGGTAAGATTTGAGGATAACACAAGGGTTAACAACACACTCACACAGTAATTTAACCTGCTAGCTTGAGTTATATAGCCTACACCAGTCTCTCCATTACCAGATCTCTTCAGTCAGATTATTCAGTCTCACAGTGACCAAGCACTTTAGGGTGGATGGGAAGACTCACCTTGTGGTAGGCTACAATCTTTTCTTCTGAGTCTGAGCAAACGCAGGCACCTGATAGTGTTTTGATCAGATAGGCGATAAAACAATCAATATTTACACTGAATAATCTTTACAGTCATAGCAAACAGCTATTTCATGATGATGCTTCAAAAGACTTCACCCATATGGCATCCACAGCTATGCCAAATATTGTCAATTTAGTAGTGGTTTCAAAAAGGAGACTTGTTTTCACAACTTTGTAGTCATTATAACACTTACAATTAAAAGTTAATGTGAACAATGCAATAACAGTGAATGTCCTTTAAAGGATGATCTGAATCGAGTCTTCCTTGGCCTGCTCCTGAAGCTCCTATTCCCAGTAGGCTACTGCCGCAGGGGATCGTCGTGTCGTGACACATCGTGACCCTTGGACTCTGTTCAAAGCAGCTCTCGTGTTGCTATGACGGTCCTGCCTGCGCCGGTGATTGAATAGGCAGTGAAGCACACCTCTCAGGTACACAAAAAAACAGACAAGAGCTTCACACCAGTCTACCAGTCTGCTACTGATTGATCTAAGCACAATTAGCCCATCAAAATAAATGCATAAAGATGAGGCAGGGCGAGAGAGAGATTCAGAGGAAGAATTAACCGACAGGCTTCAGATCCTGATTCATGAAAGGAGCTTCATCAGATTTTCACTGGACAGGTGTTGGGTCTTTGTCTGATTGCAATGACATAAACACAACCCTTTAGAGTAGGCCTACTGAAAAGCAACTGATTAAAAATCACTGATGGAAAAATAATGATGCAGAATGTAATGGACAGTGAACAGCCTACATTCTACCGCAGATCAAATGTAGCAAATTTGCCAAAAGAGTGTCGTGGTCTTTATTGACATATATCCTTTAGTTTATATATCTTTTATGTAGTATCTTTATTCTGTGTAATATCATTGTTTTGTGAAACTGAAGTCTGTAGTATGTTCAGTGTGGGAAAGGAAGACTGGTTTAAGTGAAAGAGCAGGCCTGGCAGAAAATGGCATAGACAAGGTTTGGTGCCAGGAAATGTAAGCAAAACCTAAAGAATGGCAAAACCTAAAGAATGTATGAATAACAGGATGAGAGGGCAAAGGTGAAGTACCATATATTACTTGGTCAGTTATCTGTAAACATAGAGTGACTTGTCTGGGATGACTTGAAGGGGTATAAAGGCTGGACAACAGCCAGAGGATGTTAGCTTACTTAGCTCACTGCTCACTTATCTTACTTTGCTTTCACTTACTTACTTGCTTCACTAATGCTCCGGAGTGCATTAAAGCCATCATCTGCAGTATACATCCACAGTGTGCGGACTTCTTTTGAGTTTGTATTATTTAATGTGGATTTGACACCACAAGAGGTCCTTTATTTTTTCGAATTTAGCAATGCTGACCTACTTCAGCAGGGCGTTAAACCATAGCCTAGTGCTCCTGCAATGGGCTATTCAACTAAGAAGTAGGCTTAGGCTAGAGTCCGACCGAAATGGGATTTTAAGGCCGATACCGATTCCGATATTTGAGGATGTGAAAAACCAATAAACGATAAATCTTCCGTTGTTCATTCAATACAATGTAAAATTGTAGGACTACTAGCATAACCTATTGAAGAGTTCTGATCAAGGTGGGACATTGTGTCTAAATAGGCCTAACTAACTGGTCTCCTTAGCCTGGGGTGCCATTCCGAACTTAGTCCCACCCACATGACTACGTCAGGCTATGGTCTCCTAATGAAAGGCTAAATTATGAAATAATTATGAATAACAGCGTCAGGTCTTTGTACTTCTGTGATAGACATCAATGCCACGTTAACCTTCAAGGTATGTTGCCTACTTAATGCTTTTTCATTTTTTTTACTGTTAACAGCATTAAACAATGCAATACTTAGTTTGATTGGAAAGGAAAACTGCAAAATCTGATTCAGTGTGGTCCACGCAAGATGGGATGACTGCCATCTCCCATCAGCCTGGAAGGATACTTAAACCCTGACTATTTCCTTGACTAGTTAGAGCAGCTGGTGGATCTTTCCTGTTTTTGAGATGGTTAACATGGTCGGAAACTCTTAAAATTTGGCACGTCAGGTGTCACGCATCGCAGTTAGGTACAAGAGCTTGACCCCGGGCGTGGCCCAGGGACTCGCTAGCGCCCCCTTAGGTGACTGATCTCGTGGTTGGAATATATTTTGAGGTGGTTAACTTAATCGAAAAGTCTTGAAATTTGGCACACACATCAGGTGTCACACAAAGCAGCTAGGTAAAAAAGCTTGGCCCCGGGCATGGCCCAGAGACTCGCTAGCGCCCCCATACGCCCCTTTAGATGACTGATCCCGTGATGGGCATATACTTTCAGCTACACACAACAAATTTGGTAGGTGTCTGTATCTCCCCAAGATGAACAACTTTCGTATGTACAATGCATTAGCCACACGCAACAGGAAGTGAGGTATTTGGGATTTTGTGCAGACTAAAATGTGATGAAATATGTGATGAATCATGATCCCATGGGTGAAAACGCATGAAATTTGGCACACACATCAACTGGTACAGTGAATAGACAGGGATAAAAGCTTGGCACCGGGCGTTGCCCAAGAACTCCATAGCGCCCCCTTATGTCACGGTGACTTGTGGTTGGCATAGAGTTTTAGATACACACACCAAATTTGGTGGGTGTATGTGACTCCCAAAAACAAACAACTTTTGTATTAACATGCCATTAGCCACGCCCACAGGAAGTGAGGTAATTGAGATTTTGTGCATTGTGGACATGATCAATTTGAACGTACTTCTCCTAGACGGTTGATCTGATTCATGTCAAAGTTGGTAGACATGACGCCAAGATGTTTCTGATTCTAAATTGTGAAGCGTTTTTTTGATATGTTGTAATTTGACGAAATGGCGAAATTATTGATTTTAATACTGTTTCACATAAACAATAAATGTGACATAATTCACCATGCATGCCTTGAAATGTTTTAAATTTCACAGGTCATTGGATACCATGTTAATGATATTGATGTTCATGATATTCACATGCCCATAATGCGTGTTTGGCATAGCACCACCAACTAGCAACAGAAAGAATGACAATTACAGGGATTTTTGATATGTTGTAATATATTATGGTTTTAATATCTCACCACATAAACAGGATATGTGTCATATGTGTCACAGTGCATTGAATGAATGGTCTGAAACTTCTCAGGTTAATAGATGTTATGATTATGATGATATCCAGACACCCAATGGGCCTGCCTGGCATAGCGCCACCACCTGGCCAATCAGGAAATGTGCCAGAAATGGACAATGCCTTAACTGATTAATCTGAAACTTTATAAAATATTGGATATTATTGTGATGATATTAACATGTGTAATTCACATGCCTAGCATAGCGCCACCATCTGGCCAAGCAGGAAATGTGCCAGAAATGTTCTATGCTTTGAATAAATGGTCTGGAACTTCTCAGGTTAATAGACATTATGATTATGATGATATCCAGACACCCAATGGGCCTGCCTGGCATAGCGCCACCACCTGGCCAAGCAGAAACATGTGCCAGAAATTGGCAATGCCTTTATTGATTGATCTGAAACTTTACAAAATATTGGATATCATTATTGTGATGACATTCACATGTGTAATTCACATGCCTAGCATAGTGCCACCATCTGGCCAAGCAGGAAATGTGCCAAAAATGTTCAAGGCTTTGACTGATTGATCTGAAATTTTACACAAAATTAGATATCATAATTATGATATTCATATGTCTTATATGTCATATGCCTTGCATAGCGCCACCAATTGGCAAGATAAGGAATGTGTTTTTTTCCACCTCTGTTGGATATCACAATCAGATGCATCAGATTAATCAGATTAGCACACGCATCAAATATGTACATTTCACAAATGCACCACGTCGGTGCTTTGTTGGGTTCCGAAATGTCACGGGTTGCGGCCCGCAGGTGCTCGGGCCAGCCATTGCCGCTTGCGGCTATATTTGTAATTAAAACTCTGTTCCTGATTTTTCCTACCATTCAACTGTATCAAAATTACCATCACCTTGTGTTTGCAGTATGGCTGCGTTGCATGTTGTTTTGTTTTTTTATTTCGCCACTCCGTTAACAGCATTAAACAGATACTTTGTAATTGAAAAGGAAAATGGCATAATGTAAGATAACATACATACTCTTTTATGACTTCCTGTGGCCTGTGCGTGTCCTTAACTGCTGCGTCGCGTTTCATGTGATCATTTAGCCTATTGTGGAGATGAATTTCCACAGCAGTAGACAATAAAGATTTCAATTCAATTTAAAATTATTAATACTCAGACATGGTCTCTTTTGGCTGGAAACATTTCCAATACGCGTGCGTGTCGCGTGAAAAGTAGGCGGTGTTCCTTTCTAGCTGGCACACATTTGCAGTGTGGTAATGGAAAGACAATATTTTAACCTACAATTTAGATGATGGCTCAGTATTTGGCCTTCCTTTACTTAATTGAAAAATGATTATTTGCTGTTATAAATGGCAATACCAATACGTCAACAATTATATCGGCACACCGATTTATCGGTCAGGCTCTATGAAGAAGCCACTAAATAACTTCTGCTAAAACAACAGGTGCTGAGGTTCTGATATGAAGTTCTTTACAGTTTGAAACACGATAATAGCCAACTGGAACATGAAAAGAGGAAGATAACAATGTAGATGGGTAATGTTTTGCAAACACCGAATATCCTGAAGTCTACTCGGAGCCTAGCAGCACCGCAGGTACAACTGTTAATATCCTTCCATGGAAGATTAAAACAAAACAAAAAACACAAAACTGATTAAAACACAAAGCTGTCAGTGTTGTATACATAACTTTTATTACTTATTTTATTATTCAGAACAGTGATGTTATGGAAAGGCGCATTTGTACATTTGACTGGCGTTGTTGCTAAGTGACAGCACGTCAGCAGAAATTATACCTTTTAAATACTGTCCTTAAACAATCAGAAGGGCTACAAGATCAGATACATTATATAAACACACATGCCAGTGGAAAATAAACAGATACAAACAGATAAATGCTAGACTCCTTAATGAAAATGCAATCAGAAAGGTGTTCTTTAATTTACTTTTAGTCGACTTAAGTAAGGTTAAGTAAACAAACATAACATTCAGTCCAATCCATGTTTCAATACCATATACTTATATAAATATATCTTAGACATATCTAAGTGCGTTGCAAAGCGGCAAGAACAGGGAGAATTGAATGACAAATATTAAAATAACAGTGTGTTCATGTCTGAGTGTGCCCATGATGTGTGTGTGTGTGTGTGTGTGTGTGAGAGAGAGATATTGTCTGGAATTTTACTCCAGTCTGACATGCACCTTTTGGTTCACAAAGTTTGGTTGAAGGGAAGAGAAGAAAATGCCTGATATAAACCTGATGCCTGATGCATGTAGTTGTAGACCCACAAAACAAAACAAAAACACATGAATAATTTAACGTGTTTCGACACCGATGTTAAAACACTACCTGGAATGTTGGGCCTACAGTCACAGAACAACAGGAGGAGTCAAAGTCAAATAGAACCTGACCCTCCAATCATTTTGACTCTGGTGTACCAGATCTACAAACAAGGACATTAGTATGCACGTACGTGTGTGTGTGTGTTTGAGAATTGGACGTAATTCGACCTCTATAAACTCGTCCCAGAAGAACATCAGTCCTAGCCCACCACAGTGGCTGGGTTAAGGGCTAAGACATCATAAAGCACCGGTCTCAGAGTGAGAGAGCACTGAGCGTCGGCACGCGTCTGAGAACGAGTCCGAGGATTTGGCCAGCAGCAGAGTAACCCCGCTGTTTAACGAGCTGCCCCTCGACACATCGCCACACTTTCAACTCACCCCTCACACCTCCTCACCAGGCCCTCCTCCGCACCAGGTGCCGCCGGGCCGCTGCGCTGTTCGGACTCCTGCGGCCCTGACCAATCAGAGCCACCCAATTCAGCTCCAGCCAAATGGTGGATGGATGGACGGTCTGGCTTGCAGGAGGAGCCGAAACACAGACGTCCACGTGGACCTGATCCGACTCAAGTTCTGAAGCACTGGCCCCCACAGAGTGCATTTGTTTTTAATAAACGTCACCCGTGTCTTGCTAGAATTGCTAGCTTGGTCTGATTTGAGTGGTTATAGTCAGGGTGTCGGATCGGGGATGGATAACCTGAGACTGCACTGACCTGGGGGCAGTTATGGGTGAGGAGGGCCCAGCAGAGGTGTGCATGTGTGAGAGAATGTGTGTGTGTGAGAGCAAAGGCTGATCTAAGAGCAGAAGGAGCAGCTCATTAAACTAGCAGGGTTTAACCTCAGCAGCCGGCTTGTGTGATGTCTCCACCTGAGCTCTTACTCACATCCAGTGTGGTGAAGGTCTGCAAACAAAACAGAGGCCAGACAAACAGCAAAAGGGTCAACAGGTAGGACCGGTATGGCACTGAACATATCCAAACAACATTTCCATAAACAAATGGACAAACAAAATAGCCTTTATGTTAAGAGCAGAGCTAGTCAACTAGATGCCAATGTACTGTATATCCAGAACTTCATCTATGACAAACGGTATGCTTTCTGGCTCACAGATGACACCTGGGTTTGTAATCCAAGTATGTGGTATTGTGACTGAGGGTTGAGCTACACCAGGCACGTAACTGAAGCGTTTCATTCGCGTTGCGTCTGCTGCAACAATTAGCTGCCACTATAATCAATGGAAGCAGCTACACCAGCCGTGATGGCGGCGTGTATGTTCGAAAAAAATAGACCATTCATCTAAAATGGACTTTACACGTCGCGAACGGAACACTTCAGTTACGCGTTTGGTGTAGCTTCGCTGTAACCCAAATAAGTTTTAAGTGGTGGAACTCATAATAGAAGAGCACCATGGCTTCCTTCACCTAAAGAAATAAAGCCATGGGGCGCTTCTTTTTAGAAGCTGACCACTAGGTCAGAGTCAAACCAACCCAGGCTCCTCATAAAACCATGTACTCCGAGTAACCCCCTGTGGATGAGAATGCAGCCTCACCTCTGCACAGGTGGGGTGGATGCCGATCGTGTTGTCCAGCTGGTCCTTGGTGATGCCACACTTCATGGCAGCGCCAAAGCCTTGAGTCACCTCACCGGCGTTCGGACCCAGGTAATGAAAGCCCACCACACGTTCCTGAAACCAAGAGATCGCATTCATTGAACCGCACTCATGAAAGCTTAGCATTTTACAGACTTCTACACAATCAAGCATCACTCACAAAAGTGATTAGTAGAATGCCTTAAACATTTAGAGGACCATGACCGAAGTTTACTTTAAAAACAGTTTGCTGCTTAGTATTTACAGAATTTGCTCCATTCCAAATGGGAATGAACAGGTTAATTGTATGAGATATTAAGGCTGAGAAAAGAGGCATGCTGGAGAGATGCATGGCAATCCTACAGATCAGCAGGACAAGTCCCTGAGTGATGCTCACATTGTCCAGTTTATTGCAGATGATCTTGGAGTAGCACTTGTTATTGTCCCTGTTGGGTATTGTGAACTCCAGAGGCCAGAACAAACTGTGGTAGACCTGCACAGAAACATTCAGTGTCATTTTTACACCTGCGAGTGGCTTCACACCTTTCAACATGAACACGACTGTTCACAAGACTGCAGCTGTGCACAAGATTGTAGCCTCAATCCAAAATGACTGAACCCACAGAGGGCAAGAGTCCTAATCATTTAGTCCTTCATACGTCAGTGTGGCGTGTGCCCACTGCCCTCACACACACACACACACACATACAAACACACACACCCGTTTCTGGTGCCCACCTCAATGTTGTCCTGCCCATACAGCTCCAGGGCTTTCTCCTCGGACAGGCCACAGCAGCCGTACTCCAGTGGGGTGAACACCGTGGTAGGGACGTTCACGTAGTCACACTGCACACACACAGAGTCATCAACACAAGCCATTCAAGACAATAAATTCAAAGATAAACAAGCGGTCAAAACAAACACTATTGGGCAGTTTCCTGTACAATAAGTACAGGAATTAAAGGGAAACTTGGCAGGATTAGCTATATTTCCCCCTCTGCTGGAGAAATTGTGCATTATGCCATTTCAAATGGTTAACATAAGTTCGGCAGACAATGTGGATGTTACAAAGTAAGAAACACTTCTCTTTCTGGGACGGTAGTCTCAATGTTGCAAGGTTGGTTTTCCGCCTGGGGACGCTAGGGGCAGCGGGAAAAGTCACCATTTTCACCGGAACAGGTCATTTAACCATCCAAATGATTTGCAAACGGGTTATTACGTTGAAACATTTGCTAAGTTCCCCTTTACGTCCTAGTCCCAGACTAAGTATATATATATACTCTTTTGATCCCGATTTCTCTGCATTTATCCCAATCGGTGAATTAGTGAAACACACAGTGAAGTGAAGCACACACTAATCCCGGCGCAGTGAGCTGCCTGCAACAACAGCGGCGCTCGGGGAGCAGTGAGGGGTTAGGTGCCTTGCTCAAGGGCACTTCAGCCGTGCCTACTGGTCGGGGTTCGAACCGGCAACCCTCCGATTACAAGTCCGGCTAACCAGTAGGCCACGGCTGCCCCAAAGAGTTTTTAGTCCAGCACTACGCTTAATCCATATAAGGGAGGTTGGCCCCTAGCGGTAAACACTGTAATCTTGACTCACTAGACTCCTAAGTACTAAACTACTTGGGCAACAAATGACGCACCTCAAGTGGCCATAAAGTGAATCAATGCTATGGCATAAACTACAGGGAACCCGTGTCATTAGGATGTAGAGACAGCCAGGTTGGAGTCTGGCTGATGGCTGGGGTTAGGAGAGAGGAGGTGGTGCGTGGGTGTTCGTGTGTTCGTGTGTGTGCGTGCGCGTGCGTATCTGACCTTCAGCGTGCCACCGGCAAACAGCCTGCGTGCCAGCAGCTTGCCGGCCTGGATGGCCACCGGCGTCAGCTCCCACTTGCCCTCGAGGATGTCGCCGATGGCGTAGATGTGCGGCACGTTGGTCTGCTCCTCGTCGCTCACCGGGACCTTTCCATTCCTGGAAAGACAAGACAGAATTTAGACAAGGCATCAGACTTTCGTTTTTTCGAACATTTTGATGATATGCCGGTCAAATATCGTATTATCGCTTCTTAATTAGTCAAGTTGAGGAAAACTGGAGACAGGCTATGTAGCTTAAAGAATGACATAATCAGGCCGAATAGAATGCAACATGTTCATTAGCCTAACTTACTTTATGGCCTAAACATGCTTTATAAGATCTAGCCAGTCTCTGCTGTTTTCGTGGACAGCAAGAATTCGCTTCGTTGTTTTAAATAGGCTACATGTACGTTGTTTGTTGCTGCTACCCAAGTCATCTCCAGTGGTTCAACAGTTTCACTTGTGCCACTGCGCACTCACATTGAATGAGCGCTCACACCACCACCCCCTAATGCTATGCCTCTATTTGATATTAAGAATTACGAAATATTTTCTATTCGGGAAAATATTTAGTTTCTTTTTCTTTCGGTCCGCGGTTCAATGATAGGCCTACCATTTGATTGTGCCGCAAATTACCCGCGGACCAGCAATGTCCTCGTCGAGGAGGCCCTAACTCTTCAGATTTTAGACAGAGAAAGCATGCTTGTCCAGTGTACCCATGGGTCTGTCTACACGGAGAATGACATGTGTCTTGGTGCAGCTGCACCCCCACAACTCCACTTTCACTGATTCCGACAGATATGCCCAACACTTCTACTTTTTCCTCTGGTGGTAGTGGAGCTGACCAGACATCTGAGGCTTCAGGCATTACCAATTTATCATCCTCCATCACGTCTGGCCTCTGAAAAAACTTTTAAGGCTAGTCTGCCTGGGCTTGGCCATGTTTGAACCGTCTAACTCATTCGTTTGCTGTTGTTTTAAGTGCGCGCCTCCTATTTTGAAATGCAGCATATGCGTGTGGTTTAACAACTTTCAAACGGTAGAGCCTGTTCCTTTAAAACATAGCCAAAGGACATATTCTTGCTTTAGTATAGGCCTACATTTTCCAGCCAATGTCCGGCAATTACCGGACAACGGAAACCCTGCAAGGCATGTAGGGATCAGGGAATAAGCTTTTCCTCCTCACTGAGATGCTTTGTATGTGGTGCTATATATAACTGGGTAGTATTTTATGTGACATGGTTTTAGTGACAAAGCAGGGTAAGTTAACCCACTAAGTTAACTAGCTAAAAGAGGAGTCTTTTGCACTGCAGAGTGAATGAAGCCAAGGGGCTCTTCTATTAGAATGTTTACCACTCCAATCCAAAGCTACAGGTCCTGATGGAGACGAAGTGGATTGGAAGGAATCTTATCTTCTCTTTTATTTAGGCCACCAGTGGAAATTACTTGCATAAGGACATGTGGATGCAATTCATTATGTTTTCTATTTCATTAGTTGAAATAAATGTTGAAAAATCAAACAAATTGAAGCAGTGCCGGTTCTGGCCTATATTAATGTGGGCTGATAGAAATATTGGGTGGGCAACATGGCAAACATGAAACTGTGGTCAAATTGGATTAACACAAACAGCAGGCTGAGATGGGAGTTTAGGCCATCAACCCATCAGTCAACCAACTTCTGGCATTTTCATTTCATTTTCTAACGCTCCGTAATTTCTCGACACCATCAATGATCAGGCAAGTGACCGAAGCACTGTATGCTGCCCTGCCCTCCAGTATCCTCACACTCCCCGCAACACTTTCAGCTGTCTGCTGGATGTCTCACCCTGGTCTACTTTTGACTGTCTAAACACATTTGTTAGGTTGAAAGCGAGGGCTGCCATTGGTAGGTGAACTCGGAGTGGTATCACGGACAACGAAAATGAGGACTCGTCTATAATGATTTCCTGAAATTTTCTCCTGAGGAAATGTTCCTTACAGCCGCGACACGCCGGAGATCCAGCATGGTGCCGGAATACTTTAAGCCCTGTAGGTGTAATGCTAGACCAAAATACACCCCTGTTGAGGTGAGAGAAATCCATGCAAACATTGTCGCTTTTACCCAATATACAGTAGGATTGGCTGCCATTTCTTTGCAAGCGCTTTCTCTTACATAAGTCAGCTGCTCTGCTGATTTCCATGTTGATAAGGGCATGACAGTGCAACTTTTATAAAATCTTCAATCTCTGACCTACAGGAGTTTACACAGTCCTTTCAGGCAAGTCCCTCCACTCGGCGGCCATATAGCAACGCTTTTTGGGCACTCATCGGGCATCCTATTCAGCAGAAATGTGCGTGCGCAAGTCTTCACACCAATCTTGCTCCAGCAGCAGGTTCACAACACATGATTGGGAAGATGTCTTCACTACACACCATATGATTGGCTCAATGTATTCACATGTCGATGTTTTGCCGAGGAAAGAGGTGGGATATGTGTAGACAACGGCCATATTGCCGTTACAAACTAGCCCCATGCATTTCTATGAAGGATTTTTTGAGTGCCGTGTCTCCTCATTAGAAAGTCTCTGGTTTACACTTACGAACATACAAGGTATAGATCAGATCAAGCAAGGTGTGTGTAGTGGTGTGGTGTGTGTGTAAAAACAGAGACAGACATATACCGGGGCTCAAGTGCTAATTCCTCACTGATCACAAGACCCATGCGCTGCAGCCTCAAGCACAGATCACATTAATCTATGACAACAACAACAAACTGCAGAGCACAATACAGTGGAACATGCAGAAAGCTGAGAGAGAGAGAGAGAGAGAGAGAGAGAGAGAGAGAGAGAGAGAGAGAGAGAGAGAGAGAGAGAGAGAGAGAGAGAGAGAGAGAGAGAGAGAGAGAGTTTAAAGCAGAAACATTGGTTTGACAAGGAAAGGAAGGTAACTGGTCAGGCAGAGTCATGTGATGGCTCACACACACGTATCATTTGCGGTCAAGGCAAGCCCTCGGTTTCCATAAAAGGTCTAATTTATATGCATATTTACAACATTCTGCAGGGTGACCTCCCGCAGGTGTGATCCTTAAGCACAGCATGACTAACAGCCTCTGGTCATTCATACCCAGCCTTTCCCTACTATTGTTCTCCGCAATGAGTCATGGACTTCATTGGAATGTACTTGAATACTTGGTGTGTGTGTGTGTGTGTGTGTACAGCACGCGCACACACACACACACACAGACCTGTTGGCACACGTACACGCTCACACACATCTGCAAACGAAAGAACTCTTCTTCTAATACAATACTATTTGTATACACCGTTGTTGCCAGATTCTGATTCAATCGCTTTCAACTTCCCTGATTAAAATGGACACACACACGGGTGGCAATACTGCTGAATCACCATGACTGACTCCAGCCCAAGCCTGGCTGTGGTTAAAGGCACAGCTCCACCCAGAGCAGAGCGGCGCACGCACAGAGACTGAATGAGCAGAGCTGGTGGCAGAGAGTCAGGGACCCAGTGGGTGGGGGAAGCAGAGGAGGGCAGCCGACGGTGGGGGAAGGACACTCACTTTGGGTTTACTTTGACGCCAGCCTTGTCCAGGCCAATGTTCCCTGTGCAGGCGTCACGGCCCACTGCAATCAGCACCTGAGACACACACACACACAAACACAAATATAAAACTACTTCCCTGTAGACCTGGTTCAAGTTGAGAGCACTAGACAGCACAAAAAAATGAATTCATCACCAAGCCCCATAAGATGTGAATGATCAAGCTGGGGATACAGAATAAAAAGGCTTACAAAAATGTCATGCGCATTTGTTTAAGCCTAAAGACATGGAGAGCCAGAGACGAGGGCTCGGACAGGTCAATCATGCAGCAGAGTGCTGCCTTGGCCTGAGTGGAAGCTAAGGGCAGGTGCTGACTAGGGCAATAGAGTGGGGCAATAACGCCACTTACAGTGTTGAACTCTCCCTCAAACATGTCATCGCCCTCAGTGGACTTGGCCGTGACTTTCAGACGGCCAGGGGTGCCCTTCTCAAGCTCCTCCACCTGGAACACACACACACACACACACACACACACACACACACACACACACACACACACACACACACACACACACACACGCACAGAAGGATATTAGAACTGAAATTATAGGGCACAGTACACCATTGAGAAACTGTTAGTGTTGGCATTTTCCTGCTTCTGGGGAAGCTGTCAATTACTAGCCTGGGTGTTCCCATGCTGCCTTGCGCGCGATTTGATTCACGCTGCTAAGGCAGCCTGGAGACCATGGAGCAAATTTTCGCCTGAGATAGGGAACCAATCACAGAACAGGGGAAAGCAAGGCGATGATGAGCTATGCACAGGCGCATTTGATAGACATCCGTGGCACCCAATAAACGGATCTGGGCATTTTTTTCAAATACGAGAAAATGAACGTTTGGTTCCCAGACCACGTCTCATTGAGAAGTGGTGGCGCTAGCCAGGCTAGTCAATTACAATCTTGGCCTTATCAGACAAGCCATTGCAAAAACCTCTCAAGGTTACTCAGCAAATCAGTGCACAGTAATAAATTGGTAGTAAAGATGTCATCTGCACTCTTCAGAACTGTCTGTTCAGCCAAGCGCACACTCACACACACACACCTTAACAGGAACAAATTTCCGCAGGAATTTGACCCCGTGTTCCTCCATGTGCTCTCCGGCCCGGTTGGCCATGTCCTGATCGAACCCGCGGAGCAGGATGGACCGTACCATTACAGTCACATCCAACCCCAGGCCAGCCAGGAACCCCCCACACTCCAGGGCCACATAGGACGCTCCAATCACCAGAGTCTTCCCAGGACAGTGGGGCAGCGAGAACAGGTCATCACTAGAGAGGAAGAGAAGAGAAGAGAAGAGAAGTGTCAGACTTCAACCTCTTCTGTTACACTAAAAAAAGCACAACTGCTCCCGATTGCTACACTTCATTACGAGAACAGCAGAAAATAAAATGTTGCCAAATTTCCTGGTTTCTCCACCATTAACCAACCCTGGACAAACTTACGGATCAGGAAGTCCAGAGTTGCAGAGTGCAGACCACACATGTGTGTCTTGATAAGAGCGACACACAGCTGTGTTTAACTAGCCTGATACCAATAGCCTGCTAACAAAACCTGAATAGCACATACTGTAGATATCAATAAGAATAGTTACTGAGATGTTGCACCATACATCCTCGCTCACTCCCCTCCTTTCTCATTCGGCTTCCCAACTCTTTGTGCTTGTTTAGCACAATCTTGAGAAAGGGACTCAGGAAGTGTGTGCATGCCCATCTGCTTCGCTACACAAATTGAAGTGGATTAAATTCCATACATAACTTCTCTAATCAAACTTTAGGGTCAAGTGGATTTGCAAGCACACTGCTTGATAAAGAGTTGGGGCAAGTAAAAAAGTCAACAACACTGCACACAAAAAGCAACCACGTAACTATCCAATCCAATGAAGAGAAGTATGGCAAGCCCACTCCGTAAGCAGGGATACCAAAACATACTCCAGTTCAGCTCCCTTCAACAGTCACAATCTAACCTACTGGGGAGGGAGCATACACACATTACATCAGTCTAAAATATGGTCCGTCCTTAATAACTAGGGCTAATTCAAGGGCAATCAGTCTCCAGCCTTCACAAACATTACTTTGCCATTAAGTCCCCTTATGAAACCAGGTAAGAGCTCATGATTATACTTCAGCCACATGACTCAAATTCTCTTTTTAAGTGTAATAATGCTCAAGAGCTCTCTCCCATTTGCTACAATGAACGACCGACCAATCCACAAATTTATGCATGCACCCACGGGTGACGCACCCCCCCCCCACCCCACAGATGAAAAATATTGAGCATTTCCCATGGTTGCCCATTACACCTCTGCAGAGAGGCTAAAAGTACAAAGCAGGCTTCAGTCTAGGGCCATAGTGCCCATAGCTGCAGAGCCACAGATAAGTAGGAGCTTCCCGCAACTCACCTGGTGATGCAGTACTCCTTGTCCCCGGGGATGCCCAGGTAACGAGGCCTCTCCCCTGTGGCCAGAACAAACTTGGCCGCCGTGTGGAACGCCTCTTTGCCCCGCTTGTTAGTGGCCTGCGGGAGACCAGCACAGTGGAGTTAACGACATGGAAATGCAAACAAGGGATAACAAGAGAACAACCAACCACCCACAAGGGGAACAGCTTAAACATTGTAATATCAGAATCTGCAGATATTCCTGGCAGATAAATTGGCAAACCATCAGGGTTTCAGTGGAAGCATCATACAGATTTATCATCATACAGGGTTTTCTTTGTTTGTCTTTGACACTTAGTATTATTTATTTTTAGGCTTATTGTAACAACCAGAGGAGTAAAAGAAACCTTTCATTTGCATTTTTATGCTAGCATAATCGTTATTTTTGTGGTAGAAATATTGTTAGCGGTATTTGGTATTGTACACAAATGTAAATACTCATACTGGTATTGTACAGCGCACTAAGCTGACATAAGAGCCAACATATGAAACACTGGCACAAGAGGATGTCTATAGCAGAATTCAGAGCAACTTGGCTCTGAGGTGCTACCTTTAAAATGAGCGAGCAGCAGGGTAGGAATTTCACGGCGGCCACGACGGCCATGGCCGTCGCTGCCCCTTGCGTTGGCCGTGAGGCCCCTTTGAAAATCAGAGGTTTACAGGCCACGGTGGCATTGGTGCCCCCTTCTTTCAATATTCTGCTTTGCGACCTACTAATAGTGATTTTTATTTAGCCTGTGGCCTGTCAAAATAATCTTAGCATTCACAGCGCAAATTAATTTAGTCTTTTTACGCAGTGGAGAAAAGTGACGTCCAAATTCACCATTCACTCTTCTCAGTTGAACTACTCGCGAAGTAGCCTATTCATCACACAGACATCACAAGTATCACATGAACAAGCTTTTTCTCAGCTTTTAAACGATGTTAGCCGATAATTGCTGTGTTGAATGGTTCGCGAGAAAAGTAAATAATATAATTAAATTTAATCATTCTACTGAAGGTTTTAAGTCCCATGATCTCCCTAGCCATTCATCTCAGTGGAATACTTCACGAACCCTTCTTTTAACACGTGACAAACCATAATAAACAGCAGACCTTACCGAACACAAAGCTGTAAAGCAGTCCCATGTACAGTTAGCCGTTCCAGAGTAATCTAGTTTTGAATTTGCAGTAAATTTCGACATGCATGGGTGTCTCCAAATTTGGGCTTTAAGTTTTACAATGTGTTTAAATTGTTCCACATGATTTCATAACGGGCCAAATACAAAATAAATGTTACAAATATCGCCATATTACCAATTGGTAAAATCAGAGGACAGCTGACTAAGAGTTTGTGAAAGTAGCCTTAATGATCACAAAATGCTAAGCATGCATCTAGGCTATTTGAGTTTCTTAAAGCTGAGCTGTGCTTAAATTGTTCAATACATGATTTCATAACAGGCCAAACTGGCGAGCAGTATAATCACGTGAATGGTATTCGGGTGGTGGGACTGGAACTGCACTAAAAAAAAAGTGTATCAGCTACATCATAAGGAGATTGCTTTCTGGTAAGAGGGAAGTTGTTAGACACTACAGTAAGGAATGGGTTGGCCCATCCTGGAAGCTTTATACGAGAGTGGAGAGATAAGCAACCATACCAGGTCATTCACATCACCTGAGCACACTAGAGTTGTGTACAATGAAAAGGCTATCGCTAGAGAAGTCAGATGTTTAGATTTCACCATCATGTCTGTTGTACAAAATATTGACAGCGTAAAAACGTTTAAAAAAAATAACAGAAAACAGCAATTAAGGAAACATTTGATTGCTCCGATTAGTTAGGTCTATCTAATTGTGTGCAGAGGACTTCCCCCCCTGTACCGGTTAAAACATAGCCTGACTCCGACCTTCTACATGTACGTACTTCCGCTCAATTTTCATTTTCCTTCAGTACGTTGTCTGGATTTGCGACATATTCGCGGTGAACGATGACGTTGAGGTCGTTCAAAGACGAAACCGAAAGTTACTGTGCTAAAGAGAAGTAGCAACATCTGCAAACGTCAAAAACGCATTTGGAAAAATGCAGAAATGTATTTACAGCAAAGATAGACTAACATACATTGTTTCCTGACTGTTGATGCTGTTTATTGTAGTTTGTAAAGTTTAGGCGAAGTAGGAAGTAACGTTAGGAATCTCTATGTGATTGGTAAGGCTGGACCAACGATTTCAAAGTTAGTGCTTGTCGCAAGTGTTGCAATCGTTTCCCAATGGAGAGCTGTCAGACTCTATTCACTTTGTGAAAGAGTCTGGATATTTTCAGGCTAGTTAAAACACACCCCATAACCAAATCCAAATGGTCTGATACCAGACTCTGAATAGAAACATCAGGCTAGGGTTGGCCAGCACATGGGTCAAATTCCTGCGAGAGATAAGCCCTTTGCTGCATATGTAAGCCCCCCACAACCTACACACACACAGTTCTGCTTCCCAATGCCTGAAAAAAATAACCTTAAAAGCCTCCCCTCCCAAACGGGCCAAAGCCGAGGGCTTACGGCATTACCCCACCCCTGAAAGGTCTAGGACTCGCTTATTGAGAAACTGCAGTCGGCCTCCATACCATGCCAGCTAGGAACAAACCACTGCCCACATGCCAAACACTGAGGTAAGTCCTGGATGACTCAGCCACCCTAGTGTCCCCTGCAGTTATGTATTTGGGTTTTGTAGCTTCTCTTACATAGGACAGTGAAGAGGACAGAAAATAAATGGAATCGGCAATTGTTTGCCAACTTGGTTTGGTAGCCATAGCCAGTATGGCGAACTTTCATTTCACCCTAAACATTCGACTATAGATGAGAGCAGGTAAGTGGAGATTGACCTTGATTTTGTGGGGTTCGATGAACTCTGCGTAGGAATTGACGTAATTGACGTTCTTATCCCGCAGGGCCACTCTGTAACCCCAGTTCAGCGAGCCGATGTAGTTGTTCACCGCTGTCTTCATGGTCTCCCAGTTATGCTTCACTGTGAGAGGAGGAAAGGGAAATGTTTTCAAATGATTACCAAACAAACTCCAATGAAGAGAAGATAATGCAGACGTTTTTGCTGCGTTAAGAAAGTGCTTATTGCTCTGTTTGTGTACGTGCGTGCTTCACTGGAGACTGCGGACTGTCTGGCTTCAAGTAATTATGACGTTCTCTCTTCTCCTTTTACACCCCAGTGAGCAGACCCCTACGAGCCTGTCCTACACTTCCCCCAGAGAGACTGACCAAAACTTGAGGAACGAACTTTACTCCATTTAAGAAAAAAAAAAAAAAAAAAAAAAGAAAAAAGAAGAAGTCACACAATCTCTTCAAAGGAAAAAGAACACCAACTCCCACAGATCTATTTGAAATGGAGAAGTTCAGCGATGTCACAAATGAAAACTGCCACCTCACTCGGGGGTGGTGGTGTTAGTGGGTTTTCTGTGTGAAAACGTACCCGTTTCGTCAATCTCCCATCCGAATTTGCGGGCGTCCTGTATGGCGGTGCCCAGCAGAGCCGTCTGATGCATCAACTTTTTGGGGATGCAGCCCACGTTGACGCAGGTGCCCCCCAAGCCTGGTAGAGGAAGACAGAAAAGAAAGGGGAAAGTTCAAGAGCCGTCTGCCAAGGGACCTTTACCTGGTCTTACCAGGTCCGAAAGCTGTATTTAACGTAGCCACCGTCACACCACTCACCCCAGGTGGTGCCCAGCGGCGTGGGAACAACGTAGTCAAGCACCATCACCTTCTTGCCCATCATAGCCGCCTCCTGATTTTGGTTAACAAAGTTGAAAAAGTTCATATTTATCAAACCCGCGATACATTAATTGATGTTTGCCATGAAAAGATTTATTTCTTTTCATTGTTGTGGGATTGGTGGGGTTAAGCTCCTTTACCTTTGAGCAGGCCAGGCCACCCGAGCCGCCGCCGATGACGATGAGGTCATAGTCGTAGGTCTCGTTCTCGCCACACAGCAGCTGCTGCAGAAGGCCGTCTCGGTGGGCCTGCGACACAAGTGGGGTTACCATGGCGATCGCCGCAAACTCCATTCCCATTGTAATCAAGAAGCAATAAATAGCTGGAGCCATTAAGGGTCTGAGCCATCAAGGCTCTCATAAATGGCCATTGCACCAAAAACAGCTCAAAATTCAAAGAGCGAGTTTAGTAAAACAATGACTGTTTTTTATGTGTAATGCATCAGATACAGCAACTGTTTTTATCATACTGATGTTGCATGATTAAACTTGGCATGACCACCTGATTTCAAGCGACTAATCCTGTTTTTGTTTCATCTGAAGTTTGGTGGACAAATGCATTTAAAGACGGACAGATAGAGAGAGGAAAATACCTTTCCTGGCATGTCAAAAGAAACCATTAAAGATTCAAAAAAATAAGAGCTCTATTATTCTTCATGATGTCTGATCCCTGAAAGAAGCCACTCAACCTTGTGCTCCTTCTGCATTTCACTTTGAAGTGCACCTACCACTCAAACAAGCTGAATAGGACCTTTTTATAGCTGTATGATACAGTTTAATCGTAGGTGACAACGCAACATGTAACAAGTCACTAGTCAACATGGGCTGCTTTTTCCTTCCATTCTGAAGTTCGAAAACAAAAAAACAACAAATATTGCATTGCACTACGTGCACAAGAGAGAAATTACCTGCAAGGTTTTGTCACAGCCGCCGACGTGAGTCTTGTTGATGAAGACATTGGGGACCGTTTTCTGACCAGTCATCTCCGACAGCACATCCTGGTAGTTGGAGCCATCCTCTGGAGAGAGCAAGAAAACCATTGTCAGTTGACATGGCAGTTTACAGCAAAATTATGCAGCAATTAGCCAAGCAAATTGCAATAAAAAAATTTTTTAAAAAAACTATGCATCATCTTGTATTTCTTGTATATGTATGTCCTTCACATGATCTACGTCATGTGAAGGAGGACAGATACACATTAGTATGTGAAGAACTCATAACAGACTTCATTTTGCATGTGCAACATGCTGTTGGTGGCATGTGCAATGTGTTTACATTTTGAGGTAGTTTGCTTACTAACGGCTCCTACACACAGTTGTGTGCGTGTGCTGGAGACGCATCCCATTCACTTTACATGGGCTCACGTCATCCGTTGCCGAACTGAATTGTGGGTCCATTGCGTCGTGTTTCTCCCGTCGCTCGCGTTGAGAAGTTCAGCTGTAGCTGCACCGACAGACGGCACCGGCCAATCAAGCCAATCAACGGACGACACCAACCAATCAAATTACGGTTTTACTTCAAGTCATTTGCATAGCTACCGTCGGGAACACCCACTGGCATGCGTTGACGGAACACAACTGTGTGTAGAAGCCATAACTGTAGACCAAAACGGCACAATCTTTCTTTAAAAATCATCTTTAAAAACCAGCATCTCTCAACATCTCCACAGATTAGTAGCTTTTAAGCAAATGCACAGACAGGAAGGGTGAGGTCATCATGCTGAACCTGGCTGGCTGGGCTGGCACTCGAGTAGGGGGCATGTAAACTGACCCGAGCCCAGCTGTCTCTGTGTGTGTGCACGTGTGTGCGCTCAGGAAGCCAGAGCTAGAGACCATACAACAGATCAAACAGGAAGTCAACTAATGACAAGCTGTTCTTGGAAAAAAAAAACATAGACGGCAAGAGTGACAGAACAAGGACAGATCCAACAATTGTTGTTGCCGTTACTGCTCGTCCGTCCTGACATGCAACTTATTGAAACCATTTACCTAATCAACCAAATGCTCAAGTGGAAGTAATGAGAAACAGACAAGCAAGAAGTAATTGTGTAATACAAAGCGAGGAGGGGAAAGCTAGTGAAGCTGTTGAGAGAGTGCAAGAGCCCCAGTGCGAGGCCGATGGGAGATATAAGCTGGCAGATAAGGCAGAGGAGGGGGCGTGTAGGACTGGGGCTGGGGGATCGTCAGAGGTGGAATGCTGCCAAGTTGAATTGTGGGAGTGACTCAGCAACTTCCATAACGTCCCAGGGAGACATACGGGCAGGTATGATTGAGCACTCTTGTGCGTAAAACATTAACACAGACACAATGTGATCAATGGTCAGCACTGAGTACATTGAGGACAACTCAGCACATCCACTTGTTAAGACAATTACCGGTTTGAACATTTATTGGCAGTAACAGAAAAGCACTAGCATGTCCCCAAAGTTAAATGATCTACATTTATGTTCCCAACAACTGTAGATATATCAAAAGACGGGACAGTTGACCACAACCCTATTGAGTGCAATGTCATGTGTGTGCATAGAAGATATCCATCACTCACCCATTAAGTCCAGCTCTACGGCATTGCATTTCACATTTAGCTCCTTAAAGAGATCCTTCACCTGCCAAAAGCAACAACATAACAAAACCTTGTTAAGTTAAGTGACAGTGATGACTGAACAACCGACATTGCAGCACTTAGCTAACATTAAAGACCTGATAATCTCCATTTTCAACAGGTGAAGGTCAACCATGTACCATTAAGGGTGTGGTGAAGCAATGGTAGTGTCAGTATCTGAGAAACAATAGGCCCGGGCTTTGTATTTAATACAGACACCGTTTCTGTCGCCCCAAACCCATGCCATGCACATTCTAATGTGTATTCACTTGATTTGTGCTAAAATATCACACACACAACTGATGAGGACTGTTCCGTTCTTCCATGTATCTGGATCTCTGCCTTTTATCTTGCCACTGTTCCCAATTAGGCCTGCTTCAACCCATCCATGACCCCCAGCCTCACCCTCTCATTGCTCCAGTGAACCATGGTGACACACAGCTGAAGCAGCCAAGTGCAGTACTGAACCCTTCCAACAACAGGTTGTAAGTTGAAATATGCTAACGCATGCTTACAAGGTGTTGTGGCTTCTTCAAACATTCAGGCTTGCAAGTTCAAAATTTATAGAAGGGTGCCAGACATTTAACATCAACATCATGAGAACAGGTCTGGACCAAAGATGGATACTTTACCTCCCTCTAGGTATACCAATCGCATGAGTGCCGACATTGATCTTATCTGTTTAATCTTATCTGTTTAAACATATTAAATCATATTAAAAAGTATACAAAGTGACTCATTGCCTATCTGCTGATTTTAGTAAAGCAAAAACATCATTGTGAAAGTCAGAAATATGGCCATACTTTGAACCTCAACGCTTTCTTTTTACTTAGGAAGTGTGTAATCAAGGCGCTCTCTTTAGTGAGTCGATTACAGTCAATTGGTCATTTGATGTTTAAAATTGGTGATGGCAACATTAAATTAAACAGATACTACCCTGGAAAGTAAAATGTCTGCACAAAAAAGTACAGTAAGTCAGAATTAACTCCGAAATGGCTTGCTCGACGACGTTTTCGTCATCTAGTAGAATTACTATTGAATGGTACATGCAAAATTGAAGTTGACAATTAAGAAACATCTAACATTACCTAGAAAACAACACTGGCCACTAGCCAGAGTTCAACCAACTAGATCGGTACCGATATGCCACCATGTTTTACAAATTCTACGTATTAACGCAAAGCAACTTATCGATTACAACTCGCAGGGATACGAGTAAAGACGAAAAATCGAATATGCTTCCTCCTTCCTGCTGTCAACTCACCATTCACATTGACGTCATTCAGCGTAACTATTACACTAAGGAAAAGAAAGTTGTTAGCTCAGCAAGAGTAGGTCAACCTTATTAATGCCACATTTACTGACACCATCTATCTACATTGGGGATTTGTGACAAAGAAAAAAAAATCAACGTAACGGTACACCGTTCGACACAACAGCGGCTAAAACATAATGCACCGTTGTTTCACACATCAAATGAGGGAAACTAATAACAGGGTAATCAGATTTTATTTTCAGTCAACAAGCAAAGTTAATAAAATATCACAAGTAGGGTTGATTCGTGACCTTCACGTCTTCAACCCTTAATACAGTCAGAGCCCGTTTATACAGTTATTGTCCGACGTCGCGGGAAAACAGGCACGAGAACACGGGGCATGCCAGAGCACCGTAATGTTAGCTGCTGTCGAAATGGAATGCAATGGTTTGGGTTTAGAACTTCAGAAACATCACTAAACCAGATGTACAATTACGCAACGAATGCCTTGACTTACCTTGACACAAAAAGGGCAATAACTTTTGCTGAAAACCAACACCGGGTTAGAATCAATCAGCTGCTGTATTCGGGATTTAAGTTCTGCCCGTCCGGAGTCATTCTCGATGGGAGGCATGATTTAGCAGAGCTGCTAACTGGTTTGGTTGCCTTCCAACTCTTCTTGTTAGCTTGCTAGCAAATCGTATAGTTCGCAATCTTACTGGATAAAGGGTCAAAAAGACACTTTAAATACAACACACAGCCAACACTGGACTCAAAAAGTTTAAGAATGCAAATTATTGTAAACAAGATGACAGCGGTATCCCGAGTGTCCTCATCTTGCCTCTACTCCAGCCGGTGTCTGCCTGCCCCGCGAAATACCGTGCGTAAAGGCAGAAGGGCCATATAAAATCCTGGGATTGTCCATCTGAGTGCCTGATCACAAGTAAAGTTAGTTCAAATTTGTTCAATTGAAAATATATTATTGCAATGAGTAAAAAATAATGGACATACACTAGGTGTTTCAAATCGTTTGTCTATTTGTTAATCTTTCGTAATCACACTATTCTACGGAAGACCAGCCGGCAAAATCTGCAGACACCAACATAATTCGATTCCCGTATATTTGGTGACATCTTGTGGTAAAAACAGAAAATACAAAATTGTATGCCAACCTTAGACCAATGTATAAGTATAAGTATATATACTTTTTTGATCCCCTGAGGGAAATTTGGTCTCTGCATTTAACCCAATCGGTGAATTAGTGAAACACAAACAGCACACAGTGAGGTGAAGCACACACTAATCCCGGCCTGCTACAATAGCGGCGCTCGGGGAGGGGTTAGGTGCCTTGCTCAAGGGCTCTTCAGCCGCGGCCCACTGGTCGGGGCTCGAACCGGTAACCCTCCGGTTACAAGTCCAGAGTACTAACCAATGGGCCACGGCTGCCCCTTGACTACCTAACCCAGGGGTTCCCAACCTTTTTCATTCCACGGACCAGACAACAGTTGTCATATTTCTGACTGACCGGTATCAGTATTTTGTGAGAGGGGGTGCGGACTACTAGGCCTACCCCTATTTGTATGCCTCTATATTTGATGACACCAAACTTAGTATTTCTTGATCAGGGAAACATTCGTTTATTTTTCTCTGTGGTTCCATAAGACCATTCAATTGTGCCGCAAATTAACAGACAGAAGCATTATTATTCACCATTTGGAAGCTTGGACTTTTGATAACCTATACATGACAATTGATAATCTTTTTCATGTATAATCTGTATAGTGCTTTACATTGTCAAATTAATCTTACTATGTCTCAATTAAATTTAATCAAACATGCCCTCCTCCCCCTCCTCTGCCTTTGGTGCTTCCATACCTTCTAGCTGCAGTGTATCCTTAGCAATGAGTAGATGCAACATATTGGGTCTTGAAATGTCCACAACTTAGAATCCATAGTATATATTCTGGAATATTCATGTTGTTTTATCCGATATAAATTGTGCAGATGAATAGTCCATCTTATACACACCCATTGAACCAACAAAAAAAATGCAAAAATAGAAACTTTTGTGTAGTTATTCCATATTTTGTGTAGTCATTCTATATCAGAACCCCTGACATACAATCAAAATAACAACTAGATTTACCGCAGAGCGGTACAAAATACGACCGCCACCCAGTCCAGCACATTTTTTCCACAAAAATAAATCACGCTGAAAGGCATATATGATTCTAACTGTCTCACTAAATTGCTGCTAGACAACAAGTACCAAAACATGATTAGTTCATAGATTATACATTAATTTTATACAACCCCACCCCCATCTTGCCTGTTCATAATTCTGAGAAATTCTTGAATTGTGTGTATGTGTGCGTGTACATGTTTATGTGTGTGTGTGTGTGTGCGCCCACCAAGTACATGCCCACCAAGTTTTGTGTACCCCGGTCTTTCAGTGTCCCGGGAATCCTTGACGGAAATTTGGCCATTTGGACTAAACCTATATGACCGCCCCTTCGCTTCGCGGTGGTCATAATAATAAAACTTCAGAGTGTCACCTTTCATTTGAGACCATGATTATGCTTCTACACTAAGGGGTTAAAATACAGTAGGCTAAGCCTTTTATTGTCAGTATGCATTGTGGGTAATCAAAAGTCCTATGGGGAGTCTCCATAGGGTGTTTTGCCAAACATGGACATACCTTTACAAATAACTGTGTAAACTACTCATTTTTTCTTTTATATTGATCTACTTTTACATGCAAAACCTGGTGCTAGGGCTCAGTTGTGTCTCTCAAGTGACTCAAGTACTTAGAGAGCTGAAATGCGGTTACATTAATTAATATTATTTGCTAAGAAACTACTGGGTCTAAGCTTTCTAAAGAGGTCAAGTACTGTATTTGATGGTAGGCCAAAATAGGTGGGAATAGTGCCCTCTGAAGGAGGCACAGTGTAATGTCAGAGGGAAAAGCCTAAAAATGGCCCATTCCAAATGAAGTTAAAGGCGCTCTAAGCGATTTTGGGTAACGTCACTTCTGTCAGGGGCGTCGAACTGGTATTTCAAGTCACTGTAAAATCCAATAAGTAAACCTTACTTAAAAAAAACATGGAAACCGATTGCCTTGAAAAATCAGACTAAAGTGGACTGGGATTCTAAAACTGAGCTTACAAGCAATTCCTTAGTGTAGTGTATTAACACTACAGCAAATTCCTCTTTAACCTACCTAGGTATTGCAAGTGAAGTGTACTTTAGTTTTCATTCATAAAACTCATGTTCTGAAGTTGAGGTAACTAATCAACCAATTCCTCATATCTGGAATATGTAGTAACAGTTACTTGAACAGCAAGTTAATCTTACTTGGTGAAACCATGGAAACCGATTGCCTTCAATTTAGCAAGTAAATATTACTCATATACACAAGTTTGAATAAAAATAGGCTCTATTCTAAAATAATGACATTTACAACTGCATCAGGTACAAATATGGCTTTGAATTATTTATTATTCTTGTAAAAACAACAAAATTGGCACAATTTAGCTGTAGCAACAACCTACATCTTCCTTTTTTCTCCTTGAACATTTTATAAAAATCTTTTTTAAAAGGCCTGAAACTAAAATATACAAACTTTAAGTATCTCAGTAGCCTGTACCAAATAAAAAACAACACAGTAGTCTAACCTAAATTAACACAATACATGAAAAATACTGTCTTCTTAAATGGATATTCCACCATTTGGAGAATTACACTCATTTTCCACCTCTCCTTGAGTTAAACAATTGATTTTTTTACCTTTCTCCAGTTCATCCAGCCGTTCTCTGAGACTGGCGATACCACTTTTAGCTCCAGCCTAGCATAGATCATTGAATCGAATTAGTCCATTAGCATCTCGCCTGCTAGCATCACGTTTAAAAGTGACTAAGATTCCCGGTAATTTTCCTATTTAAAACTTGTCTCCTTTCAAGTAAGAAAGTGTAATAAGACCAATGGAAAATCAAATGTAGAGATTTTCTAGGCTGATTTGACATGGAACTATACTCTCATTCAGGCGTAATAATCCAGTCACTAACCGATTTGTCTGCTGCAGCTCAACTTTGTTGCTGGAAGTTAGCCTACAGGGACTATTTTCAGGTGCTGCATGATATCATTGTGCTGCTGTGCCCATGGTGTTCCTTGATTATTACGCTGGAATGAGAGTATAGTTCCATGTCAAATCAGCCTAGAAAATCGCCACGTTTAATTTTCCGTTGGTCTTATTACACTTTCTAACTTGAAAGGAGACAAGTTTTAAATAGGAAAATTCCTGGAAATCTTAGTCACTTTTAAACGTGATAAGCTAATGGTCTAGTCAGATTCAATGACCTATGCTAGGATGGAGCTAAAACTAGTATCGCCAGACTCGGAGAACGCCTGGATGAACTGGAGAAAGGTAAAAATCAATTGTTTAACTCGAGGGGAGGTGGAAAATGAGTGTAATTCCTCAAATGGTGGAATATCCCTTTAAACATAAACATTAAACATACATCGTAAATGGTGTAAAACAGTGATTTATTTGCATGGCTAGACCGATGCCGAGGCACCCCCATTGAAAAAGCTGTTGGTAGCATCGGCTAGCTAGCGCCAGATTTCGGAGTGCAGGGGACAAGCCGAAATGAGCTATGAGACATACGTTCACACTCAGCATCATGTTTCAACACACTTTAAGTCAATATCACACCAGAATTCTCCTTTCAGTTTAGAACCATATAAGCTCAAAAAATAGAAAACATCTCAGCAGAAGATTTTTAAGACTTTGCCATTTTGGTGGTAGCTTGTTCTAACCCAAACAAGATGCAGAGTGCCTCAGGCAAACTTTTGAGACCATCCATTACCAGCCTCCCCTCAATGATGATGGCTGTAGACACTGGCTCCAGGTGGATAAGAGTTGATCAACCGGGTGTGTCATCATCAATGACCGGCAGCAGCCCAAAGGAGACTTGTGCCCACACGTCCTCACCATCAGTAACCTGTAAAACAAATAGAAACACAAAGACAACAGTTAAATATATGACTGATTAGTTATTAGAGTCCAAACTGTACCTTGCTGAAATATAAAATGAATTAACGGTAATGCTGCTGCAAGTAATCCAAGCTTTGTGTTGATCTCTTGAGGATGTCATGAAATGATACAAAAGATTTAGAAACATACAAGCAATTTTCAGCATTGTATTACATCCATGGAAATTACCACTTACCGTAAATGGTGTAAACCTGCTATTTATTTGCATGGCTAGGCCGATGCCCGAGGCACCCCCATCGGAAACCTGTTGGTAGCATCGGCTAATAGCCAGATTTCGAGTGCAGGGACAAGCCGAGATGAGCTATGAGACAAAAGTTCAAGGTATCATGTTTCAACACACTTTAGGTCAATATCATATCGAACTTCTTTAAATGTTGAATACACACTAGTATGAAAATCATGGGGCATGGAATGTTAATTTCAAATGACTATGAACGTGTGAAAAAATCTGCTTCAGTGCAGGGCTCCCCATATGACTAAAAAGTGCATAAACAATCCATATGAAGACAAGGTATTGGTTGTTGCCGAATAAACCCGCCATGTCTTAGACGATAATGCTTAAATAACTGACCTCTTTTGTCTGTTAAAAAAATGCAATGCGTTCATTTCCACTGCATGCTTACACTACCATCTTCTAAATTCGCAGCTAACCTTAACTTTGATTCTGTATTCACTACCTCCTGCTTTAAAATTCTAAATTAGCTGCCAACTTTGAATTGGACAGTAATTTACTAGTAGTTAAAGTTACACATTAATTTATCCAACTGTTAATGCAAAACATCTGTGGTGTGGTGGGGGGAAGGGGGACCATCGATCTAACGTTAGCTCCTTCAAACCAAAAAACATGCCTGGGCAAAATAAAACAGTTCACCAACATGTATATCCTTACAGCTTACCACAAAGTCTTCCAAAGGAAAAAGGTCTGATGTTTATTTTTTTTATCTTCTGAATGCTTTCAACAACGATTCTTTGGAAGAGCAAACTGAGAGGGCGAAAATTCAAATCACTCCAGCACAGTAACGTTAACGTCTTCCTTGCATGCTCCCACTTCTTCTTCTTCTTCTTCCCTGCAGAAATACGCGCAAGGGCGCCTCCTAATGGTAGAAATTTGTCACTGTTGAGGTTACTTGTCTCAGACAAGTTGACCTCAGTCTTATTATGAAGTAACATGCTTTTTTCAACATGGAAGTAACTGTTACTTTACTCTAATCATTAAGATGCACACATTTGTTGCTGAAAGTAAAGTAAACAAGGTTAATGCAAGTTTACACAAGTGTTAGATTTTACAGTGTGGGACTGATTACCAGGGTCCCAAGGGGGGAGAGTGCCCTTTAAAAGTCTGGAATATATGCATGAGGGGGGACATGAGGGCCCATCAGGACTGCCAGGGCCCAGGATCTTGTGCTACACCCCTGACTTTTGTTGACGCTCAAACAAAACAGCTCGCTTCTCTGACCAAAATGTCCAGCACCAAGAAATGCAAGCAAGCAAAATGTCCTTAGGGGAAACACCACCACCAACAACAATAACAACATGCCAATTTGATTTGAAGGTTTCCAGCAGTATGAATTATACATATTACTCTTCATAGCAACATCCAGATTTTACAAAGTTTCCGATGTGAACTTGAATAGATTTAATCAAGTCAATCAAATCATGTACCAAATAATTCGTTTTTGGGCCCATCTTTTTTTATCCACAAGGGGATGCAAGTGTGCCATGGATATGTGTAAATAACGGTGCTGAGACATAGAATTCTGTTTCACTTACAAAGAACTTAGTTTTGATTTGTTTCAAACATTTGATTGGTGTTACTAAAGGTTCAATTTCATCAATTAAAAACAGAAATCAGTGTTTTTTTTGAAGAATGTCTTATAGTCTTGTGGCTTTATCACATGGAATGCCTACCTCCAGATGTACTGGTTCATCTGTGTAGATTTTAGATGCAGGCACATGTTTGGAATGATCTGGTGGAAACTTTTCTGCAGAAACCACTTGTTTTCCTATACACAGAGAGTGACTATACAAGCTGCTCACACAAACATAGTTTAAGTACAGTGCATTCCAAGGCACTGGCTGGTACCTTTTCAGGGGTTTCAATGATTGCAAAAAAGGTTTTGTTGGATGTAAATGTAAACAGTGTGTTTATAAGCAACTGTATTCAAAGCTTTTCACTTTATGATTGCCACATTCATTCAACCCTGTTAAAAATATATGATTATGCAAGTGAAATGCTGAAAGAATAATCAAATAAATGATTGGCCTATATACTTTTTTTAAAGAATATATAAATTCACTCAACTCCAATACATTGCGGGTCGTTATCATAAGCAGTGAGTCTTATTCAGGCTTGTTGTCTTTCTGTCTCATTCAAATTCTGACTTAGTGCTGCAGCAAGTGTAATTTCGTGATTGGTAATGATGAATGCTGTGGCATGCAGATAGCACTGCATTGTGTTCAGACACCACTTGATATTTTCATCATATTTCACTATCCCCACTGAGTTGTGTACGCCTGGATATGGAGCATGGTTATGCATGGTAATGATGAGGAATCAGCGATATTCTTCCTCTTCATCATTTCAAGGGCCACTTGTACTTAAATAGTATAGTATAAATCCACTTGAGTAGAAAAAAGTTGCCAGACTTTTACTGGCACCATTACGTCTACTGTAAGTATAATTAATATTGTTGTGCGGTTCCACTTGTCGAGGTTGCAGCAATTGTGACTCATTGTTTTTTTCTCTCTCTAGGGAACCTTAGTCACAAGTCAAATGATAGTATTGTGATGCCTTTGAGTGACTCCCCACCCCCTCTCTCTCTTTCTCTCTCTCTCTCTCTCTCTCTCTCTCTCTCTCTCTCTCTCAGTATGTTCACAAGCCCTAAGTGATATTTATATTCCACATCAGCCATCACAGCTCCAGGTTTCTCTCAGTCTGGTAAATAGCAACTGAAACATTGTCTGAGTTTGGCGTCCGCATTCTGTGCGACAGACAGTTAAGACAATCATATCGATTTCGCTCAACAGTATAGAGAATAATAATGCAATTTGGCCCATTGTTCTGTTCATAGAACTGATCCTCTGATGGGTTGAATGGCCACTCAGTGGAGCTTATAATTAAGAATGGAGAAAAGGATTTGGAGAAGTAGAAGAAACGCACTTGCACAACACAAGGTGGAATTGCATTCAGGGCAATTTAAACCAATGGGCTGTATCATCATCATCATCAGATATCAAATAAAGGACATTAAAATACACTTGACTTACAGGAGTTCTGAGAGAAAAGGAAAAGAAGTATCCAGAGGAAAAGTCGGCTACACAATGTGCACTTGTTCATTCCAAAACATTTACCTTTTGTGTTATACACAACAGTCAGAAATGAATTGCGAACCAACTGTACAAAAGTATTATTAACTAATTCTCAAATGAATGGTTCTTCTGATTGCACCATACCTTAATGAAGAGGATTAGAGATCACATTACTGTGGGAAGTGACTTTAGGATCACTTATTCACTTATCACTTTAGGATCACTTATTCATTCAATTATTTGCTTTGACTTTCATTATGGAGGAAATGTATGGAAAAGAGCATATTCTGAGTGGGACAAAAGTGTGTAATAATGGTACAACACACTTTGCCTTTTATTTCTTTCTGCTGTTATGATTTTGAGGTGAGGCGTGCATGAAGAATATCTTCTGAATAAAGCAATTGCCATGAAAAATGAAACTGTATTGGAATTTGTGAAGTTCCCTCTGCAGATGCTACAGTGTGGAAACACTGGGAAAGTAATGGTTCAAATAAAAAAATTCTTATGAACAGTTTTGTCACGTTTGCCTACAGCTACTCTTAAGGGGTTTCGACTGTGGCTCCTGAAACCCAGTACTCATTGGCAAAGTAACTGAATGCATAAATCAAATTAGGGGCAGCCATGGCCTACTGGTTAGCGGTTCGAATCCCAACCAGTAGGACGATAAAGCAGACTTTGACTGTGAAGAACCACTTGACCCCCTCAACTGCTCCCCGAATGCATAGAGTCCCTTTCAAGAGAGTTCCATCAGCATCATAGTTGCCAAGGCAGCAATTTCACTGGATCTAAACAAATCAATCTGCCATTAGAAATCAAAGATTCTACAAGGATACAAGGAAGTTTATTGTCACATGCATATAGTTACTGGAAGTAAGAAATACAGTGAAATTATGTCTGGTGTCAGCCTATTTTGTGCATTTTTAGTAGAAAAGTGCAAGGGCTGCATAAAAAGGTGGGGAGGATTGGGATTGGGTGGGGGGCACCAACAAGGAGCACCCAAGAGCAACAGGGGCAAGGAAAAACTCCCTTACCAAGGAAGAAACCTTGGGCAGATCCACGGCTCAAGGGGCTAACCCAACTGCCAGGGGTCTTGGTGTGTGTGTTGGGGGGATGACAGGGGAGAAACCCATGCTTAAATAAAACTCTGTAGTCACGAATTTGATCGTGTTGGTATGAATATATGTTGTAGTATGTGATTCCTACACTGTAAAAAAAAATACTAACGTCTTAGAAAGGTAAAATTATTGAAAAAGAAAGCCACCGCTATGGTGATTTAGCGCTAGAATCTTTGATTTCTAATGGTAGATTGATTTGTCTGTCCACTAGCCACTTGTACCACTGTCTTTATGCCTCACTGTTTGCGTGCTATATTAGCACATCAGCACACATGCATAACCCCCGCCCCCCTCCATGCCACAGCCGAACTGTGGCCACACTTATACATTTTCTTAAATAGTTAAATATATAGATATATAGACTTTACTTTACTTTATTTCTGCATTGTTGCACTGTTGACTTACTCATTTGCACTATCACCATGACCACTATCACCATTGCACTCAGTCATTGCAAGCGCCTCTGATTTATTAATCACCACTATGTGGATACTGTTTTTAGAATTGATTTAGATTAAGTGTTAGTATAATTTGTATTTTTGTAATTTGTATTTTAGTATATTTTTCTATATTGTATTAAGTGTTAGTATAATTTGTATTTTAGTATATTTAGCATATTCTTTATCTTCTACTGTCCTTACTGCTTAGTTGTGTTTTTATATTATATACTTTAATTACTCTTTCTGCTGTTAAAGAATGTGTTTGTGTTGTATGTATGCTGCTGCTGAGACCTTGAATTTCCCCTGGGGATCAATAAAGTATCTATCTATCTATCTATTGTGCAATGCAATGAATTGTATAAGTGTTAAATAGACAACAACACACGCACCCTGAAGCTGCGCTTATTGTGGCCGGTGATTTCAATCAAGTACATCTGAACCGGTCCATGCCTGAATTTATTCAACACATTCACTTCCCTACACGTGGTGACAACACACTGGATCACTGCTACACACAGTTCAAGAACAGTTACAAAGCGAAGTCTCTACCAGCTTTCGGAAAATCAGATCATGCCGCTGTTTTCCTACTGCCTATGTACAAACAGAGAAGTCGGACGGACCCCCCAGTGACGAAGGAGGTCAAGCGCTGGACTGACCAATCGGAAGCCAGGCTACAGGACGCCCTTAGCAACGTTGACTGGGAGATATTCAAGACGAACTCTGCTGACATCAATGAGTTTACGGAAGTATCATTGAGTTACATCAATATGCTAACTGATTCCATCATCCCAACTGTAAAGATCCGAAGCTTCCCTAACCAGAAACCATGGGTGGATAGAGAAGTGAGAACGGCATTAAAGACACGCACCATGACTTATAATGCTGGGCTTATTTCAGGGAATATGACGGATTACAAAGCAGCATCTTATAGTTTACGTAGTGCAATTAAAGATGCTAAGCGGCGCTATAGAGACAGAGTTGAAGCTGATTTCTTGGAGGGTGATCCAGCACGAGTGTGGAAAGGACTCCGAACCATCACTGGCTTTGAAAGAAAGTCCCCTCCTATGATGAATGTGAGTAAAGCCCTCCCTGATGAACTTAATGCTTTTTATGCTCGCTTTGACATGAAAAACACAGACTATATTGGACTAGCTGCAGCATGTGAAGCAAATGAGGATGCACCTTTCTGTGTCTCTGAGGTCGATGTGAGCAATGCCTTTAGGAGGGTAAATTGTAGAAAAGCTACTGGACCGGATGGAATTTCTAACAGGGTTTTGAAATCCTGCGCTGCTCAGTTAGCTCCTGTGTTCACTTATATCTTTAACACATCATTGGCTCAAGAGACAGTTCCTACTTGCCTCAAGCAGTCTGTTATTGTTCCAGTACCGAAAACAAAAGTCCATCATGTCTGAATGACTACCGCCCAGTAGCCCTGACGTCTACAGTGATGAAGTGTTTTGAGAAGCTTGTGAAAAACATTATCTGCTCATCCCTCCCTGCCTCCTTCGACCCCCTCCAATTTGCTTACAGAGCCAACAGGTCTACAGAGGATGCCATCTCAAACCTCATGCACACCACCTTAACTCACCTGGAGGAGGGGAATGGGAATTATGTGAGGATGCTGTTCATTGACTTTAGTTCAGCATTCAACACGATAGTACCTCTCACCTTGGTCACAAAGATGAAGGCCTTAGGACTGAACACCACCCTGTGTCACTGGATATTTGACTTCCTCACCAACCGTTCACAAGTGGTTAGAGTGGGGGGTCTGACATCTGACTCATTAACCATCAGCACTGGTGCTCCCCAAGGCTGTGTTTTGAGTCCACTGCTGTACAACATCTACACACATGACTGCAAAGCCAACAGTAGTCATACCTCCATCATCAAGTTTGCAGATGACACAGTGATCTTGGGCCTGATTAGTAACAACAATGAACAGTTCTACTTGGATCAGGTTGATGAGGTGGCACAGTGGTGTCAATCTAACAGCTTGACACTGAATATCAATAAAACCAAGGAAATGGTAGTGGATTACAGAAGGCAGCAGCAGAACTACAGTTACACCCCACTAATGATCAGCGGGCAACCTGTAGAGAGAGTCACAAGTTTTAAATACCTTGGTGTCCACATTACTGAAGACTTAACATGGACTGTTAACACTCAATATGTTCTGAAGAAGTCCAGACAAGCGACTCTACTTCCTTCGTCAGCTAAGGAAATTCAAAGTTTCTACATCCATCATGAAGGCCTTCTACACTTCAGCGGTTGAGAGTGTTCTAACTGGTAGCATCATCACCTGGTATGGGAACTCCACAGTTAGAGATTGTAGTACTCTGCAGAGAGTAGTGCGCTCAGCTGAACGTACTATAAGAACTCAACTCCCTGCTCTACAAGATATCTATTCCAGAAGAGTACTCCTAAGAGCCCAAAAGATTCTGAAGGACTCTTCTCATCCTAACAATGGATTATTCCTACCGCTGAAATCAAGAAGACGCCTATGTAGTCACAAAGCCAGAACTGAGAGACTCAGGAGTTTTTTTTATCCCCAGGCCATCCGAACTCTGAACTCACACTATACTGACTTTGCACACATTCACTCCTCAGCACTCTCAAACATTTCCCAACTCTGAACTCACACTATACTGACTTTGCACTCATTCACTCCTCAGCACTCATGACCCCCCCCCCCACACACACACCTACAAGACTTTTAGCACTTTTACATCCCTCTCCCTATGCTACAGACCTTTTATTTATTTTCTTATTTCATCACACGTCAAAAACACACACACACACACACATATCTGACTTTCTCCAACTTTTTTGCACACTTTTTATTTATTATTTTGATTTCTCCTCCATCTACCCATGTCCTTGATTGCCTAGCCTTTCTGCCCCCCCCCCCCACCCCACCCCACCCCCTCCCCAACACACACACTTACATCATCACTGTCATCACTTCACATACATACAGCACTCCTCTACATACTTGCTGCACACTGCCCCCCACACACACACACAGCACATTGTCTTCAGGATCTTCTCCAACACACATCCTCTACATACTTACAGCACACTGCCCCCACCTACCCACCTACACACTACACACACACACACACACACAGTCACTGCTCCACTCCCCTCCCGCCCACACACACATCTTCACTGTCATCACTCACATACATTACATACAGTACTCTGCTTGCAATAGTAAGTCCCTGCCCCCCCCCCCTACATACACAGCACATTATTTCATCAGGAAGCTTCTCCAACACACATCCCCAACATACTTACAGCACACTGCCCCCCCCCCAATACACAGCACATTGTCTCATGAGGAAGCTTCTCCAACACACATATTGCACACTGCCCTCTCCCCACATACACAGCACACTATCCCATCTCCCCTGTCATCCCCCCAACACACACACCAAGACCCCTGGCAGTTGGGTTAGCCCCTTGAGCCGTGGATCTGCCCAAGGTTTCTTCCTTGGTAAGGGAGTTTTCCTTGCCCCTGTTGCTCTTTGGGTGCTCCTTGTTGGTGCCCCCCACCCAATCCCAATCCTCCCCACCTTTTTTATGCAGCCCTTGCCACTTAATCTACTAAACCCCTCTTCTACTGCACTTTTTTACCCCCATTAATGCACAAATAGGCTGACACCAGACATAATTTCACTGCATTTCTTACTTCCAGTAACTATATGCATGTGACAATAAACTTCCTTGTATCCTTGTATCCTTGTATCTATTCTACCGTCATGGAAACGCTACGTCACACTTCGGGACTCTATAGACCCTTTCAACAATAAAAACAAAAACAATGCTTGAACATTCTATTTGGTTCCCAATCTACTTCCTCTGCATTAAGATAACTATGGAATGTTAAAACGGAAGCCTTGTGGGGCCAACTATGATGCTGATAATGGAACTCTCTTGAAAGGGTCTATGCATTCCCATGTAAAGACTGATTGTTGCAGGCTGCGCCGGGATTAGTGTGTTCTTCACAGTCAAAGTCTGCTTTATCGTCAATTTCTTCACATGTCAAGACATACAAAGAGATCGAAATTACGTTTCCCACTATCCCACGGTGGAGACAAGACATATTTTACCAATTAAGTCCACAAACAAACATAACATTCAAGTAAACAATATAAAAAGTAAATAAGAAGGCACATGCAATGAAGAAATAAGAGCAGCAAAATTTGGGTTGAAATTGTGCAATTGTGCATACAGTAGACAGTCAATATAATAGTGCAAAAGTCAGGCCAATAAATGGCTGAGATAATTCTGTTTGACCTAAGTATGCAAGTGCCATAGTGGTACAAGTTATGTAAGAGCAGCAGAAGTGTGTTCAGAAGTGTTTTCAGGACAACAGGACAACAAGTGTGCAAGTGTACAAGTGGAGTAGTGCAAGTGGAGTAGTGCAAGGCAGCCATTGTGGGTCCAAAGTCCAGGATGTTAGCTGAGGGTGGAGGGGGGAGAGGGGGGAGAGAGTTCAGCATCCTAACAGCCTGGTGTATGAAGCTGTTGGTGAGTCTGGTGGTGCGGGAGCGCAGGCTTCTGTACCTCTTCCCAGAGGGCAGTAGATCAAACAAATTGTGAGCGGGGTGACTTGCATCACTCACAATTGTGGTGCCTTGAGGGGTGAGGTGGGTGGTGTAAATGTCCTTCAGGGAGGGGAGTGAAGAACCAATAATCCTTCCAGCTGTGTTCACTATGCGCTGCAGGGCTTTCCTGTTGTATTCAGTGCAGCTTCCGCCCCACACAGCGATACAGCTGGAGAGGATGCTCTCAATGGTGCCTCGGTAGAATGTGGTCATGATGGCTGGTGGAGCACTTGCTCGCCTGAGTTTCCGCAGGAAGTAGAGGCGGCACTGAGCTTTCTTCGCCAGCTTTCTTAGTAGAGGCGGCGCTGAGCTTTCTTCACCTCACTGTGTGTGTGTGTGCTGAGTGTGTTTCACTAATTCACGGATTGGGATAAATGCAGAGACCAAATTTCCCTCACGGGACTCAAAAGAGTATATACACTTATACTTACTTGAATACATCAAAATTCAACCAAGTATAAGAGAGACTAAATAAAACAGAAGTACACAGAAGTATGAGTCTACTTAGGTGCCAAGTTGTCACAATCAACAGACAACTACTAGCACAGTATGACATTCTACTCATAGGTTGAACAACGATGAGCATTACTTGACAATATTGTCAATGTCAATTTATCAATAGCACATTGGAAAACAACAGCAGTTGATCAAAGTGTAAAATCAAGACTACATAATGAAATAAAAAACATAATCAGTTCTAAACGAAACAAGACAAAAATGACAGTCAAACTGAATTTAATCTAGAGTACATTTGTTTTAACTCTACCTCATGAGATCTACATCCACAGTGATTTGTGTGTTTGCAAATTAATTTAGCTTTTATCCCTTCAGTGGTGGATTCTTAATTAGAGAGTATGTCAGTGGAAAGTCGTGTGTCAAGTGATAAAGCAGCATCCCAGCAGAAGTCATCTGAGACAATTAAATATTGCTGGTATGTCTTGGCTTTCTCACAAAAATATGACAACACACCTTATGTGCTTCTGTATAGTAATATCCCAAACTGTTCAAAAACAGTTTGGTGAAAATGAAACCAACCAACAACGAAACCAACCGTTTGGTAGGAATGAAAGCATCAAGCTACTCCTGAAAAATTGAATATGTTCATTATTTTTTGTCATCAATATATTTGGTGGAAAAAATGCATGCGTTTGCTTCTTAAGCCTGTGTTATTTCCCAAAAGTCTCACATTGCTGCAGTGGAACAGTGCTTTCGCCAGGGGGATTTTTTTTTCCGAGGCCAAATGAGCTACGGCCCAATTAGGAGCTATTTAATAAATTACGACGGAAAGTCTCACTAACTGAGGAGTGCTAAGATGGAGCTTCTGTTTACAAAACCACACGGCTCAGCGGGTGGTTTCCAGAAGACAGAGCAAAGCTATGTTAATTGCAATCCCCAAAAGGTGAACATGTTTATTTTTTAAAAAAGGCACACATTCTGAGGCATGCACTAAGTTCTCCTTTCTCTGCCATTTGATGCACAGAGGATAAACTAAAAGAATGAAGAAGTGAAAGATAGATAGATAGATAGATAGATAGATAGATAGATAGATAGATAGATACTTTATTGATCCCCAAGGGGAAATTCAAGGGCCTCAGTAGCATACAGACATCACACACAACATGCACTTACAGCAGAAATGGTAAACATAAGTATAAGTATAACCATATAACTAAACTCCACTGTACAATAAATACAGTAGAAGATAAGAAAGATAAGAAAACTAACAAAACTAAATACTAAATACACTATATAAGTTAAATTAAGAAAGTCCAATGTGCTTGAGGGTGATCAAGCATAAGACGCTTGTAGTGACAGGGCCGGGACTGGTAAGGTGCTAAAGGGAGTGAGTGTCATGGTAAGGGTGCAAACAGTAGTCCAACAGTCCTTAGTTATGTGTGCATGGCAAGGTGCTCAAGAGAGTGAGTGTCATGGTGAAGGTGCAAAAAGTAGTCCAACATTAGTCCAACAGTGCAAGAGTAAGAGTAAATACAACGTGTCATTGCAGAGAAGTCAAAGAAAAATTATCTGTTTCTTCATGGGCACTTTCCTGTTGTCTGGCTCATCCAGACCAGGCAGTGTATCAATGTCCCAGAAGAAAGTGACGTGTCAAGCCATATTTCGTTTCAGCTGATGTGCAGCTTCAGGTTTTTCATCCAACAACACAACTGTCTGTGCCACTGATGGAGTAAAATATGTCATGCTGGTCTGTGTATGATGCCCCCTGCAACATATAGAGGCTGGGTAGCTGCAGGTAGATGCAGTCTTTCCTATTCTGGCCTTAAGAGCCGAAGATTGATCCAAAGTTTGCAGGAGAAGCTAAAATACAAAACCGATCTCAGATTCCTGTAGAGTTCCTTGATGGGTCATATATTGTTTGAATGAATGTTGCATAAACGTATAATGCTGTATAATGTATAATGAACTCAAAAGTGACCAAATATGAGTGTTCCCTTTCACTCGACTTGTGGCTCCTTGTTTCCCTGTGTGCGTGTGTGTGTGTGTGTGTGTGTGTGTGTGTGTGTGTGTGTGTGTAAAGTTCCCTGCTCATAAGCAAAATACTGTAAGGTTTCCTTTTGACAATACACTACCAGTAAAGCAATATTAAAAATGCTTGTCTTGGCCTCGTCTCCACCTGCTCTGATTTCACACCGTCTAAATGTGTTGTATGGGGAGCTGCACAGATAATGACATCCCTGGCAGCAGGAGGAATGCCTGGGCTGTTGGTTAACCATCGACTTCTCTCTGCTGCCCTCCTGTGCTCTGCCTCTCCCTCGGAATCGAAGCTGTCGTCTATGCAGGCACTCCTTGCGTGGTCGATACCTTGTTACCACGGAAAAAATCAATTATCTCGATAAAGCGGGGGGGGGGAGCAGTGATAATGAAGGAGGGTTCCTCCTCCCCTCGATGATAGCCGCCGCCATTAAATATGAATCTATCAGGCCTCTGTTGTGCCGGCGCCACTGCCTCTAGAGACTCTCCAAATGTTCTCTTTTGGCTCAAAAGCGGGCTTCCAACCTCTATTTTACCGCCCTATCTGCTGTTAATTGCGGGCTGTAAATCGTTGATGCTCTGGCCTCTTTCAGGGCAGCAGCGTGTACATGCAAGATTGCGATTCTGGCTAGAAAACTGCTGTGATGGGGTGTGTGTGTGTGTGGGGGGGCAGCTGGGTAAGAAAGAAGGAGCTCATGAATTGCCTCTGGCCCTGCATGTGGTAGGGGACTTGTCAATACAGTGTCCAGTATAGCTCACACAGAGCTGGACTTTATGGCCAGGGTGAAGACATGGGTGAAAAGCCACGATTGGACTGCTCCTGGGGAGAAGTCAATTAGGATGGGAAAATCATGGTGACAACTAGTGAAACTTTGATGAGGGTCTGCATGTAGTGTCCTGTAGTGCTCATCGGCGCTCAAGAAAGGCAGACTAACATACACACACACACACACACACACACACACAAACATCAAATCTTTTCACACACAAACATCAATAGCCTGGAAACTGGCTTCAGACACCTCTCTGCCTCTAGCACTCTAGCAAATGAGCCACTGTCTTAATTAGGCCGACACAGACACAAAGTGCTACTCCTGAACACTACACCAGATAGGACAGATGTGAGATAACAGCAGATGAGATAACAACATAAGCTGGGTGGTAGCCTGTATTTTTCAAATACCAACAAAAATGGCCGACCGTCAGGATCTATCTATCTAATCGTTCATTCTAAAACATTGGTGTGATGGTACCTGCTGAGAGTGATGAAACAATGATGAACTTTATGATTACTATGGACCAGAGCAGTATGTCTGCTCTGGTCTATAGTAACCATAGTAATCAAATGGTCCAAAGGTAATGGACATAAATGGGAGGGATCTAATTAGAAGCAGGAGAACGGACATTTGTTGTCATCTTTGTTCTAAATCCCCACACTATTTCTTCTAACTTTGTGACAGGAGGAAATCCAGAACTCACTGAAGTCACTATAAAACTCTACTAACTTTCATGGCTTTTTTCTATTACTGACTTCCTTTATTATCTGCAGAGCTGTTTTGAAGACTTGACTGATGAATGCTTGATAGACAGTAATACAGATACAGAGAGACAACATGACAACTGCAAATGAGGGAGAGAAAGACAGAGAAAATCATAACTGAGGCAGGAAGCTCTTCAGACACACATACTGTATTCTCTTGGAGCTCCTACAAGCACCAAGACACTTAGCAGCAGCCTGTTGTGTTCTATGCCAAATTGTGCAGAATAAATAGATTTGCAGTGCAGCTGCTGCACTGACTTTGTCTCTATATTTCCCAGTTACTATCTCCACCTCATCATCAGGAAAACCGTTTAAAGCAACTCAATTCTGTTCTTTTACCTGAAAAGAACGGCTTCAAAATCATTCTGATGCTACACAGATTTAGAATATGGAGAATTAAGTCTCTGACATTGCCCATGCGGGACTGGAATGTGTGGTCTTACGTAACATTGTTGATCTGGTAGGATCATGACCCCTTTAGTCAGGGTTCCATCTTAGCGCTAAAATGGCATTGAATGCCATGGTGTTTCTTTAAAGACGTTCTCCTTCAGAATAAGGGCTACTTTAAGCTTGTCAAAGAAATGTTTTCAAGTTTTACACAAAGCCTTTTCAATCTCTCAGGAAGCTTGGCTACTCAGCCGTTATGTGTTTTAACTGGTGTCGGTGAAGCCTCAACTGAAAGCGGCTGGTCACTGGAACTCAGGTCGGGTGGAATGTCTCTGTCAGGCTGCACATCCTGCACAGGTGTTGGTTGCTGAGGCTCCTGGATTAGTCAGGTCAAGTTTATTTATATAGCGCATTTCATACACAGAGGTCATTCAATGTGCTTTACATAAACAAAAGCAAACAGTAATAACAAATAAAAGCATAAAAGGGCAATAGTGAAAGAATAGTTTAAAAGGTAAAGGTCATAATAATAATAAAAAAAAACACATAAACAAAAACATAAAACGCACAAGGTAAAATCATTAAAAAAAAATAAAGAATAATTAAAAAGACAAAGTAAAAGATACAAGGTAGAATAATTTTCAAGGCAGATTCAGAATTTGTAACTCAGTGCAGTTAGCAGAAAGCATCTGTGAACAGTTTGATCTTAAGTCTAGATTTAAAACTGGCTACAGTTGGGGCCTTTTAATATCATCTGAAAGTTGGTTCCAGAGCTGAGCCGCATAGCACCTAAAAGCTGCTTCACCATGTTTAGTTCTAACAGCAGGTTTTACTAACCGTTTTTTCTCCTGAGACCTGAGAGATTTGGAGGGTGTGTACTGCTGAAGCATGCCTGAAAGGTAATTAGGTCCTGCTCCATTTACTGATTTATAAACAAGCAGTAGTGCTTTAAAGTCAATTCTGTAACTTACTGGAAGCCAGTGCAGGGACCTAAGAATTGGAGTAATGAGGTCAGTTCTTTTAGTTTTTGTGAGAACCCTAGCTGCTGCATTTTGTATCACGTGAAGCTGTTTGATAGTCTTTTTAAGAAGGCCTGTGAAAAGTCCATTGCAGTAATCAACCCTGCGGGAGATAAATGCATGAATGAGTTTTTCTAAATCATCTTTTGATGTCAGCCCTCTAAGTTTGGCAATATTTTTGAGGTGGTAAAATGCTGATTTAGTTATCACTTTCATGTGGCTGTTGAAATTTAGAAAACTGTCAATTAATACACCAATATTTCTCACAGTATCCTTTGCTTTCAACCCTTTTGTCTCAAGAAGAGTGGCAACCCTAAGTCTTTCCTCCTTTTTACCAAATATAATTACTAACAGTTTTTTCTTTGTTCAGCTGAAGAAAATTTTGAGACATCCAGGTGTTGATTTGTTCAATACACTGACATAGAGATTCAAGGGGACCATAGTCGTTTGGTCACAGAGCTAAGTAAATTTGTGATGAAATCAAATTATTTTGGATGATTTGTCCAAGTGGGAGCATATAGATGTTGAATAATAGTGGTCCCAAGATCGACCCCTGGGGAACACCACAGGTCAAGGACGTTGGTGTTGAGGTACAGCAACAAAGCAACTCCTTTCTTGTAGATATGATTTAATTGTTGTTCTTATCTGCCGACCCATCATCAGTTGAGCTGGACTCACCTTAGTGGCCTGAAGAGGGGTGGCATGGTTGCTCATCAGGGCAGCAAAAGGGTCAGACTGTTTCAACAGCGTCATCGCTGTCTGCACAGCCTTTTCTGCTTCGCCATTAAATTGAGGAGAGTGGGGACTGGTTGTAACATGTTGAAAGTCATAGTCTTTTGCAAACTGCTGGAAGGCTCTGCCAGAAAACTGTGGACCATTATCAGTAATGACAATATTAGGACATCTCGCAAACATGTTCTTCAGTCTGAAGCGTGTTACATATATCAGCCTTTCCCATGGGTGGCTAGGTAGCGGGGTTGTAAACCAGAAGTTCTCTTCTCTGGGTTGGTCTTGATTGTTGACAGTCTTTGCCGCTACTGACTAACTGTTGAATGGCAGGCCACCAAATGCTCATTTGAGCCCTCTCTCTGCATTTCACAATGCCCTAATGATCACTGTGAATCCTTTGCAGTATGTCAGCATGCATACTGTTAAGGATTATGATCGCCATATAAGACTAACCCCTGGGAGATGGATGTCAAGCATTGTGATATGGTTTTACAGCATGTGGCCAACCAGTGCTTACATAGTGTTCCACCTTTTCCAGGTCTTTGTCCCTCTCAGTCTCCGCTTTCACCCTGTCCAGTTTGGTTTGTGAGATGGGCCATGCGCTGCCCACTTCATAGGCCTCTGCCTCCTGAATCAGCTCACAGCGATGACCTCTGTGGTGATGACTGGCTGGGGGTGTCTCGAGAGTGTGTCAGCTACAACTGGGTCTTTACCTGGCTATGGGGTTGCAGTGCATCATTTGCATGAGCAGTCTTTGGCACCCAAGTGGGACTGAGTCAAGGCTTTTGGCATTGATCAGTAGAGCCCGTGGTTTGTCGTTGGCTTGAAGAGTAAAGCTCTCTAGGCCATATAGAAATCTTGAGAATTTCTCGCATGCCTACACAGCGGCGGGCCACTCCTTCTCAATAACATATTATGTTGTATATCTGTTTGTATTACAACTAAATAGATCCCTACAACAGTTTACAGAGAAGGTGGTTAACAAGTAGGACACTTAACTACCAAGAGTTAATTTAATTTGGGGGCAGCCGTGGCCCACTGGTTAGCACTCTGGACTAGTAACCGGAGGGTTGCTGGTTCGAGCCCCCGACCAGTGGGCTTTGGCTGAAGTGCCCTTGATCAAGGCACCTAACCCTTCACTGCTCCCCGAGCGCCACTGTTGAAGCAGGCAGCTCACTGCGCTGGGATTAGTGTGTGCTTCTGTTCACTGTGTGCTGAGTGTGTTTCACTATTTCACGGATTGGGATAAATGCAGAGATATACTTATACTTATACTTAATGCAAGATTCTTGGAATCCACCATTAATTAAGATAGGTCTGACAATACTCACAATAGCAACTACTTTTGATATCATTTTCCAAATCACCTTGGTTAGTAAATGGTCTTATGAAGGACAAATGAAAACACCAGCCATTTCCACTGGACCCTCACTGTTGTTTAGTGATGGAACACCTAGCAAATATGCAAGAAAATAATTCTCAGCACGACATTGCGACATTTGGCAACAATATTTCCAAAAGGCACCATTAAGCATGTTAGCAGGCTTTTATCAGTGTCAGTCCGGCTGTTGAATGTGTTTGCAAGGTATTTGCATACCTTTGAGGTAGTTTTAGATGCTTTAAATCATCTAATTGTCTCCCGAGCAGAACATCATTATGCCTTTTTGTAAGAAAAGACAGCGCGTAGCAGACTGTCCTGATGCTTCCAGGGAATGTTCAGGGGGCAAGCCTGACATTTTGGGACACATCACCTTGCCTATTCTTGAGTAAGTTGTGAAGTTGAGCAGCTTCTCCCAACCTGTGGAGAGCTCAGCCCATTAGTTTACAGTCATTAACATTTTGCATACTTAACGATTACAAATAAACATTTACACTGCCTGGCAAAACGAGTTTGGCATAGAGAATCCATAGGGAGGGTTAGAAAAAGAAGAACCTATTGGTGGTGGTGGTTTCAGTGTCTTGTGTCTTTTCTAAATGTCCAGCCCGTTTCACATGTAATAACAGCAATACACACATTTGCATTTAACACTGCTTTCCCCCAATCCCAATGAAAAGTAGTAACTAATTGAAGATGATTAGTCTGTTTCATGGTCATGGTAAGATTGATGACACTTAGTTATTTCAAACTCAATCTACCCGCCCGCACGCATCCACACACACACCCTAAAAGTAATTCTAGAAGGGAGGGGAAATGATCTCCAAAGTTGGGTTGTGTTGCTTCCATCCCACCGAGCACTGACTTTTTGTTTTGCCTCACTGCTTAGGCTGCTCATCCAGAATAAAGGCAAGTAATGAGATGGAGGAACCATATAATCTTCCCAAATAACAGAGCCTCTCACGCTGCTTCTGCTCGGCAAAAGGGAGGAGGGACAACCACTAATCTAAAACTAAAGACTAGAGAAGAGGGAAAACACATCCATTTATATGGGTCTACTTTATTACAACAACAAATGCAGACAAAACACACACACACACACACACACACACACACACACACACACACACACAACACACGCACTCCAAACATCGGTTTGATCTGCGGTCCCTATAAGAGATTGAGCTAGACATGAATATCCAATGTTATTAATGTGCTTCCATAACTAGACATATCCAATATCCAATGTTATTTAGGTATTGAATAATTACTTTGATAACATTTGAATGGATCTCTGAGTAGGCCTCTTGACTCAACACCAGAGCAATTGGTTATATCACTTCTGTCAATCACATCTTGTGTTGTCCAGTTCTCCATCCTTTTTGTCCTCCATCCACACACACACACACACACACACACACACACACACACACACACACACACACGCACAAACGCGCACGCACACACACACACACACACACACACACACACACACACACACACACACACATACATGGAACTTAGTCTGCAAGTGTCACTGCTGGACGTGCTTTGCTGACAGCATGTTCAATCAGTGGCATATAGAATGCCAGGATTGCAGGGCTTCACATTTTGCCATTTGAAAAACAACAATAAGCAGTGGGCCAAGGTGAACGCATGTCAGATACATGTTCTGGTTCTCGGTTCTTTAAATTACATGTTTTGTTTATGAGCCAAAAGAGATGGTGGCAGGAGTAGTCTCACAAACACAAATACATGATAGAGTGTGTGTGTGTGTGTATGTATGTATTTACGTGTGTGTGTGTGTGTGTGTGTGTGTGTGTATGTGTGGGTGTGGGTGTGTGTGTGCACTGTGTGGCTAGGTTGTCAGAGTTGTGCAGAGAAGCAGAGTGGGGAGGGCTATAGATTTCCCCCACTGAGCTCAGGGCTGATGAAGCAGTGGCTCTGCCACACCACACCACCCTCTTCTGCTTAATCCTGATGTCTGACCCCTCCAACTCTCCTCATCCACCTTTCCTTCAGAGCAAGGCTGACCTTTAAAGTGCTGGATCAGTCAAGAATTGGCCTTTTGTTACCTTCCGAGGTTTGAATAAGGGAGAGACATAGCCAGTCGTTAATAACCCTTTTTATGTCACTGGACTAAATGGCTCCCCAGCAGTTTTCTTAGCTAAACGAGGAGTAATGAAAGAATCGGTTTGAATTTTTTCACGGGCCATTGCTAATGGCAGCTAACAACGGACAAAAAAAAATGAAAAGCACGGTAATGATGACGCTTGTGAGGAGTTAGCTGCGCTGCGATGA
>NC_063198.1:27038881-27083881 GCF_017589495.1 Alosa alosa
ATTTGCTCTACAGACACTTCAGGTAGGGGCGGCCACAGCCTAACCTCAGTGAAACGTTTGTAAAACTTAACCATGATACTTAACCATGAAGGCCTACTAAATGGCTTGGGCAACGGTAGCATGATAACATGGTAGCCAGATAACATGAACAGCTATATTAACTTGTTACAATCATCATAACGTTAGCTGACTTCTTTTAATCATACAACTGAAGTTAATTTCTGTGAGTGCTGTCAGCTGGCTCGTGGCGCAAGTTGATAGACGTCTGATTAACAAGCAAACAGGTCAATTTATTCGTGGTTCGATACCCACGTGAAGTTAATTTAGGTGTTTGTTTTTTGGGTGGCATATTCATGGTCCAGTGCATGTAGTACTACATACATTTTTGACTTTTAAACATGTCATGCATGTTTGTGTGCGTCTCTAGTATATCAGAAAGTGACAAATCTGCAAGCGGCCACATCTGTCAAAGACTCGTCATCAATCATGAAACGTCATCAACGCAGCCAGTTAACACGGAAGCCAGTTGCCATGTAACACCGGCCGATGAGCCTGCATGATGCGGGCCGGCCCATGGAGTTATTACAGCGGCCCCAAGTCATCCGCGGCCATCGACTTGGCTAATCTTCCGCGAAAATCTCCGAGATTCACACTATCAATTGCCATATCTTGCATAAAATACCTGTGATACCTGAGATACCTGTGGAGCTGGACCAAGCACTCCAAGGTAAGGCAGAAAAAAGATGTAAGTACTTTGCCAATCATGCACTGCAACCTGCAACATCTATTTGCAGAGAGCAAAATGCGAATGCTAGACACAAGGCCAGTCTTGTGAGGATGGGTGTGTGGTGTAGAATATGGCGTGAGGAGAAGAGCTAGCTCGCCGGGTCTGATTGCCATGTGTGGGCACTAGTAGTGTTAATTTCGTCAGACGAGACGAGAGGAAATATGTTCGTCGACAATCTTTTTTTTCCATGACTAAGACGAGACGACGACGAGACGGCACTAATGTCCTGAAACACTAACTAAGATTATCTTAAGATGCATTATTGTTGACGAAAAAGGACGAGACTAAAATGTTTTGCATTAAATAAAAACTAAGATAAAATCTCTCTTCATTTTCGTCTACAAAATGAGAAGACAGAATATCTAGCTGTTACGTTTTCAAAATATTCCGAATGAGTTCATGCTCCTGTAGGCTATTCTACGTGCTGTTGCTGCAACCCTGTGGCTGCAACACGAAATTACATGGAACAAGAACACTGGAGATTTCTGCCAGAGTTAAGCTAACTACCTAGTTTTATGACACAATACTACATACCCAGAAGTTGAAGCTTCTCTCATACAAACTAACATCCCCCAGAATGTCCATACGAAAATGTTTAGCATGTAATGTCAACTATTTGACTAGTTAGACTGATGATGCAAAGTTTGCTAGCAAGTAAGCTAATATGGAAAGATCGCTAGCAAGTTAGCTATGGATAAGATGGAGAGTTTGTTTGGGGAATGTGTTGCCTTTGGGCGCATATCGCCATCTAGCGTGGCGGAGTAAAACATTAATACTTGGGTCTATGACAGTGTTTCTCAAACTGTTTCAGACAAAGGACCACTTAACTAACCCTAGCTAAAAAAAAGAAAGATTAGACCTACTTCACCAGTATATTAGTCTACCCAATAGGCCTACTCACTGAACCACCTTGCTTATTGTCTTTGCACTTTGCTTATTGTGTCAGAGGATTCATGTGATTTAAACTGGCATATCTTACATAGACAGTGTTGCAGAACTGTTTGGATTTACATACAAGTTGGTTCAATATTGCAAACAACTCATCTATATTATATTTTACCACGTCTGCTCGCGGACCACTTGGGATAGCTTGCGGACCACCACACTTTGAGAATTCACTGGTCTACGAATATCATGACAGTGGTCCAGTCAGATCTTTTACTGTCTATGGTCAAATCCCAGCCGAGCTATAATTGTAGCTTGACTTACCTGTGCATGTAAACATACTGACTGACAAAAAATCAGAATGAGTAATTATAACAGACGAGTAGCTCTGTGGACACACAATATTGTTGGAAAATTGAGATGTGTGAAACACTATTTGATTCAAATGGTAATCAGAAATAATTGGTTATAAAAAAAAAGACTAAACTGTTTTGACTAAAACTGACTAAGACTAAGATACCTTTAGTTTTCATTTGACTAAAACTAGACTAAAATGACGAGACTTTTAGTCGACTAAAACTTGACTAACAAAAATCATATTTGAATGACTAAATATGATAAAGACTAAAAAGGACATTTCGTCACAAGACTAAGACTAAATTAAAAATAGGTGACAAAATGAACACTAGGCACTAGCGCAGTAGAGTGTTTCCCTCACGTGCTTGTGGGATTCTCCGCATTGACAAATGTTTAATTAGTCGAAGCGCTGTCTGAAAAGCATATTTCCTCACAAGTCCCCTTTTATTAGAAGACATAAAAGCTTTTTTTCTTGTTTGATGTAAAGTCTTCTTGCTTCGAAGCAGGCCCACTATTGGCTTATCTGTCTAATGCATTTTCTTTGTCACTCCCTTTTTTAAAAAGAATTTCATTTCCAGGCTTTATATTTACAATACAACACATTATTTAAAAGTATTTTAGCACAACTCTGACACAGACAGGAAATAAATTGCCACTAAGAGGCAACAAATATCGTCAAGACTTCTGGATGGATTGAATTTGCGCATTGTGATTTTCTTTTCTGTATGAAGCAGGGGCGGAGTGGCAATCGGGACGATCGGGAGTTTTCCCGGTGGTCCGGCCGATGAGTCTGCGTGATGCGGGCCGGCCCATGGAGCTATTACAGCGGCCCCAAGTCGTCCGCGGCCATCGACTTGGCTAATGCACTAAGAATCTTCCGCGAAAATCTCCGAGAGTCACACTATCAATTGGAAAAAGTCCAACCAGTATTTATACCACTTGCTCACTGCCTATATGTCATTCATGGGTACCCTGCACACTCATCTCTCCCATGCTGATTTTTGTGTAGGCTAGCCACAGTTTTTATCTTAATTCATTTTTGTCTGATTTAGGCGTTACAGAACTTTCATCACAAATAAAAAATGACCGGTGCCGTCAGAATTTTCCCGGTGGATTTTAGTGCCCCACTCCGCCCCTGGTGTTTACCAATATGTACTGTAGGTTAGGAATAACTTAATGCCCTACAACTACATTTCCTTGTTTAAAGGGACACCAGGCAACGTTTTCGTGTTAATTAATCATCTTCGTAAGTCGGTATATGGTTAAATGACTCATTACGGGGCGAATGAAGGCTCTCTCACCCGCCCCTACTGCCTGTAGGAAGAATATCCCACTTGCAAGTTGATTGCATCCTACCCGCCGACTGAAGCAGGATCAGTTTACAGCACAGAGGCAGGCTAACAAAGCGCTAGAGATTGTTGCAAACTTGTGTATAATGGCAGAGCCCGGAGAAGAAGCAGCAAAACCCTTGAGCCGGAAGAGCCTTAAAGAAAAGGAAAAGAGCTTCAGACCGAGCGAGGGGGAGTTTCATAGAGAAAAAGCATCAGGCTTGCCTGGTGTCCCTTTAAAACCTTCAAAGAGAGAAGAGGTTCGTCCCCACCTCTGATGTTGTTTCACCACTTCTCAGAAGAGCACCAGACCAGCCGCAGTATTCAAACAGTAAAAACAGGAAAGGAGAACGTGTGTTTGAAGAAACCAGCATCAGCATGCCACTCCCTTGGAGAACAGATGCTGATCTTAATGGTTAAATAAAAGGATGTATAAAATTAAGATTGAATTGAGATGAAATACAAATGCTACACCGTATCACTGAATGTGCAGACATGCAGTGGCGTAGTCTGGAGACGGCCGCCGGTGTGCACAGTCCACCCCTCCCCACAATTGATTATTAGCTGCGGGTGTCATTGATCAGCCGTGAGTGTGGTGAGGGGGCTTGCTATAAGCAGGACGGCAGCTATTAAAATGAATCTGGCTCTTTGCTGATGTCACCTGCAGGGACCATCTTTATTTATGAACCGGGTCACAGCCCATTGCCTGCTGCCTCCGTCCCAAAAAAGTGATACGCCTTAATAGAGACCCATTTGCCATAAGACCCGAGCAATTTAGCCCAACGCCGCATAACAGATGGGCCTCTCTCTCCTGCATCCAGCGATAATGCAGGGGTGAGTGAGGGGACGTGCACATGTACTTTATTTCCATCTCGCATCCACCAAAGAGGAGGAAGAGAGTTTTTTTTTTATCACCCCACGGCTAGCTGGAAAAGGTGTACTCTGGGCATTTTGATTAACACTGTAAAAGATGAAGGATTTGTTTTTCCTTTCAGTGGCCGCTCTCTAATGTGTGTTTGTGCGAGTCCTGCTAAATGTTATCACTATGTGAAGTGATACATATTGGGTTATTGGCAAAATAGGCCTTTTGTCAGAAAAGGCAGCTTCATACCAGGGGCGGAGTGGGGCACTAAAATCCACCGGAAAAAATTCTGACGGCACCGCCCCCCAACCCATAATGCAAGGACATATCTGGGTATCATAGCACTCCAATAGTTGCCTGTATACATTTAAAGGCCTAGCCTAGACAATGTCAACCTAATTGCTCAGGTAATTAAACAATTGAAAAAACAGGCACTTTGAATAGTTTTGTACGAGAACGATTAAAGTAGGCCTATATGGGCGAGTTCCACAAACCATTTATCAGCCCGAGTGGCCCACTAATTAGTCATTACGCTAGGCCTAGGCTACATATCAACATAAGAATAGCTTGAGCTAGTTTCAATAACGTCAATGCTTTAGCTCCGCTAACCTTTCTCTCTGCCTTCCATCCATATGTAAAACAGCAAGCAACCACGCAAATCCGTCGACTGTCAACTCCTGTAGCTTTCCTCAAACTTGATCGTTTGTAGGGTCATGCCATTAGACGAGGGGCCGCTCATTTATCCCCCTACATTTCTGTAGGCCTAAATAGACTTGACCTGCAATCGGTTCATTGGATAAACCAGAAACACATTCCCCATTCCCAGGAGGCTTTGCTCCATTCTAGTTTAGGCTTACGTTAATTTAAGTACAAACAAACAAATTAAATTGTCATTTTTTATTTGTGATGAAAGTTCTGTAACGCCTAAATCAGACAAAAATGAATTAAGATAAAAAAACTGTGGCTAGCCTACACAAAAATCAGCATGGGAGAGATGAGTGTGCAGGGTAACCATGAATGACATATAGGCAGTGAGCAAGTGGTATAAATACTGGTTAGACTTTTTCCAATTGATAGTGTGAATCTCGGAGATTTTCGCGGAAGATTCTTAGTGCATTAGCCAAGTCGATGGCCGCGGACGACTTGGGGCCGCTGTAATAGCTCTATGGGCCGGCCCGCATCACGCAGACTCATCGGCCGGACCACCGGGAAAACTCCCGATCGTCCCAATTGCCACTCCGCCCCTGCGCAAATTCAATCCATCCAGAAGTCTTGACGATATTTGTTGCCTCTTAGTGGCAATTTATTTCCTGTCTGTGTCAGAGTTGTGCTAAAATACTTTTAAATAATGTGTTGTATTGTAAATATAAAGCCTGGAAATGAAATTCTTTTTAAAAAAGGGAGTGACAAAGAAAATGCATTAGACAGATAAGCCAATAGTGGGCCTGCTTCGAAGCAAGAAGACTTTACATCAAACAAGAAAAAAAGCTTTTATGTCTTCTAATAAAAGGGGACTTGTGAGGAAATATGCTTTTCAGACAGCGCTTCGACTAATTAAACATTTGTCAATGCGGAGAATCCCACAAGCGCGTGAGGGAAACACTCTACTGCGCTAGTGCCCACACATGGCAATCAGACCCGGCGAGCTAGCTCTTCTCCTCACGCCATATTCTACACCACACACCCATCCTCACAAGACTGGCCTTGTGTCTAGCATTCGCATTTTGCTCTCTGCAAATAGATGTTGCAGGTTGCAGTGCATGATTTGCAAAGTACTTACATCTTTTTTCTGCCTTACCTTGGAGTGCTTGGTCCAGCTCCACAGGTATCTCAGGTATCACAGGTATTTTATGCAAGACATGGCAGGCAGGTAGCAAGTCAGTATTGCTGTTGTATCCACAGGTATCACAGGTATTTTATGTGAGATATTGCAGGCAGGTAGCAAGTCAGTATTGCTGTTGTGTCCACTGGCGTATTATTGTATCCACTGGTACATCCAACAAGACAGTACAAAAGATATCCAGACATCCATGCACAGATCATGTGGAATTTGATCACTTATATAAATGAAATTACGGGAAATGAATATCATTTGTTCCCTCTATGAGAGCCTGGGCGTCTTTTGAAGTGTTTGATTCAAGTTGACCTACAATACTAAGCAATCAATAACTAAACAATTTATAAACTATTAATTACCTAGCCCTGATTCTACAATTACTGTTAAACATCAGTTCACTCTACACTCAGGTAAACCACAGCGTTTCCCCAAAATCAAACTTGCATCTTTGTCTTACACCATATCTAATCTTTTTTGTAGTCTATTCCTAGAAATCAACAGAGCATCGAGAGCTGGTTTGAAGAAACTCAAAAGAGGCTATAGAAAGTAGGACCCAGTGTTTCAACACAAACATAGAGTAAACAAGGGTTCAAAGATGAAAAGAGGTTGACAGCTTTGATAAAGGTTTGTCTCATGAGAGAAGCACATACGAGAATCAGAAACAAAGGAAGCTTGCTGTCATTGAGTGTCTGTGGGATTTGTTGTTTGTGATTCCTGTTGCAACAATAGCACATATGCATTGTATCTGCAAGTAAACTTTAAAAGTTTACATATTGATTTTAAAGGTGATTTTTTTTTTTACTGTATGTTCAGCTTAATCTGAATGGACAAAGTCCTAGGATTTCCGAGGGAATAACCATGATAATACATCAATTGTAAATGGCTAGTACAGAACCATTATAAAGGCATTATTAAATTCCATATGAATACCCGCAGCTGCTAATTATGCAAGACTTGTTCACTTGTCCTGCCAGCCAGACATTTGAAACAAATGTCCACAAACCACTCCCTCCTCCGCTACACCTCCAACACCCCTGCTCTCTCCCTTCCGCTATACCTCCAACACCCCTGCTCTCTCCACTCCCCTATACAGTACCTCCAACACCCCTGCTCTCTCCACTCCGCTATACCTCCAACACCCCTGCTCTCTCCACTCTCCCTTCCGCTACACCTCCAACACCCCTGCTCTCTCCCTTCCGCTATACCTCCAACACCCCTGCTCTCTCCACTCTCCCTTCCGCTACACCTCCAACACCCCTGCTCTCTCCACTCTGCTACACCTCCAACACCCCTGCTCTCTCCACTCCGCTATACCTCCAACACCCCTGCTCTCTCCCCTCCGCTACACCTCCAACACCCCTGCTCTCTCCACTCTGCTACACCTCCAACACCCCTGCTCTCTCCCCTCCGCTATTAGGTAAAGTAAAATATAGAGTATCAGCTGAACACATGAAGGAGTCCCTGGAACTGGTCAAGGTATCTGTTCATGATGTTCACTATAGGTCAACCATTGAACTGGTCAAGGTATCTGTTCATGATGTTCACTATAGTGTAACAATCAGCCTTTTAACATTCTTTTTAAACAGCTGTGTTACTATAAACGCACAAGGGGTTCTTTGGAATGAAAGTAGTAATCGATAATAAGAAAACACTGCAATACTGTCACAAATACGTAATGCCTTCTTACCCAAACCAATATGCATAAGAGCAGGTATACTGCCGTTAATAAAGCACACAGCAACCAACAAATATCCAGACGGCGCTGAACACTAACAAGAAAAGACGCACCAAACCGTTCAATTGAATGACGCGCTTAGCGCAGTATATTATAAGGGCCTGTCCACACGGAGACGCTTTTTAGGTTAAACGCAGAGGTTTTGCTTCGTCTTGGCCGGCGGCCCAAAGCGAATCCTGTAAACGCACTGCCCGAAACCGCACTTTTCTGAAACCTGGTCCCAGAGTGGAGAAATCTGGAAACCGTAGCCCGTTTGAGTTCGTTTAGACAGCGAAACCGCACATCCTGCTTATGTATCGATGATGTCATCGCCACACCTCAGCTGCCCTGGACTTGCACTTATAGTATTGCCTAACAATACTAGTTTTCATACATGACATTACCTCCACGATTACACTCCGTTAAGATAAATATCACAATTGATGCTGCTTGGCCGATAGCTTATGACTTGGTGGACTGAACACTGTTTTTCCCAGTGTTTTTTATGCATTCTAGCTACTGTCAGTGACGCGAGAGAACTTAAGTTATTAGGAAAGTACGGTGTAAGTTTAGGCTACATTAATTTGTGCGTAGTGCCAGTGTCATTCATTTATTTTACATGTCTTACAACATATATATATACATGCATTCACAGTCGAGTGAAATCGGATATAAGCATACAAAGACGCTTTAGAACTCACGTTAAGCCGATGGTAGCACACTGAATCTTGAATGCACGATTTGATGCAGGCAAAAGTATTGACTGTTACTAACAAAGGTTTTATAGCAATATTATAAATGTGGCGACAGAATAGCCTAGAACTTGGGTAAGCCTTGCGTTTAGTAGCCTAATTGCGGTGATAGCCAAAACTAATGTGAATCACGGACTATCCTACAACCAAAGAAAGTAAAGGTGATTATTAGGCCTACCTGCATTAGCCAAATAAAGGACGGGACTGCACCCTTCACAAACCGTAAAATAAAGTTTATTAGTTTTACAGTTGGCTACAGTTGACAGTTCACCATCAGTCCACACAAACAATTCTGGTTTCCTTGCACTAGCCATTTCGCCGTAGCCTATTCTGTCTGTTTTTAAAGTGCACGTTTTGCAAGTTTTGGTGAATTTCTGTAAAGACACAGTGCCACCTATAGGCCTGGGGTATGAAGTACGTGTTGAGTCGTGTTGAGATGGATCCGTTTGGACGCAAATATTCTTGATACGGTTCCAGGGAAGACGGAGGATAAAAAGATAGGTTTGGTACGTGTGGACTAGGCCTAAGTGTACCAATTATCCCGTGCAACCACACAATACTTGAATCCCCCCCTTTGTCTCAGTCCAGACATATAAACTAAAAGTCCAAACTAAAGGAAAACTTCAAGTCCTTCCCAGGATTGCGCTACAGTCTTTAAATTCCAACCAGGAAACAGGTAGGCCGCGAGTATAATCCTTCGTCGGAATGCAACGAAAAAATATATAATCCACAACAAAAAGGCAAAAAGTCGAGCGCTTGGTATACCACGCCAAAAAATACAAAAACGAGATAGATCTTACCAGATCCGTACAACGTCGGGCAACGTTAATACACAAAGTTGAAGTTTGGGGTCCGGGCACCTCCTCTTGCTGGAGACACGCGTATGAGTAAACAGTCTATGCAGTTGCACAATGTTCTCTTCTCTCCCCCATTAAAGCAGTCTCTCAAGGTATAGTTTGAAGAGCTCTCAAACCCAAGGGAACTAGCTTTATATCTATGTAGCTGCAGCAAACAATACTGGCGGACAAACGACTACGTAACGCCAATACTGGAAATGCAGCCAAATGATGATGAATATTTGGTTTTCCTTTAATCCTACTGAATTTCCTTTAATCCTACTGTAATTATGTATCGGCTGTTCTAATTGCCGATACCGATAGTATGTGCATGTCTGTGTGTGTGTGTGTGTGCGTGTGTATATGTGTGCATCACCATCTACAGGCCAATGACAGTCACTAAATGTACACATAACTCAATGACAGTCACTAAATGTACACATAACTTAATTTTTCATCACACTGAGGTACAGGGGGGGCATCATGATTTAGGGTTGCATTACTGTCTCAAGGACTGGACAACAGGATTGCTACAAATCACTACAGGAAACAAAATCCCTACTGCTAAAGCTTAATAAACTTAATGAATAAATAAACTTAATATATAAATAAACTTACTGTAATAAATAAATTGTGTCATGCAGCATGATAATTACCCTAAACATAGAATGAAATCTACACCCCATTGCTTCAAAAAAGAAAATCTACCTCAATAGAGATGCTGTGCAATGACTTAAACAAAGCCATTCCCACCAGACTTCCTGAGAATATGGCTGAAGTTCGCTGAACTGAAGGAAGAATGTGATCAAATACCTCCTGAATGTTGTGCAGATCTGATTCACAGTTACCAGGAGCACTCACTTAGGGCTTATTAGTGCCGAAGGAGGTTCAACCAGTTATTAATTCCAAGGGTTCACATACTCTTTTCCACCAGCATAAAACATGTTGTATGGGTGTTCTCAATAAAGATATGAAAGATAATAATTTATTTTGTGTTATTAGCTTCAGCACAATGTGTTGATACACACAGCTGGTTCATGACATGTTTATATATGATATGATTCATATGACACAGGTTTGATGTGCACATATATTGCCATGAGACCAGCAACCATCTGTTTAACTTTTCTAGTAGGCTATATATATAAATCAATCAATGTCAAATCAATCTCTGAATATTAATAATTTGTCAAATGCAAAACTTACAGACACACCTCCATCCTCTCCCATGTCATTATGTATTTATAGTTTCAGTCAAGATATGCATGTCACTGAATCTATTAGCACTCAAAAACTCTTCCACTAACACTTATTAACAGTTTACAGTAATACAGACGCAACTGAATGACAAAACATGCTTTGAAACACCACGGTGACACCAAAGAGACACAACTTCGTATCTCACACGGTCTCTCCGGAAATGTGCAAGAACGATAAGAACTTGTCAAATTGGCTATACAGTACTTAGTTATATAACTCAAATAAATTCAGTGTGCCTAAAAAACTTTTTTTATCACCCATTGCACAAAGCCAGGTGTAAATGGTTTCTTATATTTAAGACCATGTAAAATGAACGTGGTGTTACCTGCCCACACCTTTTCTGATGTTTTATTAGTCTGTTATAATGGTGCTGTGTTCTAGCACGAGGCATGCACAATGTAATGTCGAGAAGACTGGCTTTAGTAAATCTGCTGTGTAGGGAAGGCAAGAAACAAAAAGTGATGATAATCTGAATCTGAGTATATTTTACCACACTAGCGCTCCTGGTTGGCCAGTACATACATTGTGTTCTGCCACTGATATATTGTAAGAAATGCTTGCATATTCTCCAACGTGGATTATTTGTTAAACCCAGTTTATGGTTCTGCATCAGAACTATGCTACAGGAAATAGTTTGGTCTATGCAAGAGCACACTCTTAAAATTAATGTGTTGTCCCTCTCTGGACTCAACGCAAGTGTGTTATTTTCAACACGTATTGTGTAACAAATAAAAAAGGAAACAACAGAAACTGTGTTCCCTATCTGGACAGAGAGATGTGTTAAAAATAACGCAAGTTATGTTGTTTTCAACACATTTATTTAAAAAGTTCATACGTCAATCTGTATGACAGATATGTCGCCATGGACTCTACTTCAGCCCTAGGCCTGACATGCACCTCCTCAGACTTACTTAGGCTATGGCATGGCTCCTATACAGAGCCTTAATGCTGCATTCATGACGGCCGTAAACTTGGAAGACCCAATTTGAAAAATCCTGTGTGTTCATGAGATCAACTTGGAAAACAAATGGATTCCCACGGAAACACGTTTGTATTTTTGTGCTGTCTTTACAGAGAACACATAAATAAGTTACCAAGACTGCTTACCATAGTTGAGCAAGAATGTCTCAAGTGAACGTTTGAATTTAGTGATAAATAATCTTGCATATTTATAATGAGAGTGAAGTTTGTCTCTTGTTGTGTTGTTGTAACAAAGGTCACCATGATTGGAGAGCGTGATTGTGACGTCAAGTCGGGTCACTCGGGGCACAAGATTTCCACATAAGTCTCCGAGTATGAAATCCCACTCGACTTCACATTCTTTCCAGAGATTTCCGAATATCCGACATGTCATGAATGCAGCATAAATACGGCTTATGTGTTAAGCCCACTGACTGAACTCTGACCAGTATGCAGCTAATGTGAACTGATGGAGGCATGGACACATTTGACAGCTGCTGGTCATTCACACTGTGGTCACTTTTAGAAAGATCATTTCTTATTTCTCCTTAAGTAGTCTTACTTCTTATACACAGTAGATTACTCATATGGCTCATATTAATTTTTGAAATTGATGTCTAAATAATTAGATTGCTTTTGAATTAAAAGGATGGAATGTGACATTCTTTTAGACATTATTTTAATGTTTCAACAAATACATGTAAATCAAGCCTGTGGCTATGGAGCTCTTCTGACTTCAACTCTCAACCCTTGTAGAAAAGGTTGGGCAAAGTATGTGTGTGACAGTTCTTAAATCATTCCATGCACCTGGTTTCATCTTGCCTTTGTGTTCTCCCACTAACATTCCACATCACACAATCAGTCTGCCCAAACGACACAATGACACAATCCTGACATCAAAGATAATATTCGGTGGCAGCAAGGCATCAAGCAAAGTTCTCTTAAAATGCTTGTATGACATGCTGCTGTCAGAGATACCTTCATTCTGCTGAATTTTGAAGGCAGCATACATGTCCTTCATGCTGCCTGCAATGTCCATCTATTCTATCAAATATATATATATATATATATATATATATATATATATATAGATAGATAGATAGATAGATTGATAGATAGATACTTTATTGATCCCCAAGGGGAAATTCAAGAATGTCATATGAATATAAAGTCAGCTGTTAGTATCTGGACAACGGTGTCCCAACAATAAGTAAATGGAAGATGGTGTTCGGTGTTACTGTCTTGCTGGGCTGTCCGAAACAAAGTTTTGGTGGTGGCTTGATGTCTGCTCCAGCAAGTGACTCGTTAGACATTTGAAGGCAACGAGGCAGACGGCAGCTGCTGGTGTCTCAGATTCTCACCTCTCTCCCACGTTCTCCCCCTGCTAAGAATAGATTCCATAGCGCACAAGGTGCGCTCCAGCCCTGCCTCACCTGCTCACAGTGAGACCGTCTCCAGCCCTGCCTCACCTGCTCACAGTGAGACCGTCTCCAGCCCTGCCTCACCTGCTCACAGTGAGACCGTCTCCATCCCTGCCTCACCTGCTCACAGTGAGACCGTCTCCATCCCTGCCTCACCTGCTCACAGTGAGACCGTCTCCAGCCCTGCCTCACCTGCTCACAGTGAGACCGTCTCCAGCCCTGCCTCACCTGCTCACAGTGAGACCGTCTCCAGCCCTGCCTCACCTGCTCACAGTGAGACCGTCTCCAGACTAAGCAGACTAAAGAAACACAGAGAGAGAGAAGAAAGACTCAGAGGGAAGCGATTGAAGTTCAAGTCACAGCACAAAGACTTGAGAAGCAAATATAGAAAATAGAAAATGGACAATACCCCAAGCACACATACACACACCCACCCCACACACACACACACACCTCAGCTCCAGAATGCAGGAACCAAGATAAGAGTGGTGTGATAACTTCTCTGTTACTCAGAGCACAGGGTTAAGAAAAAGAGAAAAAGAGAGAATGGGAGAGACAGCAAACACACATGCACTCATTTCATTCTGGCTAATAGATGCATTCAAAAACTCAAACATTCATTTCAGGAGGGTAAACACATGGCAATTTGAAACTGTTTATTGAGATGGGGCTATTTACCGAGTGTGTTTGAATGGATGGTAGGCTATCATGCAATGGGGAAATAGAAGAGTTGGGTGTATGAATTAGCCACAGTGTGTTACTGATGTCACTTTGTTCTGAAACAGAGATCCTGGTGATAACATGCCATGGTGCAGTATGTTTTGGCCTGGGTGGGCTCTGTGATTTCTGTTCTAAGAGAAAAGATGCAAATAATTCAGACTAGAACAGAGGTTTCGAGATGAAAGGATGGGGAAAAAAACACATATAGCCGATATTGCCATGTCACCATGGAAACCGAGCAGTCGAGCTTATACCAGCAGGTACTAACATGCCTTTCTATTCTGTTCACACTCTCAAGCCAAGTAGGGGTGTTAGCATGTGTGTGTGTGTGTGTGTGTGTGTAAGTGTGTGTGTTTGCATATCATACATTAACTTAGACATAATTGATTGAGAAATATAATTTTGCTCATTAAAAGCTTGTGTAATTGACATTGATGCACGTGTGGGCGGGTGTGATATCTTTGGAATGGAAGCCACGTAGGTGTGTGGATTCTAATGTAGGTGCTTGCAGAGGAGGATTCTACACAGTAATACACATAGGTCTCATGTGCTCTGCATTCTCTGTCTCTGTGTGTGTTTGTGCGAGAGTTGGCATGTGAACGAGGGCTTGGGGGGTAGGGGGTGGAAAGCATAGACTATCCATATGCTTGTTATACTTTTATAAGTTGCCTGATAAAGCAGTCGGTGGAGTTCACTCATTTTCAGTGACAGACTACTATTCTTTAGATGAGATTGTGTTGATCTTACGGTAAAAGTGGGCTTTTGTGGCTGTGCAGGCTTTGTGGAGAAGCTGTAATTTTACAACAGGGTGTTGTTGCTTGGCTGTCACCAATGAAGGCAAGTCAGAGAACCAGGGATGCAGCACCACAGGGTGCTCGCTTTGTGTGCATCGGTGGGAAGGGTAGTCATTGGGGGAAACGCAGTGAGTGCAGAAATACATTTATTTGGCACGGTAACGCCATGTTATTGGGCATGGGCACGGCAAACAGTTGCAAAAATGACAAAAATGACTTCAAGTCAGGGTGATTGGGCATCATCAGGAGTAGCATTTAGGTGTATGTGTGTGTGTGTGTGTGTGTGTTTGTGTGTGTGTGTGTGTGTGTGTGTGTGTGTGTGTGTGTGTGTGTGTGTGTGTGTGTGTGTGTGTGTGTGTGTGTGAATAAAAGGTGTGTGTGTGTGTGTGCGTGCGTGCATGTGTGTTTGTGTGTGTGTGTTGTTGGTATAGGGTCTGTTTAATTATGCTGTTTACAGTAATCCTGTCCTCGCAGCACACCCTACTGGCACAAACAGAGGGAACACGCGCAAGTTTAATCCCCTCTCTCTGTACACACACACACACACACACACAATGGAGATAGACGCTCCAGAGACATTTAGGTCACGGCGAGCATTAATGAGCATAAAGTACATCAGGAGCACGCAGCAGTCGTCAGACACACAGACACACGGAGTAGGAGCCGTGGAGCGAGCGTCTTCATCTGGCTACATCTCCCATTTTTTCCTCACTCCCTCCACTGCAGCAAGGGAGGATTTTTCACCAACGTAAAGTGTTAGCCTACTGTGTCAATCAGCATGGAGATCGCTGTAAATATTAGGACACGTGTAAGTGCTCTACAGACTAGTCTTAAGAGCAACTCTTTTTGGGCAGGATGACAGGATGGAGCAAGCAGATTAGTGTCTCATCCCGTTCAGATGGTGCAACTCCCCCAAGTTCAGGCAGAGAGAGCGTTGCAATGGAGTGCCGGTTGTTTCACTCAGGCATGTGAGTGCTGTTTCTCACTGAAAGGGAGGCAACTGTAACTGTAGTGTGTGCCCACACTCTTTATTCAACACTCTCTCCTTCAGTTCTTCTGACAGGTGGAGATAAATGAATAGCCTGCGCTCATCTGATTTATCTCCTCTTCTCTCTCTCCCTCTCTCTCTCCCTCTCTCCCTCTGTTCTGACCCTTGGAGACTACGTATTCACACCTCTCTCCTCCTTGCTCGCATTTAATGGGGATTTGAAGACTTGTTAGCGTGGGCTGGGTGTAATTGGTTTAACCTTGGTGTTCTATGCTGCTGCAGCAGCCTTGCGATTGATTGGATCGGACTCAAATCTAGACGTGTTGGAAAAACACGCTCCTGGAGACTTGATGATGCAGCTGTTGTTGTTGTTTTTCCTTCCTTATTTTCTACCCTCAGCTTAGATTTGTATCTGGTTTGAAAAGATGTTGGTTTCACTTGCATTAGTTTGTTAAGGGATTATAAAGAAAATGTAGAAGATAAAAAGAGTTGTCACTCATTCTTGATTTATGCTAAACACCTTTTTAGACACAAACAAGATTAAGATCCGTGCAAACAGTACATTTATGCCTCTGGCTTGTGGCTTACACAGAGGGCCAAGAGAATTCAGGGATTATCATTGGCAGCTAATGGCTGTTTCCAATATATTTCATGCAAGAGCTGTCACGCATTTGCTTAAAAGCCAATACATTGTAGAATGAAAAATAACTCAAAGTGTTGGCCAGTGTTATGACCTTACTTTCTTTAGTTCTTCTGGCCAATTCAGGAGTACTTCACTGCCTTTTCTGTTTCATTTGTAACCCATGATGTGCACAAGCTATGATAACCTGCATCATTGCACAGGTAGCCATGCTGCCAGCTACCTGGAATTAAAACATGCCGAGTAACACTTCACCAATCTCACAAGTCCCATTCTATGCTAATCGATGCGATGATAAACAATGGTGCGGCAGGCCAGGCAGCGCAAAGGTCCAGAGGCAAAGGAAATTAATTGGTCCAACTCTCCGCTCCCCTCTCTGCCCACTGTGCCTGGACTATTATTGAGCTCCTCTCCCAGAGTCAACAACCAACAACCGACTCTATTGAATTCCTGTGTAAACAGGAGATTGTGTGATAGCGTTGGGCTTTGACATCCAATCTCGTGCTCTCTCTCTCTCTCTCTGTCTCTCTCTCTCTCTCTCTCTCTCTCTCTATCAATCTCGCTCTCTCTCTCTTTCTCTCTCTCTCAGTATGTGTGTGCGTGTGTGTGTGTGTCGGTGTGTGTCTGTGTGTATGTGTGTATGTGTGTATGTGAATGTTTGTGTGTGTGTGTGTACCTGTTAGGAAGATTTTCAGACATACTTTGTTGATTTGAACCACAAAGCGGGGCAAACATAAACATACTGTGTGGAGTGTGATCTGTCTCCTCACCGATGAAAACACATTTCTCCCACCAGAAGCGCCAATGTTTCTCAATGAGGATGATGTGCTGTCTGCATTCTGTCCTCCTCCACTCCATCTTCACCCTCATTGAGAAACATGGGCTCTGTTGTTTTTTCAGTGATCCCCCTCTCCACATGGATCCCAGTCTCACACAGGCTGGCCTGGGCTAGGGAAACAAAAGGGCTCTCAGCTTCCACTGTCATACACAGCACTTGATGATCCCCTGGCTGTGTACAAGCACATGTCGAAAGTACACACCCCCCTCCTCAAATCCTGCCAAAGCCTCCCTGGGTTTTCTTCATGTTGCAAAGCTCTCCTTTTGTCTTTCCAAATCACTATCGCTCTCTCTCTCTCTCTCTCTCCCTTCTCTCTTTCCACCCTTCCTCTCTTCTCTTTCTCTCCGAGAGGAGAGAGAACACAAGTCACCTTGAACTCCCGCAGCACTTCCAGCCGCGTGTCACATTCTTTAATTCGGCGTCGGGTTTTTAGTCTTTTTGCCGGCGAGCGGCCGACTAGCGCGCTTCTCCTCCACACCGTGTGCAGTCAGCAGCCCGACGCCTCCGCTCCACCACTGCTCCCCACGGGCCTTATTACTGGTGACATTCAGCCTGTGTCTAACTCTCCAGCTTATCTCTGTGACAGCACAGACCGAGGGGGGAGGTTAGAGGGGAGAGAGAGAGAGAGAGAGAGAGATGGAGAGAGAAAGTCAGAGGGAGAGTGAGAAAGACAGAGTGAGTCAGAGAGGGAGAGGGAGAAAGAGAGAAAGACTTGCAGATGGAATCGGAGAGAGAGTCTGAAAGAGGAGAAAGTCTGAAAGTGAAAGAGGGGAAGCACATGAGAGAGGAGAGCGAGAGAGAGAGAGAAGGATAGGAAGCTGCACAGGGCCAGTTTACCATACCGGAGTCTCTCCTTCTCTGCAGTGCGACTCATCTCGACTGCGGTGGAGTGGACGCTGATCCCTCATGCTATCCCTGACATCCATATAAGAGGCGCATATCAAGTGATTAATATGCGCCTGAGTAGGCCAACAAGCCCAACGACACAGCTGCCATCACACGCCACAAACCATGAGTGCGGCCACCCACCACCCTGTCCCCAAACCTCCCTCAGTGAATGGGCAGACACTCTGATGCTTGCAGCTTACATCTGCCAATCCCTATATGGTTAAGTATCAGTTACCAGTCAACAGTTACCTATCACAGGGTTAGATGATGTTAGTCCTATGCGTGCTGTTTTCAAACAGGGATTCCTTTTAAATTGTTTGATTGTATATGTACTTACCGTATGTACCAGTACTCATATATTCAGTGAGTACAATGTGTGTTAACAGAAAAACAATCAAGTTAGTGATGAGGTGGTAAGGCTCCTAACCAAGTTGCTTAGTTAGGCTACCAGCAGAGAAGCAGATTGAGTCCTATTTGTGGGTAGGATTCAATAAAACAGGGGGAATGGGGCCAGGTAATGAAAACCAGTATCACTTAAGCAAACAACTCAAGGAGAAAATAATCCAAACACTGCAGTTAGCGCTATTTAAAAAACCTAACAAAATTGGTTGGCAGAGAGCAGCAGGCGTTGCATATCTTATGGGCCAGAATTCACATGCAGCAGAACAACAACCCAATCAAGTGAGTGGATCTGAAATGCAGATAGGCAGATTTTGGAAGGAAGGAAGCTGGGAGGAGTTAGGAGTGTGCTTTCAGCGCAGTGTATTTAAGTAGGACACTTTGCTTTTCTAACTCCTGTTAATTGGACATCAAACGAGCCTGCCTGCCTGTGTATCTCTGGCTGTGTGTGTATCTCTGGCTGTGTGTGTGTGTGTGTGTGTGTGTGTGTGTGTGTGTGCGTGTGTGCACGCACGCATATGTGTGTGTGTGTGTAATGCGGCGCCTGTAAATGTGTGTGTGTGTGTTTGTGTGTGTGTGTGTGTGGGCGAGATTAGACATCTGAGGGTATGTTGGCATGGAGGAAGATACATGCCTCCTATCAGACGCTTTGTTCTACATCAGCGCGGTTTGGATGGATATTGTTTCAGCCTCTCCTCTCCTCTCCTCAGAAGACTGCCAATCCCCTCAGAGGGGCCCAGAAGAAAGGGAGGCGTAGTCGGACCATTTACGCCTCGTTTGAGCTCTTCTTTGTACTTTTCTTGCATATCTCGAGGAATTTGTTTTTTGCTTATTTATTAATTTATGTATACAACTGCCCCATTAGTGGTTTGCGCCATGTTTAGTAGTTGTTCCATGTCTGGCTAATGCCAGCAACTCCCTCAGCACCTTGGACAGCTCTCGGCTATACTGAGACTTACAAAGGAAACTAACTTAATCTTCCATAGAGAATATTATACCTAATATATACCAAAGAAAGTTAAAGCGTATCATATCTTTGAGCCTGTCATATGTTTCACAACACATGATGGTCTCCATTGTGTATAGGTCTGACTTCTTATGGTGGATTTAAAGATGATCAGTACAGGGAGTGCTGATTTGGTCACTTTAGGTATGTGTAGCAACATTCAGTCCTATGTTCTCCTACAAGTCCATCATTCTCTCTCTCTCTCTCTCTCTCTCTCTCTCTAGGAGCTCATTATAAATATACCTTTAAAGGTAAACTATGCAGTATTGGCAATTTCCTTCACTGTTTTCTTGGTTTTTGCTTCTTTTTCGCTGGCTCTGTCATGACGAATGTCTGAGAAACTCCATCGCTATCTTTTTCTAGCCGGTGCCTGGCGTGTATGTGTATTTGAATGCAGTAAAGCAATTCGTTACACTTTCCTGACACTGAGGCCGTCGGCCCGCCGGCCCACAGTTGCAAGGGTGGTTTTGCCGCTCACAGGCTTAGGGGAAGCGAGGCGGCCACCATTCAACCGAAAAGTCATATAACCACTCAATGAATCTGAAGCTGTTAAATGAAGGTAAATTAAGCTAAAAAACTTGCATATTAAGCTAAAAAACGCTAGTGTGCCTTTAACACCAGACTTCTCATTGCTAATGGCACGCCCACTCTTAGCCGATTTCTCAGAAAAGGCATTTGACACTGTAAAATAATTATTAGTCTCGATGGTGATAATGGTTACTTTAATCTTTAAGGTCTCCCATCTTCTTCATGTTACATTTTACTGGCTGTCTGCGTATGAGATGAGTGTTTGAGAGAGAGAGAGAGAGAGAGAGAGTTTATTAACTTTATCTAGCGTTCCCAAGCCACCCCAGGGAGTGTGTGTATCACTGGCTGTCGAGACACTCAAATCAATTCAAGCAGCCTGTCTTTAACTGGCAAAACCAGTAAAGAAGAAAAGAGGAATATAATGGAAATGAGGGGAAAAAACCTGTCTGACACACGCACACACACAGCACACGCAGCACACGCAGCAGAGAGAAAGAAAAGTGTCATTTTACACCCTGGGAATGTTCACCTTGCATCCTCATTTAAATGTGCTGAGGGGAGTTGGGAGATTTGTAAAAACAAAAAAAGGAAATTGTAATTCTGAATGTATATGAGAGTCCAGAGCTCCCCAGGAGTGTAGTCCTAGAGATTCTCACAAAGGGTGTGTGGGGGGCAGAGGAAACTACCTCACTTTCTTTTGCTCTAATGACAGGGCAGAGACTGGTGTTTTGAAGGCCATAGAGTTGATGCCCATGCACTCATTATGTGTGGTGTGTCCTGGTTTCTGCCCCATGCTCTGCCTCTGAATTACAGCCTAGGCAGGCATCAGGGGAGACCAAGCTCCTCTCCCTGCCATCGACCTTTGACCTCTCTGGGATGGTGGAAGGGGGAGGGTATGGTCAGCACAGGGTCCAAAATTGTAGGGTTTGTGTGTGTGAGGTGGGGTGAGGTGAGGTGGTGTGGTGGTGAGGTGGACGCCAGGTGGACATGGTCCAGTGGCCCACACGCAGGGGCCTCTACATGGGCTAATTTCACCCTCCGGTAGGCTCAGGAGGCAGGGTTTAAATAAGCACTGTGACTCCCATACCTCACACTCAACCCTCAGGTGTGAGATATCACACACACTTTTAGAAAGGAAAGAGTTGCCTCTCTGTGAGAGTGAGAAAGTGTGTGTGTGTGTGTGTGTATGTGAGAAAGAGTGTGTGCAGGTGTGAGAAGTAGACACACTCAAAGACATACAGAGAAAGAGGGATAGAGAGAATTTTCCCTCAGTGACGTGCATAGATAAAAAAAAATGTATTTCTGGAACCATCCTATTCATTCAGACAAAACAGATAAAATATCATTAACATACTGTACAGGCACAACAACTTATTCTAACTTAATTGCGGTGTAACATAGGCTTAGTTGTTGATGGCTGTTCCACTGGTTCCTCGTAGCGGTGCTCTGATGTGCTTTCCTCCATCTGGAAGGGAGCCGGGCCGCACTGTGATGTGGGATGCGTGCGGCGAAGTTGCTCTCTCCTGCATGTGCTGCCTCAGAGATAAACAGTGTGTGTGTGTGAGCGGGGAAGCCTGACTCCTCCGATAAAGCAGGGCCTGGGAGATATCACCGCTATGAAGCTGGCCTTGTCAGATGATCAGCCCGGTCTTGACAAGGCCTTAACACCTTGATAACACTTGTCAATCAAATGACACCGCGTCGCCTCACGCTCAACTCCGAGACGAGGTTGATACCGCTTTAGGCCTGACACCTGACGCCATCGGACTCTCCTTCCCTCTCTCTCAGTCTCTCCATCTCTCTCTTTCTCTCCTTCTCGCTGACTCTGTCACTCTGTTTCTCCCTATCAGTAATCAGCACATAGGGAGAGATTTATCAATTAAATCCAATTGGACTCAGGTGACCTCTAGATTAAGTTGTTTGTTTCAGGTTGGAACCCTTTGGGACTTTGGAGATGTATTAGATCATTAAAGTCTCTTGTGATAAGGCTTGACACCACAACGCCATGCCATCTACTTAAGAGTAAAAATAATTCTGTTGCCAAGGTTTCTTATTCCAAGACTGAGGGTCGTTTAAGACCTTAGCAATCTCTCTCTCTCTCTCTCTCTCTCTCTCTCTCTCTCTCTACACACACACACACACACACACACATACAAAAGATAACATTGACTCTTGTGCCTCCTGTGAGAAATAGTTCCATCAACAGGCCAGTGCATCATGAAAAGCCAACGGCCTCTCAGCCAGACCAGTAGAGAATCTCTGTCATCACCTTGCACCCCCTTTGATCTCTCAATCACACCAAAAATGTGTTCTTTTGCTCCTTTCGTTACCCCCAGAACTTCCATCCATACAGAGAACCTCTCTGTCCTGGAATGCACAAAGCCTCATTCAGGCAACCATGTAATGAAAGAGTCTTCTGCCTGAAGCTAGCATGAGAAGAGGAAAAAAACTATCAAAGGTAAGAAAGGCAATAGCCTTTCATGGCTGCACCCACCTCCCCCCCTCTCCCTCTCTCTCTCCCCCCTCTCTCTCTCACTCTCTCTACCCCTCTCTCTCACTCTCTCTCTCTCTCTCTCTCTACCCCTCCCCCCCTCTCTCTCCTCTCTCTATCTCTCACACTCTGAATATAAAATGTAGTCACATCAGAATTGGAGAGAAAGGGACTACACAAACCTGGCATTAAATAAAAGGAGTGCTCTTCAACATAGACACTCAAATCTGCATATAAATAAAAATGATTTTCAATGTAGCCTGTGAAATTGAAAGAACAAGCAGGACCAGGGTATATGACAGTTAACCCTTAATGTGATTTCTCTGTGAATGAGACCATGCAAGCTCTTTGAGCATACACCAAGCAAGGGCCACTGGCATGAGCACTATGCTGGAGACAAAATGGAGAAAAGATCCTTTAAATCTGCCTTAATCAAATGGCACTGTTATCCCACATGAAAGACAAAATAATGCTTTGTTGCCCAGTGGCTTTCTTCCGTCTGATGTCAGGGGAAATTGGGGAGAAATTTCCTGATTTAATGAGACTGGATCCAGGTGTGTGCTGAGCGCAGATGTGTAGAATCTCCACACATTTCAGAGTGGCCACTCAATTTATTGAAGAGCCTGTTCATAAGTGCTTCAACAGCTTTGGGATTTTAACCCACGATAGGGAATCTAATGAATGGAATTTAAAAGTATCATGATCCCATTTCAGAGGATCCTTCAACCATATGGTCACTCATATTCTTTGGAATTCATCTGTGTGTGTGTGTGTGTGTGTGTGTGTGTGTGTGTGTGTGTGTGTGTGTGTGTATACCACTGAGAATTATGTATAATTGGTGACTGCAGCACTTGGAAATATGTGAAAGAGAAATGCACTAGAGAGTGCAGGCATGTCAATGGATAGGGAAACAGACAGAAGAAAGATGAAAGAGGTGGGAATGTAACTGTTTAGCATTCTCTGTCCACCATTTTACCCCTGCCTTTCAACTCTCAGCTCCCCTGTCTGTGAACGTCAACCATGTAGTGCTGTGCAACAAGTACAGTTTGTGGTGATGTTAATGCAGTAAATATGATACAGTATATCATATTTACCCCCTGCAAAATGTGTATATTTGTATGTTTGTGTCCCTCTATTTTATCATGCTGGATACAGATTGTCAAGACACAAATGTGTGTTGTTGGGATACAACGACACATACAAAGAAAGAGGATACTAACAATGCAATAGAAAATACAGAGGTGCAAAGGCAATCCCTCTGCCTCACACACACACACACACACACACACACACACACACACACACACACACAGACACACTCACAACACAGTCACGCATACCCACCAATCTTCCCCGGCACTGAACATGGCATCTCAATGTGGGCGCTCAGGCATTCCAGCAGTGCAGGTGTGTTACCACAGCAACAAGATACTGCACTCTGCATTCCAAGACCTCACACTTCTCTCCCCACCTGCCAATCACACTTTCACATAATTTATCAGGGCTTGGGATTGGCTGGCTTGGTGTGCAGTTGATATGTTGACCTTCTCGCTCACTCCATATGGATCTTCACAGGTGACACATAATTATCCACCTAAAAGATTACTTGTACCCCAGTGTGGAGACTCTCAGATGAATAACTAATAGATTTTCCTCTTGGCAGTTTCAGTGTAACAAACAATTTCAAATGAGTTAGTTCATGAAATGAATACATTGATTTTTATTCTGTTCATGATACAAGAAAGAAGGTTTTCAATCAGGGATTTCAGTGTGGCGCATGCCGCACAGTTTGAACTGAAATAAAATTAGCGTCTGATTACAGAGAGAGAGAGACAGTGAGTATGTGTGTGTGTGTGTGTGTGTGTGTGTGTTGTCCCCTAGTGGTTAAGACTTAACTGAGTTTGCGTTTTGCATGGCTGCCCATAGCTTTAGGGTGTCAGGAGGGATCAAGAGTATTGACCTGGGCCCAGTTCCCCGAAAGCATCTAAGCCTACAGTAAGTAGGTTGTATAAAGTCCCTCTTAAGAACGTCTTAAGACTTGCAGACTGTTTCCAGAAACCATCGTTGCTTAAGAATGTTGTGAAAACACTTGTAAATCTACGAGTGATTCAGAGTAGGCTAAGAGCATCGTAACAGGTACTTCTCACTGAGGTCAAAAGCAGGACATACAGGAAAATTACAACTAAGATTATAGTTATCTAACTTACGTTACCATTCTTTATTCACACTTGTAATGAATTAGATTTTAGCGTGCAAAATAGCATACATTTAATGCTTATATTAATGTGATTAAAACGGACAAAAATGCAATTAAGTATGAAATGAGACATTGGCAGAATAGTTTTCGATTCTCTTGTAGGCTATCTTTTATAGGCCTATACCCAGGTAAAAAAGTAGTATACTTTCAGTGTTTCCCCTAGATATTTTTCCAGCAGCGGTGCTGTTGATCGTAAAGCCCCCCAAAAAAAAAAAAAAGAAAATGTTGGAAAAAATTACTCCTTAAATGGTGACTTTTGGTGGATTTTGTGAAAGAAATGGACATATTGATTGTTACAAATTATGACATAACCATCAACACAAGCATTTACAAAGCATGATTATTGCAGTACTTGAACAGGATTATTCATGTTTTTCTTTCACCTTTGTCATTTACATTATTAGTAATTAGCCACTGTACAAATGTACACTGTAGGCCACTGTACAAACTATTACTATTTAGAATTATTTACGATACATGATACATTAAAAAATAATTGATGTCCTATTTAAAGGTAAATTAAAACTAAAGATGCTTTTTATTCCTCCCTTTAGTCAATTTCAGCATGGGTGTCTTAACTTTTGCACAGCACTGTATAAAGATAAACTATATAGACTTCTCTTTCATGTCATTACACTGTATTGGTGCTATGCAAGTCGAATTGAGTGCCTGTCACTTTAAGGCCGTGACGGCCCGTGGGGCTTGCTTGATTCTCGGTTTTAAGCTAACTTGGTAGCGTTGTTGTGCATGGTGCATAAGAATAGGTGGATGAAATTAATTATGTTTTCCATGTCATTTGGTGAAATAAATGCTCAAAAACTCGAAGAAAATCTATCTTGGATTATAGGAGATAAGTGTCTTGTATCATTTCTATAATTTTGGTGAGCTCTACAGAAATTACAAACTATCTCCAGATGTAAATGGTTGCGTATCCTATTACTCAAATTCAATTAAACCCACCAATAGGCTAGCTAGACCTTAGTTTCACAGCCTAGGTATTTTAGCAACACAGGGCTTGAAAGCATTGCCTGTATCACAAACAAAAACTAAACAATGCGTGGAATTTATCTGGGAATAGGCTACTGACCTTTAATAAAATACTAATGTGTGTAGCCTTTAGGCCTGATATGTCAGCCGCATGGATGGCAATGTGCAATAACCTAGCCTAGACACACTGATCTATCAGTTTTGGTCATCAAATAATATTTTTTCTTTTGTTGATTTTGTGTCTTAGTAAGGTAGTAGCCTATACGTTTGTGATGTAGTAGAGGTTGTGAAAGGATGAATGTGGCATTTTGTTAAATTTATAGGCAACACAGTTAAATGTATAGGCAGTCCAGTTGACCAATAACATGGCTGTTTGAATTTGAAATGGAGTGGGCGGATCTGTGCACCTTTCGAGCAAAACGTGGTGTGAGCAAACATTAACGTTATTTTATACAGTCTATGCGTGTAACTTTATTTGCAAGACAGATGGACTGTAGAGACCAGAAAATGCATACGTTTACGGTCCGTATAAGGTTACAGGTTTGTCCAAATTAAAGATACCATAAATTCTAGTCATGCCAGAGACGTTGGTCCAACAGAGCCAGAAGGACTCCTCATATGAGATAACAAGGGCTGAAGCCAGTTGGATCTAAAGTGCCAAGTTATTCGTTATCAGGTGAGTCCCAAAGCATATTGTTAAATGATTCTGATGTAGCTTACTCTTAATGACCTTTGGTAGTCTTTGGAGAAGTTAAATTGATGGCTTAGCAATCTTTCAAGCTAGCAATGCCAGATCACGTTAGCTAATTTAGCTAACGTTAACGTCATAAATGTCGACCCAGATCACTATCAAGAAGAAAACTACATTAGCCTGCTTTGTGTTTGTGAGATTATTGACAAGTGTTGGCTAGCACTAACGTTAGACAAACTATGATGGAAGAAAGTGTGTTTTTTATTAAGCAACGTTTGCCTAAAGTTCCCCAATGTTCTTTAATATTATGTGTGGTGTAGGCTACCTCACAGAAAGGAGGATGGTGCTAGGCTAGTCAACACTTCACACTTCACATTCATTAGGCATGCTAATGACATTGTAGCTGTTTTTTTCTTTAATTGTGGAGACATCTTTTAAAATGAGTCCATAGGACAAATTTAATCTGTATTAATCTCATCATTGCCAATGGATTTCTATGTAAAATATTGTCTATCTTGTAAAATGTTGTCCATCTTCTTTCTGTTCACAGACAACAGAGACAAATTCTCTAATACCAAGGACAATGCATTTGACTGCTGTCCAGCCCCGGGTTGCCACCGAAAACATTATGCATCTTGGACTGGAAGATGGTGTGCTAGTAAGGAAGCTAGCTACCACAGCTTTTGCCACCACATCTCAGTGTTGGGAGGGAAGTTCACTCACTGCACAACTCTACCAGCTGTACCTTTCCTCCTCAGCCATGATCCGTAACCACCATGGTTTTCTTTCTGGGCCAGAAGACTTTGCAAACAAATAAGCAATAAATGATCATGCAATTACAAATTTAGCCATGTTAGACTGTTAAGTTGTTGGCTTGTAGGCTGGGTGTCCAGTAAACAATTTCAAGCTTAGAGGGCAAATTCTCTCACCTAGGAGGGTAAACAACTTTTGTTTTTCATGAAATCTGCATTTTGAATTGATGGTCTACCAATGAGGCTGTAGAGTATATTGACACAATAGTGGCAAAAAGCACTTAGCGATAAAACATGCATTCGGTGCATTATATTATATATTATTTCACTGCAGCGTAGATATTAAATGCGTCGGTATAAATTCTCTCTCTTGGCGTGCGCACTCAGAGGAAACTGCTCCCCAAGCATGGAAAGAAAATGCTGCGGCGAGGAGGAATCTGACCAGCGCTCCAAACAGCCACTTTCCGAAAAATCTATGCATGTGAAATAATATAATGCGCCCAAATGTTTTATCGCGTTACCACATCCAACTTGAAAGATATGCTCAGAGATCCATAACTTTCAGAAAAATGTTTTACTTTTTGTTATGGATGAATATTATGTTTTGTTTACATTCATGTCAATAAAATGTTTTTCTCATAATCAAAGTGTAATTTGTCATGTAACAGAATAGGTAGGAGAGTACTAATAGTACAATTTTAAATCGCACTAATATTATACTTAAATTGCATGCCTTTTAATGCTTATAGTATCTTAAGACTATACTTTTATTAACATAACTGCAAACTTTCAAGGCACTTATTGTAGTCAGGAAGTACATTTGAAGTTAATTTAAAATATTAAAGAAGCATGCCAAATGAATAGAAATGAGGATGATGAGAGTGTATTCAAAATACACTACTACACTATTATTAGTTATACTGTAATGCCTTTTAAGTACATTTCCAATACACTTGGGATGTTACAAAATTGTACTGCGACTGTGTTCCGAATGCTCATAAAATCTCTTTGTATAATGTATTTAAGAACACCTAAAGTTTGAAAAAAGTTGTTCCATTTAGTCTAGTCCATTTAAGTATAGTCAAGTTGGTATTAAGTTGAACTTAATACATCATTTAATACACTTAATTACACTTGGATTTGACGAAAAAAGTACAAACTGTACTTAGTACACTTTCAAAAAGTATACTTTTAATAGTTTTTTTTTACCTGGGTAAGGTACGAGTAGAGTAAGGAACATATGGTTTAGTCTATGCTGTGTCAAAATCTAAGCCTATGTTAATTGAATCACACATTTCCACTTTCTTACTCACTTTCTTACTCGACCTCTTCCTCATCTTCAAAAGGCTTCTTCAGTGACACCCCAAAACACACAGTGGGATTCTCACAAGTAGCAAAGAACAGACATGACAGATGTACTGAGTATAGCCTAAGCCTAATATCTTCATAGGCTACATATTGCCACAAACATAAAAATTGTGCGACAATTTAATCTTAAATAATAATTATTATTATTTATGTCTCTGTGTAGTATATAGCCTACTGGGGATTCTTACATGCAGATATCAAAGTGTTTCTATTTTGTATTGAAGTGAATTTATGTGTAGATCCGAAGTTTAAATGGTAGCTGTGACGTGCAATCACCTGACATCACCAAACTGGAGGATATTTCAGCACTATTAAGGTGGACAGCTCCCCTTAAGAGTATCTTAAAGGAGAAATCAGGCCAATTTTGTAAAGTCCATAACAAAGTCAATCTCATGCCTTTTCCCATTTCCATGGAGACCAAAGATGACAGGATAAATAAATAAATGCAGACATAAATTATGAGATGTCGTAGAAAACCCTCGTAAGTGCATGTATCCATCGCTAACGGTGAACCGGGCCCTGGTGTTCCCCTGTGTCCACGTCCATCTCTGTCCCTCTGCCTCCGTCTCTGCCTCACCTCCACTCCACTGAGGAGTACGCACCGGACCAAGCCCTGATTCTCTGCCCAGTTAGCTTCACATTACCTCTCACCTCACTGACTAACCTAATAGCAGCCATTACAACGTGCCTCATGCGGTCACCTGAAGGGAACAATGACAGGACTAAATGTAGGTAAAGGGATGGGAAACAAAGACTGAGACGAGATGGTCTGTCAGGTCTATTTAGCGACTTACAACATTGTAAACAGTTTAAAGCTTTTAAAACAATTCAGTGTAGCTCAGTGCCTGTTTTCTTCCACTCACACTGTTGAGAATTGTGACCAAATAGTTCAGTCTTCATTTCATCATACCAGATGATTTTACTTCTCATGGTCTGAGAGTCATTCAGGTGCTTTTTGGGAAACTCCTGGCAAAACATGGCCTCCATCTGTCCATTCTATCATAAAGGCCTGATCGGTGGAGTGATGCACTGATGTTTGTCCTTCTTTACGCTTCCTCTCAAAGGAGCTCTGGATCTCATTCATAGTGACCATTGGGTCCTTTGTTACCTGTCTGACCAAGGCCCTCCGTCCCAGATTACTCAGTTTGTCTGAGCGGCCAGATCTAGGAAGACTGTTGGTTGCTCCAAACTTTTCCAATTGAGAATGATGGAGGATACTGTGCTCTTGGCCACTTTCAATGCTGCAGAAATTCCCCAGATCTGTGTCTTCACACAACCCTGTCTCGCAGGTCTACGGACAATTCTCTCAACCTCGTGGCTTGGTTTTCACTCTGACATACACCATCAACTGTGAGACTTTATATAGAGATGTGTGCCTTTCCTAATAATGTCCAGTACATTAATTTAGACTCCAATCAAGTTGGGTTTTTTTTTTATTATTTATTTTTATTTTTTTATCAATTTACAAAACACTTCAAACACCTGTTTTTTCATGGAATGTTAGAGTATTGTGTGTAGATTGATGAGAAAAAAAAGGATTGAATCCATTTTAAGATGAGTCTGAAACATAAAATGTGGAAAAAGTGAAGCACTGTGAATACTTTCCTTATGCACTGTATAGGGTCCAACGAGCATGTGGTAGGACAGCTACATGTCAGGAGTCTAGATAACTCACTCTCGGAGGCGCAAATGCATAAAAAGATGTGCCAGCAACCGCCAGAGGTTGTAGGAGTGCAATATCTGATTCAGTTGCGTCCTGTGGACATGTAGAAAATTGACTGCTGATTGCGGCCACTTTGTTTGCAGAAGTTAACAGACCATCAGTAAGGCTTCAGAACTCTCATGAATCAGCAATCAGCCTGTGCACTGTTGCAAGCAGTGTTGTTACAAGCTACAGTAAATGGTGACGTTTAAGACCCCCACACTTTGCCTTAAAGGAAAATTCCGGTATTTAGCACTAACCACTCGGTGAGTTGCACAGTTTTGAAAATGAACGTTAATGTTTTAGGACATGTTTGAGTAGCCTACAGTATGCCTGTTGGCAGCCACTCTGAGTAGTCAAAGGCGATTCAAAACGAGTCAGAAAAGTCGAGACAGGACCAATCGACCAATCAAAAATTTCGGTGTCCACCACTCTAGTTCATCCAAAACAAACCAGAAAAGGGACTCAAAGTGCTAAATACCGGAATTTTCCTTTAACTCTCTTAGGCTTTTGTTTCCATCCATCAAGACACATTATATCTGATTATATCTATCATACTTGTGGGTATGGCATGCCTGCCAACTCAAACAATCTGACATAACCTGACAACCTGACCCTGCCTGAGTACCTCTTCATCCACAGGCATAAGACCAACCTTTGTGAAAGTACAATTCTACTTTATAAAACACCATGGAATAATTGATATCTATTCCCCTTGATACCAACATTTTGCACCTTTTAGCTCCAAGACGGTACCCAGTCAAAAGGGTTATGAGCCTACCGATCAACAATGTTGCATAGTGCAATATCAAGCGTTCCAGACATGCACTGGCAATATCAGAGAATTCATTTTCCGTATTATAAGTCAGTGTAGCATCAGTATGAGTTGAAGCTGTTATTTTAAGGTAAAAGAACTGCATTGTGTTTGTGCTTTAAATTGTCTCCTCAAGATTGGCTCCCCTTCCTCCTCTCTCTTCATCAGAAACATTGACTGCAGGAGAGCATTAGTACTATCAAACACACTGGCATCAACAAGAGGAACCGGTGAGAAAAGTCAAAGGAAACCAACAGGGAAATATGAACAACCTTAACACATTACATTAAACATACCATAAGATAAGAAGTAACATACGTACTAGTGAAATAATAACATCAAGGTTTTCTCTCTGTCCCTGCTCTTTATTACCCCAGTACTGCATATGTCTCTCTCTATGAGACACATGGCTGTTAAATTGTTCAACTTCAGTGATAAATTATTTCATCATCTCTGTGGTATTTTCATGCCACGGAGTTGAGTAAATGTTGAATAAACGGAAATAACCCTCCAATGCTCCCTCTTTCCCTCTCTTTCTCACACACAACCTCTCACACACACACACACACACACACACAAACACACAGAGAAACTCTCTTTCCATCATTTCTCACTAAGTCTTTGATTTGCCGGTTAGTGTGTGATGGATGATATCATTAGCGTGAACTCCAGTAAATAAGATCCGAAGTCCCTCATTACAGCAAGGTGCCTCATTAAAAGACCACCACAGTCCCACAATTCCCTGGCTCACAAGCGCAGCTGTGATAGGCGAGTGACAGAGGCAAAGTCAAAATGCACTCAAGCTTACAGGAGGAAATGGGGAAGAAAATGAGCAGATTACAGACGTGTTACCGAAAAATGGGCTTGTCACATAATGCCCCATGGAGTTCAATGGCACACATGAACAACTAACATTACACACAGGTATTATGTCTTCTCAATAGAATGAAATATTACATTTAGGGCAATCACAAGACTCTTTATTCAATATTTCCTGAAACCTGAAAGGAATTCTTTTCCCTGTGTTTAATGCCTTGTATTAAGAAGGGAAAAATCATAATGCTTGATGTAATGTTAATGTCATAACATCATATGAGTTATCCATTCAGGTACTGCTGATGAATAGCGCCCAAATTCAAACACCTTTTTAACTTTTCTCCTCCCTCCTTCCATATCTCCGGCAATTAATTGCTTCCTCGGTCCAAAGAAAAGAGTTAGCGAAAAGGGAAAGCGAGCAAATGAAAGATTTCAAAATTTCAACACAGCACCTGGCTCCATGGCAACGGTTCTGTTCCAATTTCGTGTGCTTTGTTGTGCAGCTGGTGAATAGTGCCAGGAAATATGGCCATGAAAGGCCATCATTGACACACACAAAAACGAGAGGGGGATGAATTTTAATAGCCCTCTCTCTCATACCACTTTTGTTGTCCGCTTCCTTTTCCCCCCAATGTTTGAAAGGCAGAGATGAAACATTGGTCAGTAAGAGGCTTGGCCAGATGGACCAGCTGACCATCTCTCCATGGTGAAGCAGAGAGGTTGCACCCTTTTCAGTTCAAGGAACAATTTCACTAAGAGCATTCAAGCACAGACTCATTCTTCGCCAATATACACTATGGAGGAAATCAGGAACAATACAATGGCTTTTCTACCTGCAATGGGGTTCACTATTTAGAGAATAATAATAGAAGCAGTGCACTGTAAGAGATATAGCAGGTACACAAAGAAGGGCTTTATACGATGGACACTTAAATGTTCTTACTTTTATCTACCATTATTTTCACATGTTTAAAACAACTCAATTAGTACATCAGTGTGGATGATATGTGATAAAGCTTAATGAGTGATGATACTGTTAGGATGAGGGAGTGAGGACAAAAGTCTATAAATATCCATCTCCAAACGGAGCCAAGGCTTCTAAATGTGTAAAATATCCTGTTATCAATTCATGCTTGGTATGGGCCAGTGAAAGTCTTTCTCTCACTCAGTAACACACACACACACACACACACACACACACACACATTATTCCTCAGGCAACTATAATCAATTAAAATATTCATGCTGGGGCTGACTGCACCTTGTAAATGATTTGATACAAATTTGCTTTTACTAATTAAACGCTTTAATTTACTAAACCATGTTTGTTGTGTGAGTGTATGTGTATGTGTGTGTGTGTGTGTGTGTGTGTGTGTGTAAGGTGGTTGCTGTCTCACTTGTTTAGCTGTCTCAACCATACACATGCAAACACCCAGCCCTAGGTGAAGGGAGTATCTGGGAGATAAATGTGACTTAAGCCATGTTTTCAAAATGAGCAATTACAGGCACAAAAAATAGGCATGCTTGATATGATTAATAATTAACATTTTATTTGTTATAGTTCATATTTTACATCCTGATGGAGGAAAAGATTGTTTATATATTGACACCATTCTGTCACTGACATTAAAGGAGAATCAGGCGATATTTCACATAGATCTCGAATCACCAAGTACTTTCGGTACGAAACCCCCCCCGAAAACAATCGGTTTTACCTAGCTCGATTTGCTAGTTTCGAAAGCTAATGAAGCCAGACACCTACAGCACTACACTCTGGGGGCAGTAAGACGGGGGCTTATTATTAAATAATTTTCAATCTTCACAACACAATATATTTGACTATCTACTTTTTTACCACAGAGTTGCTAGGCTGTTGTTAAACACAATATGGCAATTATTAGAGAACGTTGTAGCTCTTAAATTGTCATTATAAATTATAAATGTTATTACCATGTTTTTAGGTGCTATTACTCTCTTATTATCATGTTACTACCCACTTATTACTGAACTGTGAAGTAAAATGCTACTGCACATACCTTTAATACCTTCACAGAAGTGTTTTGAAACAGTAAGTTAACATTATATATGATCAAATATATATGCCACTATCTAAAGAGGTGCTATGCATAACATGCTAGAGACACCCTGTTTTATCTGCTGTGTTGCTGTCCTCAGAGGAAGTAAAGGTATAAAGGAGCACTTATAGCAGACAGGTCCACACCCTGGTAGTGATGTCATTGTCCAGGCCTGCACTTCACCACTTATAACACTTATGACTGAGTTTGAATGTTAAAATGTAATAAAAGAATAATTCTTTATTTCAGACCCAGGGGGATCTATATCACAATAAAAAATAAACACAGAGTAAAAAAAAATACAGACAATACAAAAAACAAATGCTGCCGCATGTACTATGACTTGGACAAAACATGTACAGAAGTGTAATAGACCTTGAGCGAGGTGCTCTGCATTAGGCTACATGGTGGAGACACCATGATCCATCTTCTCTGTCCTTGTCCTTAGTGTGAGCACGACTGACCTTAGTGTGAGCACGACTGACTGTGACTTTGGGATTGTGTGCAGCGAGGGCGGGTTACACAACCTGAAAGACAGTTACACAACCTGACCACATAACGAGGTGACACCGCGTCCAATGCCCCTTTCTGCAGCCACATAAACACAAGCACAAACACAATTCTGAGATGCCTGCAGGGTGTCAGCATCCATTTTCATCATGGCCAAAATGCATGCTGGGGGCACAAAGGAGTCCATACACTGACATGCTGTGTACAGGAGGAAGAGGCACTACCCCTTGTCTGTCATGCTGCTTTACGTGTGCGTGTGTGTGTGTGTGTGTTTGTGTGTGTGTGTGTGTGTGTGTGTGTGGTGATTGAGTGTGTTTATAGATATGTGTACGTGTGTGTTTGTGTAGTGTATGTGAGTGTGTGTGTGTGTGTGTGTGTAGTTTTGATAATGGCGTACTGAACACTTTACTTCTCCCTGGAGAATTCCCCTACATGTGAGATCCAGCATCAGTGTGTGACTAAAATAAACCCATCCACACACCCCCAGAGACAAAAACAACATGATGCCAATCATCTCTCACTCCCCCCCACTCCCCAGTCTACCCCCGCCCCACCCCCCACCCACACACACACCTCCCCTCCCCCAATCCCTCCTTCTGGTGTTCAGTCTCTGGTGTTCAGCCTGGGGGGACATTACCACAGTGCCTCTGATGCTGCCTAGCAGCTCACAAGCCACACCATTCTCTAATCTGACTAGCATCACACATTCTATTGCTCTCATCCCAGAGGTTCAAACAGAGAGGAATCTTCATGCTTGTCTGAAAGGATTCTGGTTGATGGAAACAACAATGTTTATGTGTGTGTGTGTGTGTGTGTGTGTGTGTGTGTAGAGAGAGAGAGAGAGAGAGAGAGAGAGATTCTGTGAGTGTGTATGAGTGAGTGTGTGTGTGTGTGTGTAGTCCGTGTGTGTCTGTAAGGATGATTTAGAGACTATTATGGAGGAATCTTTCCTGCAGCTGCCACACACGATTTGTCCACACCCAGAATTTGCTTTCCTCTTCCCCTTGGCCAGAACACACAGACACACACAGGTTTTCCTGAGACTGGAGCATCAGACTGCTAGAGCGCTTTGTCATTAATGAACAAGTGCATCCATAATTGGATCACTGGTTAAGCATGTTGACACTGTAGATAAGTATACCTTCTTGTTTTTAAATATATTTTGCATTAGCCTGAATAAGACACAATGTCTTTACATATCTTCTCAAGGAAGAACTTTCTCTAGACAAATACCCAGTCCTAAATAAGATGGAAGAACAAAATATAAAGATGCAGAAATGACATACTTCTCATTTATCTCTGTACTATTGTAATGAACTGTGTAGTTACAATGTAACAAGGGTACATGAACATAAACTCTTTGGCTATCCTCTCAGAATGGCTACTGCTTCATTTTTGTTGAAGTATGACAAAAGCAAATTTAATATCGGTTGTTTCTAACATGAATTTATAACTGACTGAACATAAAATTAGTGGCCACATCTTTAGCTTCACAGTAGATGTTTGTACTATCCTATCGCTACACACACGCACATTAATGTGACAGATGAGGTATAGACATGTGTCTCAGTGCACACTACATGGCCTAGAGCCAATGCTCCCATTACGCCTGCTTCTATTGGCCCATTGTTTTAATACACAGTTGCTTTCCGTTTCCTGGACAGCAATAACAGTGTGCTTATATTACTCCATATCCCCTTGGGCCCTCACCCAGTATCCTCTCAATATAGCGAGGCGTGTTCACAACACTATCTCCTCGCTCATTCACATACGTTTGACATACATTTTCTCTTGCTTTCTCTCTCTCTTCTGAAGCTCTTTCACTCGCACAACCCAGTCTCTTGTGCCTGCATCGATTTTCAAGGTCTTTGAGCCTTAAGCCCGGCATCACTTCTCTGATTCCCCAGATACTCTTACACACGCCTCGTCTCTCCCCTCACATCCCCTACAGTACCTACCTCTCTGCACTCTCTCTCACACACATACACAATCATGCACACACACGCACGCACGCACATACGCACGCACGCACGCACGCACACGCACGCACGCACGCACACGCACGCAAGCACGCACGCACACACACACACACACACACACACACACCAACACAGTCTCTTGTTCTTCAGTGTTCTTTTGTAGTGAATGCACCCCACCAGCATGTGAGTCTTCAGATTATGCTGCCAATGAGGGAAGGCTTAGATGTTAAGAAGTTATAAGCAAGCTCATAAAGGAAGGCAAGGGGAAAGAAAACAAATCAGGTGGTGTATAGGTGAAAAGGCAGACCATCATGGGTAATAATCCATAAATATGGAAGCACTGAGGTCTCACTGTCTTCTCAACCTCGATCCTCTTTTTTATACCCTTTGGCAGCTAAAGAGTTTCACAAGCAGTGAGTGTGGATGAGCTGATTCTCTCCTTTGTGAATATGATCGTTATGATTAATAATGGATGATACTTGCCTCCTATATCGGGTGTAATCCCCATGGCCTGTCAGGTATGAGTTGGCTCAACTTAATACACCAAATTAAAACAACAATGCGGATGGAGTCACGGAAGAACAAAAGACAGCCCTGCTGAGACACACCAAATTAAGGACAAAAATGAAATGAAAGAAAAACAGATGAACTGAAAAAGCTCATGACACCCCAAGGCCGAATGTATTCTTATTAATCTTGCAATAACAAAGTTAAAAAACCCTTCTACCAAGTTTGATGAAAATTAGCATGGTAGTTTTTTTGTGTAATCCTGTTCACAAACAAATAGATAAACAAACTGCATCAAAAACACTCCATCTTTGGCGGGAGGTGATGAAGAGAAAACAGTTTGTCTCCATGAAGTGTCTCCTTGCCCCTGATTATCTGCCAATCAGTTTTCAGTATGTAAGTATGAAAAGTAATATAATGATAAAGTATGTTTACTCAGCATTTTTTAAGAGAAGTTGTCATTCTGGCAACTGGTTGGGAGAGAAAAGAGTGGCCATCAGATTAATGGTCAATCCACTGACCAAACCATTGTCTGTGTCACTACATCCATCCTGTGAGTGGCGTGGTGAAACAGTGGCAGCATCATCACAGTTGGTCCAGGTTTGATTCCCAACTGTTACGAGTCCACATCACTTTGGATGAAGGAACACTTAATGTGATAACATGTGATACCAGACACGTGATACCAGGTATCGTGATACACACTAATGTGACGTGACACTTAATGTGATACCGCGGACACACCTAATGTGATACCAGACACATTTAATGTGATACCAGCGGACGTGACAATTTAATGTGTTGTCCCCCCTATCTGGACACAGAGATGTGTTAAAAAACAACGAAAGTTGTGTTGTTTTCAACACATTCGTTTTAAGAGTGCACTCTTTACCAGTCTTGTAACCACAATTGGCGAATACTGTATGTCTTTAATGCACAGTTTTCCCTTCGCCAATCAAACATGTCACCTAAACTTCCTACCATTGCTTTTCTCTGGGTCTTATCAGTAGACAGTGTGCCCTGACACTGGGCAGTCTGCACATGCCGCCTCACGAGAGCTTGTGTGTGTGTTGCAGGCTTAATGGGGTCTCCATCTTAATCTCCATAGTGACAATCCCTGTTGATTACTAGCATCTGTTTAACACTGTGTCTAATGTTGCTACCGGTGTGATCAAATACAAGTCATTCTCTCTCTCTCTCTCTCTCTCTCTCTCTCTCTCTCTCTCTCTCTCTCTCTCTCTCTGTGTGTGTGTGTGTGGGGGGGATACTGCCAGGTGAGCTGCTACATGGGCAGCCGTAGCCTACTGGTTAGCGCTTCGGACTTGTAACCGGAGGGTTGCCGGTTTTTAACCCCGACCAGTAGGCCCTTGAGCAAGGCACCTAACATACTCTCCACTACCGACCGGTAGCGCGACAATGTGACGTCACGGGAGCACTGTAACCATATATACTCACGCGTGGTGATCGCGACACTAGTTGCAATATTTTCCTGAATTGGCATTGGCCTCAATGACATTAAAAACTACCCTCTGTGATGATACTTCAGACTTCGGTTGCTGCTATTTCACAACTACCATCATTACCATCTAGTTTCCAAAGTGTATGCAGCTAGATAGATAGATAGATAGATAGATAGATAGATAGATACTTTATTCATCCCGAGGGAAATTTTAGCTAGCTGGCTGGTGCTGAGAGATTTCAGGTCTTAGATATCCTCTGGTTGAAAATACATATCTTTGTTACCTTTTGCTGGATTATTGGCATGTCCTTGGGTCCTAGTTCTTTCATCTTAATTCCCTGTGTTACATCTCTCTCTGGTAGCTTCATTAACTTATCCAGCAAACTATTTAAAAATCACAAACTCTCGCTGGTAACCTAAGTATAAGTATATATATCTTTTTTGATCCCGTGAGGGAAATTTGGTCTCTGCATTTAACCCAATCGGTGAATTAGTGAAACACAAACAGCGTACACACAGTGAGGTGAAGCACATACTAATCCCGGCGCAGTGAGCTGCCTGCTACAACGGCGGCGCTCGGGAAGCAGTGAGGGGTTAGGCGCCTTGCTCAAGGGCACTTCAGCCGCAGGCCACTGGTCGGGGCTCGAACCGGCAACCCTCCAGTTCCAAGTCCAGAGTGCTAACCAGTGGGCCACGGCTGAATTATACTTACTTATACTTATACTTTGCTTGCCGCGCGCATCTGAAAAAAAATCTCCTGTGCACGACCTGCCTGCGCGAGGCTGAAATTTCTTGTGCGACAGAGGAAATGACGCAATTTTGACGTCACATTGTCGTGCTACCGGTCGGGAGTGGTGAGTATGTAGTACCCTTAACCCCTCACTGCTCCCCGAGTGCCGCTTTTGTTGCAGGCAGCTCACTGCACTGGGATTAGTGTGTGCTTCACCTCACTGTGTGTTCACTGTGTGCTGAGTGTGTTTCACTAATTCACGGATTGGGATAAATGCAGAGACCAAATTTCCCTCACGGGATCAAAAGAGTATATATACATATACTTATCCTTTACTGAACCACAATTCCTTTGTGGACTCCTGTCCCTGAGAGTGGATGTCCAGTATGTGTGCAGGTGACATTGAGTGTGTGCATGTGCACACGTGAATCTCTGGGTGCATCTGCACCTTAGCTGATTAAACATGCAGGAAAGTCCCACTGTGCCCAACTCCCATCATTTAACGGCCTATTACTGTGACCTAGCAAAGATTAATTAAAGATACCATCAGCTGAGACTTAAATAATTGTTAGGGATTTATCTTATTAGTCTCCAGCCAAAGTCAGGCTGAGTAGTAGCGGTAATGTACGTTGTGATATTCATAATCTGTGACAAGGCACATAATGCTGAAATGATGACAGTTGTTTTCAAAGCAGGGAATTAGGATTTATGACACAGTAAACCGCAAATCAAGTGATTAGATGCAGTTTATTTTTAAATCGGCGAGACATTTGTTGATAAGAAGTCAATCAAGGTAATCAGGAGCATCTGATGGATATAAATGACTGATCATGTTGGCGCTTGTTTCCTCACATGGGTGGCTGGCCCTGCAGTGCAGACGCCTTCTAACCCAACATCCATTAGAAAACACAAATGCAGAGGAGTACAAGCGTACTTATAGACCCTTTCAAGAGAGTTCCATTATCAGCATCATAGTTGGCCCCACAAGACTTCCTTTTTAACATTCCATATGTTATCTTAATGCAGAGGAAGTAGATTGGGGCCCAAATAGAACGTTCAAGCATTGCTTTTGTTTTTATTGTTGAAAGGGTCCATTAGTGCACAGATTTAGAGCATGGGGGTGATTTGAAGCTAGGGGTATTTGAAGAAATATGACACCATAAGCAAACATTATTTTCGTGATATTTACATCCGAGACTGCGGACTCAACCTACAGAAAGTTTGACTGAGAAAAAAATAGAAAAGTAACTGTGATATTATACATTATGTCATGTTATGATATAGGGTTTCTCTAGGTTTAGGTTAGGAAAGTGACAGGTTTATAAAACAAAAGTAAAATCATACCACTTGCCATGATTTGATGTGTTCATCATTTACAAAGACAAACAACCACAGCGCTAATCTATGTTACATTGTTATTCCCTGGTGATGAGAAATACTATTTTCTGATTGTTTGGCATGTATAGGAGGATGTATAATGGGAGACCTATGAAGCAGAATAGGTCAAAAACATTAATCACAATTAATCATCAGGTTTTTGGAAACTTTGACTGGTAAACCATGTACTATGTAAACCAGGCAAATAAAAGTTGCAGATTCATAGAGGCTAAAGTAAGTGCGTAGTCTAATGAATGAAAGAAACTCTCTCAATTTGCCAAGTGGTGTAAACATGAGATTTATGGTTAAATGACATGGAGAATGAGCAAGCAGGCAAACTAACAAGCCTAATGAAAAATGGCTAGCAAGGTAAAGGATTTGGGTGGGGTTTGTGAGGTGTGTCACATCCTATTTATATATGGCAGGACAACTTGGTGGCCATTACATGCAACCGTCTATCCAGTATCGGTAATGTTCAAGTCTACTTGCCAACAAAGTTCCTATCAGGGCTCTCAGCACACATTTTTCATGCATTCCACATGCTTTCTTTAATTAATAAAACTGGCCCTGCAGTTATGCTGAGCTGCGGAGCTGTACCTGGAACAATATGACCTTACAGATCTCTCTTAAAGCAACGCAGTGTGACCTTAAAGATCCCTCTTAAAGCAACGCAATGTGACCCTAAAGATCTCTCTTAAAGCAACGCAATGTGACCTTAAAGATCTCTCTTAAAGCAATGCAATGTGACCCTAAACATCTCTCTTAAAGCAACACAATGTGACCGTAAAAATCTCACTTAAAGCAACACAATGTGACCTTAAAGATCTCTCTTAAAGCAACACAATGTAATTCTATCACTAAGACTTAAAAGTGCAGAACATCAAACCTGTTCTGCAAACTTTGATGATGGATGAAAGTTAATCTCCACAGATAAGATTTGGCTCATCTATTTTAGACAATAAAAGATCCTCTGCGGTCCTTTAAATCAGTGGTGTAGTCTACATGATACGCAGGACTAAGTAGTATACTCACTTAAAAACCATCACCATCTCAGAATACCCACTTAAAATAGGCAAGGATACGTATTAACATTTGGGGTTGGTCACAGTATACCCACTACAGCTAACTAGACTACACAACAGCTTTAAATTCTCCAAATAAAAACAGGATGACTTCCTCAGAAAAAAATGTAAGGCTACTACAGCATAAATGTATTATTATTTTTTTCATCAAATAGGCATTGGGCTAAAGAATATCTATTTGATATTGGAGTAAAAATTAAAATTTTTGCCAGTCATTAGTTGTCAATGCCACAGGTAAGCTGTACATGAAAACTGTTCGCACATCATTACTAGTGTGTTGTCGAGGTGGAGGCATATACATTCCTTTGTGTGTGTGTGTGTGTGTGTGTGTGTGTGTGTGTGTCTGTGATTGCATTCCACTCTCAGCAAGGCCATAACTTGATTTCCATCAAGTCTCATTTTCATCTCAGAATAAAGGCATCCAATGAATAGGCTATCATGAAAAACAGCATTTCAGTTGTACAACAACTACTTTAAGACACCAGACTGCTGCTACTGAATGCAAATGAAACCCTACGTTCGACAATTACCAGAAAAACAAGCTTGCTGCGACCCCACTGCAATCACTCACTCGCATGACCGACAACGATAAACAAAAGACTCACACAGACATAAGTAAGGGGGGGAAAACAGGTGGTTGATTTGTGGATGTAGAGAGAGGGGCTCCCTCCTCATCTCTCCAGACACACAGTGGCTTGATAAAATATAGAAGGAGGGGGAAAAAAATAAACAGAGAAGGCAATTATCTCCTAACGTACAACTTTGCGGTTGCCATAGCACCGCCACTTTTCACGTCTGCACAAAGTGCTTTCATGAACCTAATTGGAGAAGCGTTCCAATTAGGGCTCCACAGTGGCCACCAAAATGAGGAAGATTAAAGATATTCTTTGTCGCAAGGATTCTCTCTCTCATACTCTTTTTCTCTGCAGCAAAGATGGACACTTAAAAGAGTACAAATGAACACTGTTTATTGCCACCCTACACACACACACACACACACACACAGACGATGTTTAAGCCTAAATGCTTTCTAAAGCCTCATCTTGTCCTCTCCATCTGGTTTTCTGGGCTTTGGTGAGAAGCATACGCACCCCTACAGTGATGGCCTTTCTCAGCGTAAAAAGCCCATTTGTCCTCCTTTAATGGTGAATATTCATAGACAGAATCACAGGTAGGCCTGGTGAGCAACTAATGACCCTCTAAGAGATTTGCAAATGTGTGTATTACGACAGGAAGTCCGAGGGTATACATTGCAGTGAAGGAGAGAGATTAGCTGTTAATAAATGATATCGCTGAGCAGACATACACTTTGTGCAGCTCATAGCACATACCATATTCCTGTGTGTGTCTAGCTGGCTCCTCCAATCCTGACACACACAGATGGATTTTTTTTCTCAGTTGTTTTTGGCCTTCATTACTCTTTCTTACTCTCCCTAGATTTGCTTCATCTACTTCTCGCATTTGCTCTCTCTCTCTCTCTCTCTCTCTTGCTCTCTCAGACAAATGCACTTATCAGACCAGGCCTGGAGGGGAGGTCAGGGAAGCAAGCAGCTTTTTATTAAGGCACATTGATTCGAAGAATCTTGCATTCAGAAAGTTCGCAAATCCTCTCATCCTCCACTCATCCTCCTCCCCCCACTGAGCTGTGACCTGCAGCGTAAATATTTTGCTCGCCTCGGCTTCGGCTACGGCTGGGCTGGGCTGGGCTGTCATGTTTCAGTCAATAAGAGCAGGCACATCTCTGGGGCTCTGCTCTGAAATGATGATTATTGCCAAACCACACAGAGGCCTTGTAGAGATGAAAGGAGGAATGTGTGTCTTCTTCACACTGTAGGATGTCAGACAGTTAAAGAGATGAGGGTAGTTTTGATTTTTTTATACTTTTTGTGATGCTCCCTCAAATTGACTGTATTGTTTAGGCATATGGTATAGCAGGGCAGGTATAGAGACTACTGTATATTGAGTAGTGTGGCTTTAAAATACAGCATACACAGTCAGACATATAAATGTTATACATGGAAATCCTGAAGAGTGGACTTTTTTGGAATAAGGATTACAACTACAACAATTTAGGTGTTGTAATGTATCCTTCCTGTTTTTGTGTTTACTTTTTTAAACCACTGCATAGGGCTTTGTACTTAAAGGTGCAGTCAGTGATTGTACTCGATTTCAAGCCCATACATTTTTTTGTCACATTCAGCAATCATCTCCTCACGACCGCAAGCTGCCCATTTTGTAAAAAAGAAAAACAATCTCTGTAGGCAGCCCAAGCTCCGTAAACTGGAAACAAACAAAGTGGGGGCAGCCTGTCTCCCCAAACAGAAGTGAAAGCTGTGTGGAGTTTCTCTGGGAATATTGAAGGGAGGGGTGAACTACCTCTCTGGTTTGTTTTATTTGGTCCTTGGTTAAATATAATGTTTGTTATTTTGGACAAAATGTTTGATAAATTTAAACACAAACATAACAAAGTGAATTCCTGCGCTATCGCTGACTGCACCTTAAAGATTTGTTATAATATAATAATAAGACTATTTATTGTATACATATAATATATATATATATATATATATATATATATATATATATATATATATTAATATAATATAATAATAAGACTATTTATTGTATACATTCTTCTTTATTCCTCACCTTGTTGATTTTGAGGCTGCAGAACTTAAATAATAAATAAGATACTCCTGCACTGTTACTGTACTGTTTCAGATCAGCTCTGCTTTGTGAAAATAGATTGTATTCGACTATAAATCCTTGTGCTTACTGACACACTGTTGAGAGCAATGTTGTGAAGGTTCCCTGTGTAATAAGTACAGTGGTATTTGGAAGCCACTGCCTGAAGACTCTGAGAACCTCAAGAGGCTTCAGAGAAAGGTCACCGTTATCATTCATCCATCATGAGTACCTGGTCTGATTGTAATGGTATATTTCTAGCACGGCTCTTTAAACTTGCCATACCAGCGCACAGGCTGGAAGCACTGACTGAGATTTAATGCACACACAGGCAACGCAGACACATGGGTGAATCATTCCATTTAACTGACCTAGATCTGTCAAATATTAACGTTCAGACAGAGCTGAAATACTTTTTCATCTGAGGCACACAAACATTTTGTAAACAGACACACACACACACACACAGATGCAGTCATACAAACACATTCACACACACACACATGGTGTGCACACATTCCAATTGAGACTGAGAGCACGCATTCCAAGTGAGAGTCACACACCTTCAAATACACACAAATATGCACACTAAAAAATACACACAAAGCACCACCACAAGACACACACTCATGCCTTTCTCTCTCTGTAATACTGAGTGGCACAATCTCGCTGTAGAGCTCTCAGTGGCACTCAAAGTGACAAAACATGGAGAGGCGACCCCTCCACTCCTCTCCTCTCTTCCACTCCTTCCATTAATCCTGATGGAGGACAGCAATGTCTGCGCTGAAGACTAGAGAGAGGGGTACCAAGAGTGGCAATGTTAGCAGATAACTCATTTCAAACCATGCCAACCACTGACTTGAGATGAATCTCCACAGAGATGGCTTGTTTTATTGTTTGTTCTACTTGTCTTATTGG
>NC_063198.1:27088881-27091381 GCF_017589495.1 Alosa alosa
TACACACACACACACACACACACACACACACACACAAATATGCGCATGGATAAACATGAGTACAGGACGTGCATGCACACATAAGAATGCACACATATGGGCACACACACACACACACACACACACACACACACAGACACACACACACAAACATACAGTAATACACATATAGACCTACAGTGTATGTATACTGTATATCAGGACACACTTGGAGTACAGTAATGAGTAGATGAGTCATTATTCCAGGAATTACCAGCTCATGATTTTGTCACATTGGATGAGCCATGGACAACGTGCAACATCCAGATGTGCAAATGTGCAGCCATTGTTTTCAGTAAAGATGCCTGGGCAGTGCTGCCAGAGCATTGGTAGTAAGGATGCACCCAAATAACAAGCCCATACCCCTGTGCCTGAACATCATCTGCCATTTTTAACCTCATGCATTACAGTAAAACAAGTCAAAATATGGAGTGATATTTTTGCATTTTAGTCGATATTATTCTGATGTAACATGCTGTCAGTACCCGATGGTAAACACAGACAACTGCGAGTTCAAGTGACAGCCACACTTCATCAGTTAAATATGAACGTTTTTAGCGTTGGCTCTGGCCTGTGAGGGGGGGCATGAGCGCAGCCTCTTTAGCCTTTAGTCATTTATGCACCTTGGCAGCAGCTTCTGGTGTGTGTGTAAACAGCCAGCACAGTCAACATATCGGTCAGACAGTGGTCATTATGCCATTTTCAAAGTTCAAATAAGTACTTGTCTGGAGTAAAGGCAGTTGTATAATCTAAAATGTATAATGTACAATCTAAAAGGTACTAACTCTGGTTACATTAGTGTGCATACTACATACAGTGGTGTAGGAGCCACATTTGGTTTCATAATTATATGAATTACAGTATATTGCATTTGTCTCTGTCGTTGCATTGGAGAGTGCTCCTTCTACTGGTGGAGAGGGCGCTACCCTATAAATTGGAGAATGATGAGGAGAGGGCGTGCCAGCAGATACAGTCTATGACCTCTGCCTGGGTCTGTGTTACCGGAGCTCAGCCTGCGCTGGAAAGCTGAACTCCAAGTACTACAAAGAAATATTTAAGGACATTTAAACCAATTTGCATCTTTATTTTGTACTTTATTTTTATTTACAACAAATACCGACAAACATTCAACGACAACACTCTTGGATTTCCTGGATTCAGGCTGCAAGTCTGACCCTGTACCTGCATTCTCCAGGTGGTTGGAAACAATAGGAAGAAAACAGGGGTTACAGGAAAAACGCAAACATTGTTTTTGCCACTAAAAGTGGCTTGCAAAAGTGTTCATCCCCCTTCGATATTACCCCTTTTATTGTTTTAATAAATGTAATCTTTGTCCATTTAATTTGTCCTTTTTTGCAATAAATTACAAAAATCCCTTCTCTTTCATGTCAAAGTGAAAGCAAATTTCTACAAAGTGATGTTAATTTATCAAAAACATTAAATGCAAAATAAATTAATATTAGCATAAGCATAAAGATTCATCCCCCTTAGTGACTGGCCTAGGCTGCCAATTGGTGCTTATCGCAATTATTGAAATGGGGATCGCCTGAGTGCAGTGAATCTGTATAGTATAGAAATATAAAGACACTTCCGTCTGGACGGTCTAGTCACTGGTCAGTCAGTACTACTGGCTATAATTCCACCATGAAGACAAAAAAAACACTACAAACAACTCAGAGAAAGGTTTATAGAAAAGCATGAGTGAGGGGATGCAAAAAATATCAAGTCACTGAACATCCTCTGGAGTTCAGTGAAATCCATTATTAAGGAATGTAAGGAATATGGTAGCATCATGCTGTGGGGAAACTTCTCAGTAGGCCCAGGAAGGCTTGTAAGGTAAAGTAAAATTAATTCAGCAAAAATATATGGAAATCCTGGAGGACAATCTGATTCAGTCTGCAAGAGAACTACGACTTGGGAGAAGATTTACTATCCAGCAAGACAATGAGCCGAAGCATGCAGCGAAAACTACACAGAAAAGGTTTAAGATAGCAAGGTGAATGTTCTGGAGTGGCCGAGTCAAAGCTCAGACCTCAATCCTATAGAAAATCTGTGGCTAAACTTGAAAAAGGTTGTTCACACCTGATCCCCTTCCAACCTGTCAAAGATTGGAGTAAAAATGGAGTAAAATTGCTGTACCCAGATGTGCAAGGTTTACATTACCTTCTTGTGTCCCAGCAGCCAAACCCAAATGTATTATCTTGGCATCAATCAAGCATCAATCCACCTGCACCATTTCAAACATACACATTACAGTAATAGTTATAGCTTGACCAATTGGTGATGCCAAGCTAATTTAGAGGTGGTGGTGGTCATTCAATAGAGCTCAACAGTAACCACCCACCTTTGCAATGCTTTAAATCTGGACTCAAGCCAACCAGCTACATGGTGAATAAATAATAATTAAAAGAACACTATAAAGGCAAAGGTGCAAAACTGTGTACTTATTGATTTAGCTGAT
>NC_063198.1:27096381-27098881 GCF_017589495.1 Alosa alosa
ACACACACACACACACACACACACACACACACATTAAATGAGTTTGCATTATACCTCTGGCTGCCTTAGGCAGGTTGCGTCACATTACCCCCAGGAGGTCAGTCCCGCCATATTAAAAGCACTCCCTCGGTTGCTTTATTGCGGCGTTATTGTGCCGAGCGAAGGCGTTGTTGTTTGGCGCCGTTATTGTTTCTGGGGCGATTACGGCGTGATTACAGTGGCGGCCCACTTCACCCACGCGCTCCTCAAGTGAGCATGCCGGCGAGATGAATCAGCATCGGGGGACAGGAAGGAGGGATTGGTGAAGGAGGAGGAGGAGAAGGAGGGGGAAAGAAAAAGGGAATGGGTGGACGACAGGAGGGAGAGAGAGAAAGGTAGAGGGAGGAAGAGAGTGATAGGAGGCCAGAGAAAGAGAAGTAGAACAAGTGAGAGATTCAGAAAGAGAGAGGGAGTGAGAGAGAGAGAGAGAGAGAAAGTGTGAGAAAGAGGGAGAGAGAGAAACAGAAGGAGAGATAGGGAGGGGGAGACAGAGAGAGTGAGTGAGCAGGAGGAGAGGTGTGAACAGACTGTCATGGTGTGACATTAGTCCTTTGTTCTCAACGGTGATAGTATCCGTGCAACGACAAGGACTTCAGTGTCCAGACCAAAGGACTGTAGCACATGACTCATTGCTCCTGTTAGATACATGCACTCGCCTCCCCTGCTTCCATCTCTGTGTGAGTGTGTGCATGTGTCTGTGTGTGCATGGTGGTGTGTGTGTGTGTGTGTGTGTGTGTGTGTGTGTGTGTGTGTGTGTGTGTGTGTGTGTGTGTGTGTGTGTGTGTGTGTGTGTGTGTGTGTGTGTGTGTGTGTGTGTGTGTGTGTGTGTGTGTGTGTGTGTGTCCATGAATGTGTGTGTGTGTGTGTGTGTGTGTGTGTGTGTGTGTGTGTGTGTGTGTGTGTGTGTGTGCATGTGTGTGTGTGTGTGTGTGTGTGTGGACAGCTCAGGATAGGTGTGAAGACTCATTAGCATGTGTAGCTGAGCCCAGTCAGCCCTGCGCCTTCGTTGTGTTGTGTGAGTGAACCGCCGGGACCCGTCCATTCTCCACACACGTCTCCTGCACCAACTGTCCCTGGCAACACGTCCGCCCGTTGGGTCGCGCTACATTAATGAGCTCGCGTGGCGCGTCTGTCCAGTCACCGTCAGAGCAGTGCTTCAGTGTCTTTATTTTTTTCCTTCTGCGCTACTCTGGGAGAGCGTTGGTTCTCAGCACGGAGGATAGCTGACATTTTTACTCACAGAGATGGCAAGCAGCTTTAGTGAGCAGTTTTCTCCCTCTTTCTTGGTTCCACTGGTTTCCATTGTTTGCCTCCTATGATGATGACCGCCGCTAGAACAGAGCCATGTCCAGGTTCACTGTTGAGAGACCCTAAAAGGCTCCTACAGTATAGCAATCCACAAAGGGACACATAAGCCCCCAGCCTGAATGTCTGATCATTATAAACATACTACTTAAAATGTATGTTTTGCTTTTTTTGTGGGAATTCACAGTCACAAACAAACACACACACACACACACACAGGCACACACACACTCGCTATGCGGTACATCTAGTTGGACTTGAAGTTCTTTGATCTTCACTTCACTGCTTCTCTTTCACCAGATTCTTTGTTCTCCTCTCAGACAGCTCTTACGGGTTCCTAATAGCTTAGAAGTTTAGAACAGCATCTGGATCCAGAGCCATGTCCGGGAAAACTTCCTTCCCAGAATTCCCTGTTCTCGGGGATGCCATAGTCACAGTGGTGGTAGCCACTCAGTGACACTGTCAATCATCTCTTGTGTTTGTGACGTTCTCCATTTTGATCAACTCTCCTGTCTTTCTCTCCTTTGTTCTTTTTTCTATTTTGTGATGCGTGTTCCTAAAATTAGAACCGGTTTCTACTCCATTTCAGTCTAATTACCATTGACAAGTGCTGTCAAAACATGAGTCAGATATCAGCAGGGAACGGCCCTCTGGAATCATGGGAAACGGGCGATTCAGAAAATTGATAGGCTCTCAGCTTCAGTTGCAGCATTAGAGGATGTTGATCTTCCTTCACTCCCACCCAAATAATACACACACACACACACACACACACACACACACACACACACACACACACACGCAGGTGATGATGTATCCATCCATTCCGTCCCCATCCCTATGCCACACTCCCACGCCTTCTCTCATCTCCCTCATGCAAGTGAAGTTTCACTGACACTCTGTCAATCGGCCTCCCTCTCGTCTCCTCTCATCCTCATCTCGTCTCCTCTCATCCTCATCTCGTCTCGTCTCCTATCATCCTCATCTCGTCTCCTCTCATCCTCATCTCGTCTCCTATCATCCTCATCTCGTCTCCTCTCATCCTCATCTCGTCTCCTCTCATCCTCATCTCCTCTCCTCTCATCCTCATCTCGTCTTCTATCATCCTCAGCTGTGTCCTATTAAAATGACCTGACACCTCCTCTCTTCCCACCCT
>NC_063198.1:27103881-27108881 GCF_017589495.1 Alosa alosa
ACATCCATGTCAGCCAAGAGCAATTTGAATACCTTTTTGAACATTTTTTAACACCGTTTCCTATAAGTTCATTTTCCTCTCTCCTGTTGGGCTTTCCTTCCCTTCCTCACGCTCCTGCTCCCTGTATTGATATCAAATGCATTGCACTCGGGGAGGCCAGACCAGGCCGTCTATGAAAAATGGATTTCTCTCACTCCCTTATTCGCCACGGTGATAGACAGCTTACCCCATCGCCACGGCGATAGACAGCTTACCCTGCAGTTCTGCCCTTTTAAGGATTTGCATCAGAACTTTCTTTTGCCATGAGATGGGGTAGAGGAGGAGGTAGAGGAGGAGGAGAGATGGTGGGGTGGGGTGAGGGGGGGATGAAAAGAAACGTAGGAGAGGAAAAGCGAGGGAGAGGAGGAACCGTAAACAGATGGAGAGGCAGACAGAGGGAAGAAAGGATGTAGAAGATTGGAACTGTGAAGAGAGAGCAGGTGAGAGGGTGAGGTGGAACCCTTTAGATGGCATAGGCAGAGAAACCAGCATACATTTGCCAAAAATATAGTCTCGGGTGTCTTCTCTGTAATGAGTGTGTTTGTGTGTGTGTGTGTGTGTGTGTGTGTGTGTGTGTGTGTGTGTGTGTGTGTGTGTGTGTGAAATGAAAGGGAGAAGAGAGTTAAAGTGAGAGGGAGAGAGGGAGGGAGAGGGAGGGAGAGAGAGAGAGAGAGACAGAGTCAGTCATACTCTGGAGTATGTTATGTGTCTGTGCATATATACATGTCTCTGCCTGTGCAGATGGAGGAGCCCCTGTGCCATCCTCTGTCTCCAGGATGACTGCTCCCCCGACACACTCCTTTGCACACCGACCAAAACTCCCAACCCCCCCCAGCCCTGCCTGCAGCACTGCAGCACTGCCATTCCAACCCCAGGCCATGACACCCTCCCCCATACCCTCACCCCTCGGTTCGGCCTCCTACCCACAATCCCTCTGGCCTGCAGCAGCTCTGTGAGCCTGACACAGCAGAGCAGAGCACACACGCACACACACAGACACACACACACACACACACACACACGTAAGACTAGAAATCAGTTGTACTTGTCAAGCTCCTTTACTTCTTTGACCACTTCTCTTTCAACACCATCACTCCCTTTAAAAAGCCCCTCTTTCATGTATGTCCTGTTCTTACACTCTCTCTCTCTATCTCACTCACTCTCTCTCTCTCTCTCTCTCTCTTTCTCTTTCTCTTCTCTCTCTCTCTCTCTCTCTCTCTCTCCCATTGTTCTACTCTCTCCCTAGATCCTTTCGCTAGGTCCTCTGAGTCTCACTCAGTGATACAGCAGCTCTCCCAACACAGACACAGAAAGCCTTGATTGTTTCTGCATCCTCTTGTCTGAAGACGCTTTTTCTCTGCCAGACAACAAAGGGAGGCGCGGAGTCAACAGCGTCACACACACGGCTGGTATCTACCTGTCCATCACAGAGATCCTTTCTTCTCCCAAACACAAAAGACACTGTAATGTGCTGTGAAGACCGTCGCCTGTTGTTAAAGAGGATCTGTGTGTGTGTGTGTGTGTGTGTGTGTGTGTGTGTGTGTGTGTGTGTGTGTGTGTGTGTGTGTGTGTGTGTGTGTGAGCGTGTTTATGTGTGTGTGTGTGTGTGTGTGTGTGTGTGTGTGTGTGTGTGTGTGTGTGTGTGTGTGTGTTGTAGGGGGGCCTTGCTCTTATCTATGGCTTTAGGATAGAGACACAGATTAGACACAAAGCAGGCTACAGATTTGTCTGCTGATACGCATCTTCCACAGATGAAACTCACAAACAACTCAAATTAAAGAGGGAAAAGGGGCCCCAGAGGACTTTGTGACAAAACCACAACGAGCCAGCTAGGTTGTTCATGCCCACACTGACTGTGATCAGATGAAAGAGAACGTATTATGAGGGAGGACTGTCATTTGTGACTTTTAGCGCACCAAGTCTAGAGCACGTTTTCTAGACTCTTTATCTCTACAATAAACAGAACAAAGAGGACCACAGGTGGACCATATGGAGAAAAGTAGAAATGAAGTCTGGTGGAAAAGTGGACGATGGCAAAGCCTACAGGTCAGAGTGGGCATGGACAGTGAAGAGGAAGACGGAGGCAAAGAAGGAGAGCTGAACAGAAGAGGAGAGATGGTTGGAGATGAAGCTTACATTACATTGCATGGCATTGAGAACGCATACTTTCTCTACCTCTCTCTTTTACTTTCTCTACTTACAATAAGCACAACATACATACATGCATACAGCCACACACACTAACGCACACACACCTATTCGGTCCAGCCTGTCTGTGATCAGTGCAAATCTGTTCCAGACGCTGCTGCTATCCCAACCACAAGGTCCCCCACCCCTCTTCCTGCTGTGCATCCATAAATAATACACGGCTGATTTAATTAATCATCATACACAATATAGATATATAATTCATTGCATAAACAAAAATAAATAAATCATCTGAGAGCGTGTGGCGTGCCAAATGTCACTGGGGATGGGAGGGTGGGGGGGACAACGCAACACTGATGAAATAGATGTCAGACTCTCCCTCCCGCAGGCATTCTCCTGGCCAGCTATTAGCCATGTGAGGCGGGTCTTCGGAGGCCTCTATCCGGTCCGGTCAACCAGGGTGGAGGTAAGAGAGTACGTCAGACTCTGCCTCTGTGATCATGGCGGTGTTAAGTTACTGGGGGGCGGGGGTGGGGGGTCGGAGGAGGTAAACTGGCTCCTCTGATACAGTGATGGGAGGATCGTGACATGAGGCTTTTCATAGCACAGGCTAGGGACTAGCGCCGGATACGTATGATGTTTAATGGATGAACGGATGACTCGGGGGCCAGGCCTCCTCAGCAGAGAAGGTTCAGCCAAGAGCTTCCCTCATCTGCCAAAACATTGCTAATAGAGATGATACTTCAGAGAGTCTTACTGTCGACTGTTTTGATAGTCTGCTTGCACTAATTAAACAACCAAGTTTCAGCTTTTATTGGTTTGTTTCACTTAACGAGTTTTTGTGAGTTCTCATGGTTCATGTGGCTGTTTACTGTCAGTTTTGCTTGACTTGATTGCATTCAAAAGCTTCCAAACTGATTCCAGGTGATTGCACATATTGAATGCTTTAATTAACGTTCTGATTCAATCTTCTATTTTGAGCATCAAACAGAATTGCAGAATTGTAAGAAAGTGTTTGCCGATAACACTGCTTTGTTCTGTGTTGATTAAGTTTGCTGCTCTTTGTTGTGAAGCTCAGAAATCAGTGGCTCTCTGCAGGCTGTCTTTTTCTGGCAGCTGGATTCATGTGCAAATTCTTCCCATTTTTGATCATAATTTAACACACAAAATATCTGTAAAGTGATACGGTGACGTTACAAGAAATTACATTTTTCTCGATTATTGAGATTATTGCCGAAATAAACAATCAAGCTGGGAGCAAATTGGAGCTGATCAACACCATCTGATGTGGGTATCAAATACTGTAAAATCCAATGTGAGGAGATTGAGAGTAAATCTCTCTTGTGTTTTCTCTCACCCCCTGCGTGTGTGTGTGTGTGTTTGTGTGGTGTGTGTGTGTGTGAGAGAGAGAGAAAGAGAGATAAAGGGAGAGAAAAAGAAAGAAAGAGATAGAGTAGAGGTCCGAAAGGACAGTCATTGATGAATGGAAGTGATAGAGAAAGGAGGTTTGTGTGTGTGTGTGCTTGTGTGTGTGTGTGTGTGTGTGTGTGTGTGTGTGTGTGTGTGTGTGTGTGTGTGTGTGCAGGTGTGTGTGTGTGTGTGCAGGTGTGACCCTTGGTCCAGGGAGGGCGAGGGACAAGGGGGGCAAAGTGATAAATGTGGAGAACAGAGAGAGAGTGTCTGTGCATGTGTGTATTTGTGTGTGTGTGTGGTGCAGGTGTGTGTGTGTGTGTGCGGGGGGTGTGTGTGTGTGAGAGAGAGAGAAAGAGAGATAAAGGAGAGAAAAGAAAGAAAGAGATAGAGTAGAGGTCCGAAAGGACAGTCATTGATGAATGGAAGTGATAGAGAAAGGAGGTTTGTGTGTGTGTGTGCAGGTGTGTGTGTGTGTGTGTGTTTGTGTGTGTGTGTGTGTGTGTGTGTGTGTGTGTATGTGTGTGTGCAGGTGTGTGTGTGTGTGCTTGTGTGTGTGTGTGTGTGTGAGAGAGAGAAAGAGAGATAAAGGAGAGAAAAGAAAGAAAGAGATAGAGTAGAGGTCCGAAAGGACAGTCATTGATGAATGGAAGTGATAGAGAAAGGAGGTTTGTGTGTGTGTGTGTGAGAGAGAGAAAGAGAGATAAAGGAGAGAAAAGAAAGAAAGAGATAGAGTAGAGGTCCGAAAGGACAGTCATTGATGAATGGAAGTGATAGAGAAAGGAGGTTTGTGTGTGTGTGTGTGAGAGAGAGAAAGAGAGATAAAGGAGAGAAAAGAAAGAAAGAGATAGAGTAGAGGTCCGAAAGGACAGTCATTGATGAATGGAAGTGATAGAGAAAGGAGGTTTGTGTGTGTGTGTGCAGGTGTGGACCCCTTTGGTCCAGGGAGGGCTAGGGACAAGGGGGCAAAGTGATAAATGTGGAGAACAGAGAGAGTGGTCTGCATGTGTGTATTTGTGTAGGTGTGTGGTGCGTTGCAGGGCGCAAAGGCGTCTGTGGGTGTGTATCTGTGTGACAGAGTAAGAGAGAACGAACGAGATCATTATCTCTTTCTTCACCTGTGGGCTCTCTTTTCCACAGTTTGTCCCTAGATGTGTCTGTCTTTCTGTCTGTCTGTGTATGTGTCTGTCTGTCTGTCTGTCTCTCTGACTGTCTACCTCCTGCAGTCTGTTTCCCCTGCTTCTGCCTGTCTATCTGTCCATCTCCAGAGGAACTCTATCCACGTCGAGAACAAAAACAGAGAAAAAACTCTGGAGTTGAGATGCCACTCCAAACAACAAAGGCTGTTTGAGAGCTGATGGTATCACACTGATTACAAGTACTGCAACCTACTAACGGTGAAC
>NC_063198.1:27116381-27118881 GCF_017589495.1 Alosa alosa
GGATCCAAGTGCCTAGGGGGACCCCAGTTTAACTCTGACCGGTGGTGGCGTGGTCATTCCCCAATCCCACCCCATCTCTCTCTTCCACTGAAAGGCAAAACCCCAAAGTCAAGTCGACTTTATTTATATGGTGCATTTCATAGTCAAGTCAAGTTTATTTATATAGCGCATCTCAGACACAGAGGTCATTCAATGTGCTCTACATAAACAAAAGCAAACAGTAATAGCAAATAAAAGCATAGAAGGGCAATAGTCAAAGAGTAGTTTAAAAGGTAAAGATCATAATAAAAAAGAAAACATAAAACGCACAATGTAAAATAATAATTAAGAATAATTAAAAAGACAAAATAAAAGACACAAGGTAGAATAATTTTGATATACAGTTGTCATTCGATAGCTAATAAAGAAAACATAAAACACACAAATGTACTTAAAAAGGTACATAAAAACATTAAAGGGCAATAGTTTAAAGTGTTTAAAAGGTAATAATTAAAACACATAAAAAAACAACATAGAATGATTATACTAGTCAAGCACCCAGTGAACAGCAGCACTCTATAGAGATTCTTGAAGTAGTCCCAAACTGTGAGCATATACAGTATATTTCCTTTCAGGGCCAAATGCCCAACCACAGGGCTTGATAGTCCCCCTCGTGGAGTATTAACACCCAAATAGTTAACACTCAGAGTTTCAGAGAAACCCGATAGAGCTGTAAGTCTCGAGCCGTAAAAAAGGGGCCAATACACTCTGATTATCCAAAGGCAAAAAGCCCACGAAATACACCTCACATCCACAGGGCTAACAGTAACACTGCCCTATTCATAAAGTGTGAGCTCCCTAGTATTTGTCTGACTGGTTCTTTTCTTAGCTTCATATTCTTTGAATGAACAGAAAGAAACCCTCCAGTTATATTGGATGTGCGATCAAACGAGCCCTGGCATGCCAATATGCTGAGCGCCTGACCTCGTAGCTGCGGCCGCTTTCTACTCATTAATGCCTACGGGGAAGCGGTCAGACTCACCTGCATCAGAGATAAAGAGTCTGCACCGCTCCACAGGGCGTCCTGCCCGCGCCTCCCCTAATCTCCACGGCAACAGCGGAGAAAACCCCCTAACACCCCCCGCAGAGTCAGGGGTCAAGAGCCCATTTCCCAGCTTGCCGCGCTGCTCCAGACCATTACTGAGCATCCCACAGGGGGAGAGGGTGGGGGTGGGGGTGGGAGTGGGGGCCTGATGGGTAATAGGTATATATAACACACACTGCTGAGGTCAGCCTATAGCAGAGATATACATTATATACTATGCTGACATGGCCCCAACGATCAATGGCCATATGTGTATTTGTTCTCTGATGCACAATACAGGCCAGCATTTAGAGGTATAGAACTTGAGTAAACACAGTAAACAGTAACACGTGTAAACATATATGTTTGTAGCTGTAAGTGTTTTTTTCTGTATGTCTATGGGGGAGCTTGAGTATTGTCAGTTGTGGCACAAAGCCAAGCACAAATCTGCATTGGCAGCGTGCCACTCTCTCTCTCTCTCTCTGCTGTTGTTTCATACTCACATACACAGTCATGGTAAACACACAGCAGCTGTAAAAACCAACAAGATGCAATCGCTCATCAACAGATAGCACTCGCTATGAACACGGCCGCTGACACCGTGAGATCCACATTCAGGGCTCCAGGAGATGGGAAGGAATGTTCTGGAATGTCTTTTAGACAGAAAAGGCTGCCGTCTTGTGATCGTTCCTCCTCGTCCTCATCATCTTCCTCCTCCTCCTCCTCCTCCTCCTCCTCCTCCTCCCTCCCACTCATTACACCCCCATGCCCCTGCTTCGGGATTCTCTGGACTGACCAGTCCACCCCTACACGGCGCCATATATATCACAGCCATTCATATCAGACAGGCGAAATGGTGGACATATTTCCTGAGAAATATGGCGCATTTCTCAGGTGGTGTAAAGGGTCATGAGCGCATTCTTCAGTACAAGTCCGACGAGTCCATGTGTAGCATCCGTGGGCCCTGCGGGAGTGGAGAAGGCTGCAGCACTGTAAGAGGGGTCAGTGTTTACTATGACCCTCCCATAGATTTAGGACTACATGCCCAAAGGTCACCATTCTGTCATGTGTGCTGATGTACAGTGATATGACAGTGTAGCAATAGACCTCTGAAGTTCGCCTACAAAAAAGCTGCCATCTTTAACATCTGGTATCTGGTTTTTCCTATGGGAAAAAAACATGGGGATTTTGAATTATCGCACCTGTTAAACTCTCGCCGGGATGAAAAAGTCTGAAATGCAGACGTTTTCCTGAACACACGTTTGTCCTCTGCCTTCGAGTGGATACTGTGATCTCCGGTACATGAAGGCGGCACACTTAGATTTTTGCTACCCCAGAGCTAACTTGCAATGCAACTTGTCAAAGGTAGTTAGCTTCAATTAACAACCGGATCTCCTTATATGGGCAAAGATGGTCGTTTTGGTTCTTTTTTGTAGG
>NC_063198.1:27128881-27131381 GCF_017589495.1 Alosa alosa
GCCTCCAATGAGCAGACTTGGGCCTCTAGTCTGTTAGCACAGGGTCTGCTCAACAGGCAGTGTACCACCCCCCAAATCTCCCAACGCAGGAGTGGAGACACTCCGAGGGATCATGCCTCTCCATGGTTCTAGCCGAAAGGCGGCTTCCGGGTTCCTCAGCGGGGGACATTTTAGCCGCGAGGAACTAACTAAAAGGGGGAAAAAAGCCTAATGATTTCATGGATAATGTGTCACCCTGTGTGTGTTCACATACTGCTGACGACTCATGAGCTGGTCGGTGGCAAACTCGCCGCGCCCATGCGCTCCGAGGTAATTCATTTCCATTAGCCGAGATCTTAGACTGGTCGAAAGATACACGCACAGCAAAAAAGGAGAAGGGGAAAAAAAAACACAGAGGGTGTTCTAAGAAAGAGGAGAGGAAAGACTGGAGAGAAGAGACGAGGAGAAAGTGTGTAGCTAGCGGAGAGCCACTTCTTTTTATAGCCTGGGCTTGGTTAAATATGGATGAGAGTGTCAAACTCACTCAGAGAGTAACAGACTCATCATCAGCTGGGCAGACTCCCAGGGGCCCTTGTCATGGGCCGACCCTTCCTGAACTTGCTTGTGATGAGAGATTTCAACCAGATCACAAAAAAAACCCGGCAAGGCCAATCAGAGGGGCTAAAATGGCTGCCAGTGGCGTCTAGCATCATGCAAGATAAAAAAAAAAAAAAAAGTCTTGTTCATGAGCTGAAAATGAATCAAGCTTTCATGTGAAATGTGATTGAATAGACTGGAAAAGTTTGCGTTTCAATAGACGGCTGACTGAGAGCGGTTTGGCTCGGCTACTTTGGAAATAAATAAAAGGACAGCAGAGGATAAATTAGAAAATCAAAACAATAATAAAAATAACTGTGGCAGAAAACCTTTAAAAGGTTCTAATCTGAATAACACCAAATTAATTCATGCACTAATCTCCAAGGTTGAGTACAAGGGCTGAAGATGTGCATTGATTGACTGTGATGTTATTTTTCGTACCCCTGAAGGAACATCCTTTCAAGTTTGCGGGGAGCCAGATATACCCCCAAAAAGAAAGAATAAAAATGACAGCTTTTGGATCTGACTGGTGGGGTGGGGATTTGTGGATTGAACTCAAAGGAAAAAGGCAAAAATACTATTATACAGCACTGAATGGATCAGACAAGCCACAAATCAAATAACAAAATAATCCAGTAATCAAAGTCAAACTTCATCCGAGAAGTCCTCCACATAATAAAATTCTCTTTTAAAAATACAAGTCATAGTTTAAGTCCCGTGCAACACCCACACACACACAGACAGTCATGGTAAAGGGGGCAGCAGAGGCTAAAAGGATTACTCAGCCTCGCCTTGCTAATGACTTCAAAATGGAAATAAAAATACCCTGCTATCTCCAAGCTTCTGCTTCTCTCTCTCTCTCTATCTATCCCTCCCTCTCTTCTGCACCTTTCTCTCTCTCTCTATCCCTCCCTCTCTTCTGCGTCTTTCTCTCTCTCTCTCTCTCTCTCTATCCCTCCCTCTCTTCTGCGCCTTTCTCTCTCTATCCCTCCCTCTCTTCTGCGTCTTTCTCTCTCTCTCTATCCCTCCCTCTCTTCTGCGCCTTTCTCTCTCTCTCTATCCCTCCCTCTCTTCTGCGCCTTCTCTCTCTCTCTCTCTCTCTATCCCTCCCTCTCTTCTGTGTCTTTCGCTCTCTGATCAGTGAGTCTGGAGCAGTAATGAGGTGAAGCCAAAGTCTCTCTCTCTCATCCTTGTTGGTGCTCTGCTCCCTCAGACTCTCTTCCCTCTCTCCCTCTGCTCAGGCAGTGTAAACTGCTGAAGAGCACCACGAGTGTGGGGGCAAAGAAGAGACTCTGCTGCATGCGGAGCTCGCGAGGGCGTCGCCTCCATTTTGCGCCGGGTGCCTGTGCCGACGGCAAGCGTTAACCGTGCCAACGAGCGCGGCGGCAGCAGCGGCGCTAATCAGCTCACCCCTGACCTCGCTCCTGCCGGAACAAAGCAGGCAGACGGAGCCCAGACAAACGCAGCAAACGCACGTCGTTAGCCAGGAGCACGGCCGAGACGAGCACGGTGACAACTACGGCAAAACACGGAGATAAAGAAAACGTGGAGGAGACGGAGGGCAGGGAGCGGAGGAAGAGTAAAGGAATAGAGTCAGGGGGGAGGGAGGGAGGGAGGGGGAGGGAGGGAGTGCAGGATGGAGAAAATGTCAGGAAGCTGGTGAAAGGGGGGAGGTGAGAGGAAGGGATGGGGAGAGGAGGTGCCTGAGGATGTCAATCATGTGGGTCAAATCATTCACTGGGTGAGTGACAGCTGCGCTGGTATTTACCAGCCGGCCTCTCACCTTTCACATTTCTGATGCCTGCATGGGTCAGGCCCACTGGGGCAGCCAGCAGTGCAACGGACTTCACTACGCCAGCACAGGGACATGAGAGAAAGCAGCAGGCTTTGTGTGCAGTGTGTTTGTCTGCAGTGTGTGTGTGTG
>NC_063198.1:27133881-27148881 GCF_017589495.1 Alosa alosa
AAATACACAGAGAGAAGAAACAGAGAAAGAGAGACACAGACAGAGAGAGAGAAAGAGAGAGAGAGAGGCAGACAGAGAAAGAGAGCCAGATAGAGGGAAGGAGCCTCTCTGGAGTTCTGTCCTCCAGGTCTCATGGAGATGTTTCCGAGAGCGTGAGGTCAGGCCACAGAGCGGCGTTGTGCGCGTGAGGGCTTCTCTGGCTGTAATCAGGCTAATTGTGCTGAGTGTCTGTGGTGATTACTCCAGCGTGCAGATGGCCGTGCGAGAGGTACCACGGGCAGGCAGGTGTCTCTCTCTCTCTCTCTTTTTCTCATGGGGGCGCTAAATGAGTGATTACACTCAGGTAACAGGTGGGCTAATCTGTGCGGCTCGTCTTATCTGTGGTTTTAATTATATGATTAATTCTTTCACACACATGTGTGTGTGCGTGCTTGTCCATGTGAGGGGGAGAGAATACAGTATGCACGAAGGTCAGTGTGTTATTGTACAAGTACCAGTGACATAGAGACAAAGACACTGTGTGTGTGTGTGTGTGTGTGTGTGTGTGTGTGTGTGTGTGTGTGTGTGTGTGTGTGTGTGTGTGTGGGACTCACCTCGTCCTTGTACTTGACGATGTAGGAGTAGATCTCATGGAGTGCGCTCAGGCTGTTGAACTGGCTGAGGTGGAGGCGGGACTGCTCCGCCAGGTACGCACTCATGTCCTGGTCACTGATGGCCGGCATCCTGGCGATGTCCGAGTAGTACCTGAGCGCGGAGGAGCAAAGGCAGAGAGGACATTCAACACACAGACTCAGAGTCCGCAAATCAATATGCTCAACTCTTAAAACTATTTCATGGTAGGAGGAATGGTAAATTGACTATTTGCATAGCACTTTTCTCCAAAGCACTTTATCAATTCATGCCTGTTAGCTTACCCATTCACACACACATTCAACCCCATGAGAAAAGGTTGCCATGCATGCACCAAGGTATTTACCGGTAAATGACTAAGCTATTAAACTATCAAAATTATTTTCAAGTATTAAACTATTCAAATCAAAATTGTCAACAACAAATTGTTGGCAAAGCATAGAAGCACCGTCATATTAAGTCAAGTCATATTCATTTATAGGGCATATTTGAAGACGAATTGTACGAAGCTGTTCAAGATTATATCAAGCAGCAATAAAAACAAAAAAAGACTAAGTGAGGAAGTGATGCCAGTGGTCTGGACTAGTGTTGCCTGACGCCTACCTCTCCACCCAGTTCTTGTAGTTTGGAATGTCTTTAGCGTAGAGCAGCTTGTTGGAGGGTGAGTCTTTGCCCAGCTTGTGCTCGGAGGTGGAGCAGGAGTCCATGAAGGTCTGGGCCACCACCGACAGACACGCGTCTGTGATGCTGTTCTTGTGGATGTCGAAGACAAATTGGGGGTTCTTGATGACGTTCACCCAGAAACGCAACGGCAGGCTGGGTAGTGGAGGGAGGGAGAGGAAAGGACAATTACATTTTCAGAGCTAGCTTCAAAAAACAAACAAACATTTGGTTGTTCCAAGGAAGAACATTTTGTACCATGAATGCAGCTGTAATTGTTTTTCTAGAAGGTTCCATACAGAACGGTGTTTAAGGTTCCTTATAGTAGATGCTGCACCAGACTCACCAGTTGCTCTTCCAGGTGTGCCGAACATCGGAGTCGGAGATCAGGTGTTTGTCCGCCTGCTCGTCCAGGAAGTCGAACATGTACTTGATGGCCAGGGGCAGGGCACTGCCGCGGTGGGCCGTGCTGAAGATGGTCTCAAACAGGTCATCCACAAACTTCTGTAACGTACCCTGGAAGAGACAAAGACAGTCAGAATCAGTGATGGCCAGTCATCATTCATTAATTCATTTATACATTTAAAATTATCATTTGAAGGCCTTTTGCTTTTGACCACAGCTCGCAGCCATCTCATATTTGACACATTCTTCTCCCCTTCCCATTAGCACCTGCAAGCTTGAGTTGATTACAGTGTCCTCGACCAGGGTCATTCACTGTTAGCGGCTACACGCACACAAAAACTTTAGCATGTGTGTTTAAAAACTGAGACAGTTCGCTCATTCAAAGTGCTTTAATCCAAGTTTGAATGGGGACGAAAGCAAAAAAAAAGATCAACACTGTGCCGGATCTTCTTGGTTAGATACACTGACACCAGCCATTCCTGGTGGCAGCAGCCACAAGTCCCACCAAAAGGTTTCATCCATGCCCTGCGTGAACCTGGAGTCCTTAGCACTATCCACCCAGCTTTGCCCTGTCACCAGCAGTGTCGGAGTGTCTATATCACTCTACAACAGAGCTCCCAAGGCTGCAGAGATGTCTTCATTTCAACACAGCTACCCAATGCCTGAATTAAAACTGTTATTACCAGTATTCATTGCCATTTTTAGTGAGGGTGTGAAAGGATGCCTCTTCATTTGATTTTGAGGTTAAGTTGAGAAAGTATAGTAAACAAATATGTTGAGTATACAAAGACCATTCATATACTTGTTACTTGTATACAATGCTTAGGTAAGTTCAAATAACAACACCTATTTAAAAGCACTGAAGCCTACAGTGCTGTCACATCATTCAGCTCAAGCGTCTGTGAGGAGCAAATAAGCCTCTTTAAGACTCATCTATCTCTAGCCCTTCACCATGGCAACTGCAGCCCTGGTACGCCTCTTCAGAGAAGCAGAGGTGGAACATGCCGGACCTTTCTAGCGTCTGCCTTCCGTGGTTCGTGCGATGGAATGGAATGCAGAGGAACTCACGTGTGCCAATGTTTGGTACCACAGTTGCAATCCTTTTACACCCAATAACCGAATTATAAGACGAGAAAATGTGGCACAGGAAAACAAATAAACAAATGAATCTGCATCTTTTGTTGTGGAGCCGGGACTATGGATGCACAAGCAGGGATTACAGGCTCCATGTTGTTTTCGACCTCACAAAAACCTCCAAACACTCCACACCGAGGAGCAAAAACAAGGAAAATGGAGTGTGTGTGTGTGTGTGTGTGTGGTGGCAGTGGGGAAATAATGTTTACGTGGACAAACTGAGCCGGCACAGCAAGTCAATGAATCTATCTCCACAAAGACCCAGGAGATTGCTGCCGGTCAGAGGAAACAGCCACACACCACACCAACCCCCATTCACACACACACACACACACACCCCTAACTAGTCGATAGGCAAAGGTCAGCCACCTAATTAACCAACACTCCTTCAACCCATATTGGGCTTTAATGAAAAGGTTATCAAAAATGTTAATCACTGAGCTGCTCACAGCATGTAAACAAACACAATACACAAACACACAAGGGCAAGACGAGACGCTGAATATGCAAAGCTGTGTGTTTGTGTGTTTCATCGCAATATGTTGTTCAGTGAAACCTAAAATGGCTTATTTTGGCCAATGAACAAGCATTCTGCTTTTCATACAGAACCATATGGGCTGACATGAGAAGGAGGCACTTAGTGTGTGTGTGTGTGTGTGTGTGTGTGTGTGTGTGTGTGTGTGTGTGTGTGTGTACAAGTGTATTACCTTGGTAGCGAGCAGGCGTGTCAGGTAGATCTCGGACACCATCTTGCTGCCGCGGTCTCCCTCCCGCTGGTCCGAGTGGTCGTGGTTCTTGACCAGGTGCCACAGCTTGGTGCCGCTCTCCAGGTCTGGCGTGATCATGGGCGTCCTAGAGCGCAGACTGTCTGGGCTGCTGGCAGTGCGCAGCATGCTCTCTACACACACACACACACACACACACACACACACACACACACACACACACACACACACACACACACACACACACACACACACACACACACACACACACACACAGAGGAATAGAAGGGGGATGGAGAGAGAAATAGAGATAAGTACATTACTATTTTTGCTTCACGGCATAAAGGTGAAAACAGCAGAGAAAAGGTGTGTGTGAGGGAGTGTGTCTAGTGGGATAAGACTAGGCCATGGCATTCTGTGCGCCGCTCGTCCCGGACTCTAATACGACGTGTCACTTCCTCTCTCCCACTCCGCCTCCAATGCTTTGTCACTAAAGTGACGTGCCAATCCCCCTCTCCTCTCTTCTCTCTCTCTCTCTCTTTCTCTCTCTTTCTCCATCTTTCTCTCTCTCTCTCTCCATCCTTCTCCCTCTCTCTCTCTCTCTCTCTCTCCATCCTTCTCTCTCTCTCTCTCTCTCTCTCTTTCTCTCTCTCTCTCTTTCTCCATCCTTCTCCTTCTCTCTCTCCCTCTCCATCGTTCTGTGTGCCTACGACAGTGATCCTCATTCTGGCACACGGGGACATTACAGTGGGGATTTAATGGCTGTCATGCACGGACGCAGCGACTGATCGGCTCACGGGGGCCAATAAAGACTCCCGGAGCGGACAGGACGCCGCCGAGCACACGGCAGCTTTGCGCTAGTCGCCTGCCACTCCACGCCACACCGTGTCACACACACACACACACACCTCTACCAAAATAGCTTGCTGTAGCAGCAAGAGGAGACAGACAGGGGGAGGAGGAGAGCAAGGAGAAAGATAGAGAGTGTGAAGGAGTGAAACGGAGAGATGTTTTGAAAACTGAAGTAAACTAGAACATCAGTTAAGGCATGGAAGTGGAGCATCACAGCCAAGTTATTATTGATTTCTATCAGGGTAGTGTGTGTCTGTGTATAAGTATATAAGGCTGTGCTCCTGTGTGTGTGTGTGTGTGTGTGTGTGTGTGTGTGTGTGTGTGTGTGTATCTAAGAGAAAAATGATTTTCTCTGTCAGAACTAGAACGAGAGGAGAAAAAAAGAAGAGACACTTTTGGAGGTGAGGTGAGGAGAGAGTGGAGGGGGGGGCAATCTTACCGTATCTACTGAGAGACTTGGTGAACGTTGAGGAGTTGGAGATGTTGTAGGCAGAGTTCTGCTTGGGGACCAGAGCTATGGCTGACCCGTCCGTCACCTAGACAAGCACAGAGAAGCAAACCATAGCAGGTTTAGATACCAAAACAACAAAAAGGGCTTTAGAAAATGCAGGTGAAGTGGCGGATATGTGCGAGCTAGGTGCTACCTGATAGTGGGCTAAAGTGTTGAGGCGTTTCCAGTCGTTGTCGATCTTGGTGGTGACATCCTCGTCCTGTAGGATGATGCGGGCCATTCTCCCCTGACGCCATTCTGGAGGAGAAACACAAGGGTCTGGTCAGCACTCTATCGAGTCTCTGCTCTGGGCTATGCATACTTGGGCTTTATAATAAGATGGAGCACAGCTAACAGCATTTGTAATAAAGCAAACATTTGTAATAAATTCTGCTCATTGTATCAAATACATTAGCGTGGCAAAGGTCACATGCATTACAAACACTTAGAAAATATAGAGGAATTAAATGGACCAGAGTGTAATGTGTGCTCTTCTTACTGTCTTACTTCTTACTGACACAGGTTGGCGTACACACAGTGACAACGAACAGCATGCTGATGCCTAGTTTTCAGATTAACTAGGGTTAGGACAGGATTACGGTTATCTAGTGAATTCGCAGTGAATTCTGATGTGCTGTATCCCAGATTATTGTTCAGTTCCACTGAGCAGGGTAGCTATGGCGCCTCTGTCAAATGTGGAAAGGCAGTGGTAGTGTTGCACAGAGTTACTGAAGCCTTTACCAAACACAGCTGCCTGACATCAAGAAGTAGTTTGTTTACATTTGTCATAAAAACATTTTTGCTAGGTCTCAGTGGGACACAAATTATTCAAATAAATACTGAAATTGAATTTAGTGGGAAGTGTATCCAGTCCAGAAACCTTAATAGATCCTAATAAATGGCATGCATGCTTTCCACAGCACAACACAGAGTAGATATGAGGCCAACGGACCCGCTATCTTACCCAGGTCCATGTCCCCGGCCTTGGGCCTCTGAGAGTACGGCGTGCCCTTGTAGACTGCGTCCAGCAGCTTCTCCTTCACCTGCATGATGGTGTCGCAGTTGAGCACCTTGACCATGACCTCGGGCGCGTTCTCGTTCTCCGGGTTCACACAGTGCAGAGTCTGCAGCGGAGAGCAGGGAGGGCAGGAAGGAGGAGGGGAAGTTGAGTTAGACATGACCAGCCGCATCAGAGCGCCTCAGACAGGCACAGGCAGTCGCTCCCAGATGTCTGACATCACAAAAGCGTCACACAGGGGAATAAGATTCGGGGGGGAAAAAAGGAGCTTTGGGGGGGTGACACAACACCCACGTAGAACCACAGACACTGCCCTGAGCGTCCAGAAAAGCCTTTCAAATTCACTGTTCTGATGTCAGACCAGGGCAACCCTGACCCAGGAAGTTAAGCGAAGCGGCAGGGAAAAGGGCTCCGGGGACCTGATGTCACGGCAGTGCAATCCCCCCCTGAATTCCCAACTCCACAGCCGACGCTCAGGAAACACACTACTGAAACACACCCCGAGCTCTCCCACAGTCCCCCACCCCCCACCCCACTAAGCACCGCCAATCTGCAGAGAGCACTTAGCTCTCAGCCCCTAGATAGATGCAGTCAAGGGCCGCTGAGAGCAGGCTGTGGGTGTGTGGAGGACTGAGTGAGGATGGAGAGTCTGGAGAAGGTGGACGTAGGCGGGGTGTTTTCTTTATTATCATTATTTATTCAAAGTCACTTGCAAAGGGAAACAATGAGGTTTGGGGTTGGGCTGAGGTTGGAGTGGGTGAGAATCTGGAGGGGAGGGGGGGTTGGTGGTGCTACTTACGAGGGTCTTGTAGTCGATCTGCTGGCGGATGAGCTTGTCCTCGCTGAGGGAGTAGCGGGCCTCGCCGGTGATGGCGTCGATAGGACCCTTCTCCATCTGCTGCTTCATGGCACAGTAGAGCATAAAAAGAGGCTCGCCGGCACACTCCTGAGAGAGGGAGGGAGAGAGAGGGGGATAGAGAAAGAGAGAGAGAGATGGAGGAGAGAGAGGGGGATAGAGAGAGAGAGAGATGGAGGAGAGAGAGCAGTGTGAGTGAGCAAATGCTTCTACATCCCTAACACACATAGTAGGTCACACAAACACGCTACCAAACACACACACACACACACACACACACAGAGGAGAGGTCAAGCATACAAACACATAACACTGCTGGACTCAGCACTTTCTGCAAGGTCAAGGACCACTACCTGAAGTGCACCATAAAGCATCTAAACTACTAAGGCCTAATGAGACTGAGAGAATGGCAGGGCAATGAAGAGGGTAAACTAGGCCAAATAAAACAAGACAATCTTAAGAGTAAGAATACAAATAAGAAAAGTAAACAAATAAGCAGAGTGTAAACAGGAGGCTTAAAAAACAGGAATAATACAGCATCCAAATGCTAGTGTGAACACTTCAGATCGACACTCACTCAAACACACAAATAAAATTAGCCATTCACTGATGCAGAGCAGCTGTTGTGCTGCTCAACAGCCCCAAAACACACACACACACACACACACACACACACACACACACACACACACACACACACACACACACACACACACACACACACACACACAACCCAGATAGAATCAAATACACATAATTTCAGCATGTGCAAACACCCACAAACACAGCCATGAGTGCACACACACACAGACACACACAGACAGACACACACACTTCCCTCTGATGGCTTAAGCCGCAGTGTCAACAGCCCCTGTGTGGGTAATGAGGGCTTTTTAATACACCTCTCCCCGTGTCAGGCTCTCAGACAAGGAGAGCCCAGCTCTGTAGCTCTGCTCCGTGAGATGGTGAGAGGGGCTATTAAAAAACCATCCATTCCACACCTCCGGTCACCCCACTCACCATTAAAACAGCCTCGACAGACAGACATGAGAGCCTGAACTAAATCAGCCCTTTGCCTTCATACGGCTGTGTTGGTTTTTTCCCCCTCCACTCGTCTCTGGCTATTCCTTGTTGGGACAACAGGTCAAGATAAGACCCCTCCAGCTCTGGGCTTTCTGTCCAGTTGTAATGATGTCAGTGTGCCTTTGGCTGCAGGGATGCTGTGGAAATGGCTGTTGTTGTTGTTGTTGATGATGTTGTTGTCGTTGTTGTTGTTGTTTTCTCCTGAGTGGGCCAAATACTAATGACAGAGCATTAAGCGCATCTGTCCCATTTTGAGAGAGTTGGAGAGAGGGGAGGAATGCTGTTTTGAAAACGAATGGTTCCAGATAGATACCCATCTGATGAACAATTGCTGACAGGGAAAAGAGAGAGAGAGAGAGAGATGACTCTTTTAGTGCTGGAATCAGTCCAACATTTTGGGCGTTTATGTGACAAGAGAATTGTACAGGATGTGTCTGAGGATGCCCCACCTATGTGGACCGATATTGTGGGTCTGCTACCGAGGTCCTTTAAAGGCCATGCAGACACCCTTTGAAGTTCATCACGGTGCTCGCTGATCCTGAGGCTCTTTCCCTCATCCAGCCCAGATAAACTGACCATGTGTGCTTCAGCCAGTGCATTAGGAAGAGCGAGAGCGGCCGGGCTATGGGCTTGGGCACGGTTTAGGAGCAGATTGACAGATGCTTAATGGACGTTTCCCAGGTGCCTGCTCGCAGAACCACACCCGGGGGCGTGGGGAAGAAAGGAGGGAGAGAGAGAGAGAGAGAGGGGAAGGAAGTGGCTCAGGGGCCTACCGGGGGAAAGCACTAGGAGCGACTGATGGAGGAGTTAATAGAAGGTTAACGACTGTGAGGGAAAAAGTGCCCGGAAAGCACTTCAGCGCGTGAGATATGTCAAAGAGGCAATGAGACGCGGGCTCAGCCATCTCTCTCTCTCTCTCTCTCTCTCTCCTCCCTCTCCGTTTATCGCTCTCACCTCATGTCTTTCTCTCTCTCGTGCTTGGCTAAACTCAATCTCACACTGCCTCCCACTCACTCACTCACTCATTCCCTGCCTCTCAGTGCCTCTACATCTGCATGCTCGCTATCTCTCTCTTCCCTCTCTCTCTCCATGTGTGGCTAATCGGACTCTTGACTGTAAGCGCTCGTGTTCCTCATCCGTTCTTGTGCATCTTCCTCCCCACCTCACTGCACACTCTCACACCCCCCCTTCTCATTGCGTCCACTCTGGCGCTCCGCAGCTCCTGCTGACGTTTCCTCACTCCACCTCACCTGTGCGTCCGGTGCGAGAGCAACCTTGGAGAGTGAGAGCCTCTCGCCTCCGTGGACCGTCAAAGGTGCGCGCTCTGTCTCTCTTTTCTCAGGCCGGACTTGGCTCCCTCTGGTCTCATTCCCCCCCAAAAAAGTCCATCCCAGCCCCTCCTCCATGCTCTCTCCTTTTCGTTGGCGCCAGCTAATTAAACAGACAGATGCTAACGATCGGCGGCAGCCGAGCCGAGCCGAGCCGAGCAGCCGGTCCAAGTGCGGGCTGATAGCGCTGCTGGTTCAAGTGCGGGGTTCCAGTGCTGGTTCAGGATAAGATAAGCTGCTGGTTCGCCGGTGCCAGCTCTCTCCCTTCAACTTGGTACAAGAAACAGAATGGGCCATGACAAAGCATGAACATGCGCATCTGCGGGAAGGTATGAAAGGCTCAAACATCGGCCTCAGAGTTCTAATCTTTGCAGGGTGAAGTGGGAGTCTCATCTGAAGTGAGTTTTGCTAGAGTAGACGCCATTACCTGCTGCTTCAAAAAGTGTTACATCACACCGTTCTAAATGGTTTGCATTTGGACAGAGACCAAACGTTGAGCAGAGCATCATCAACCCATTGAAGTCCATCCAGCCTCTTACGAGAGGCCAGAGATCCTCTCAAGGCATCGGTTTCTTCAGCACCGTAACCGGACAGTGTTATACAACAGAGCAGGACATGATGTCATTAAACAGCAGGCTTGCAAGTACTTGTTGAGGTTTCCAGGCTTTTCTAAGCTTGATCTCACAATATCAAGAGCTTCAGGAACACACTGGAAAGAGCAAGAGATGCAGCCACTAGCTTTTTTTATTGAACGCAGTGGATTTTATAGGATGTAAACAAGACTCGTTTGAAGAGATGGGAGCGGAATGGTCTGTTTTTGCTGCACTTAAAACATTTGTGTTACTGTGAGCAGAGCAGAAAGCTTTGCATAAAACCCCTTCTGAGGTCTTAACACGTTAGAGGCATCGTCTGCGGAGCCACACAGCGATGAATGATTTACTAAATGAAAACGTGTGGAAAACAGGCTCTATGCTCTGCACTCCTTCACCTGTCCCACTCTTCCATTTCTCTCTCTCATTCTCTCTCTCCCTCCCTCCCTCCTTCATCCCTCTCTCTGAGGATTCTCAGGAGTGGAGTCGGAGGAGTTGAATGCCTGAGAGGGCTGAGGGCTTGCTCACGTCAGGGCTGACGTCCAAACCACAGACATATGGTCGCCTGCTCTTACAGTCATGCCACTCAAGCTCCTGTGACTCTTTGCTGCAACAAACACAGAGGAGTGCAAGCTGTTTGTGTTGCACAGTACACACACACACACACACACACACACACACACACACACACACACACACACACACACACACACACACACACACACACAAGAAAGAACATAGAGAAGAAATATCCTCTAGCAGGAGAGTGATGCAGTAAATAAAGCGGTTTCAATGCCAGGCCATATGTCCCTTTGCTGCACACTCCTTTCTCTTACTATTTATTAACCAATGCTTCTGCAAATAGACTTCATCAATCCTGCTGAGGGCTGCTTGCTGAAATGTGGCTTAATAAATAGTAAGAGAGAAAGGAGTTTGTGGCTACTCTTTATATTTTATGATGTGGTTCTAACCAGTTTCCCTGTTTGGATGTGCGTTCCCCTCATTTCCTTTTCCATCATATGGCCCTTGGCCTTCATATGGAGGCATCAGGAGTGGGTCTGCCGTTGGCCTTTCCTGTAGTAACAGGGTTAAACCTCCCCAGCCTGCCCTTCCGCCAACACCCCCACTCACCTTCAGGAACTTGTAGAGGAGGAACGTGAACCAGTTGGTCAGCATTTTCTCAGCCACAGACTCCGTCCTGCAAGGAGAGGAACAAAAGAAGAAAAGAGAGTAAAGATGAGAGGAGGAGAGGACTCAGACGAGACTCCTTAAAGTGGACCAGACAACCATGGAACAGTGGACAAGCAAACCAGTGTGCTGGGCAGAGACGAGTCACAGACGACAACAACAAAAAGAAATGCTGATTTCTTCCAAATGGGAATTGTTCCTATAATACAACGACAGTGTGTGTGTGTGTGTGTGTGTGTGTGTGTGTGTATGTGTGTGAGTGTGAGAGTGTGTGTGTGAGAGTGTGTGTCTGTGTGAGTGACGACAGGCCTCAACGAGAGTGATGGAACCACTCCGAAACGAGCCTGCTTTAGCGGAGAGCGTGCAAGGCACTCTACAAACCCCTCCACCCCCCCCCCCCCCCCCCCCAACATCAATGAGCATGCGGAGCAAGAAACAAAATTATTTAGCGAAAGCCGGCGACAGTGAGTGAGCGAGCGAGTGAACAAGCAGCACAGAGCGGAGGCAAAGCCTTCAAAGAACAGCTCGTACTACCACACAAATAAATTAGCACTAATAATAAACCAAACCTTTTCCTCTCTCTCTCTCTCCCTTCTCTCTCTCTCTCTCTCTCTCTCTTTCATTTTCACCCTCTCTCATGTGTGCGCTTTAAAAAACACAACACCAACCACCAATCTTCATTAAAAAACACACCAATTAGTATAATTCAGTAAGTTCTCTCATTAATCTGGGAACCTGCAGCATAATAAGGAGCCTTGGAAGGTCCCTCAGAAGGAGGGTAATTAAAAGGCAGAGTAATTAGTGGCCTTTATTACTCCTAATCTGTTTAACAGCTCCAAAAAGAGGCGTGGAGGAAGGGACTTGGGGAAACAGTTTGTTTTTTGGCGCGCTCTCTTTAATTATACATTCTTTCAGAGTGAGTTTACCCAGGAACGGAACTGAGGGAGAGGTGAAGGAGGAGAGGAGAGAGAGAGAGAGAAGGAGAAAGGGATGCTCTCAAAAAAGAGGGGGGAGAGTGAGGGATGGGAGAGGTTGGGTGTGTGTGAGGGATGGAGGGAGATGGAGAGAGATGGAGAGAGCAGGAGACAGGGATTTGGAAGAGGGGTAGAGAGAGATGAGAGGGAGAGAGATGGATGAGAGAGAGAGAGATGGATGAGAGAGAGAGAGAAAAAGAGAGAGAGAGAGAGAGAGAGAGAGAGAGAGAGAGAGAGAGAGAGAGAGAGAGAGAGAGAGAGATGGATACAGAGTGAGAGTTCCAGAGCATGTAACACAGAGTACATGCTGTTCCTGTATATATGTGGCTCTCCAGTTCCAACACACAAAGGTGTTCTTTAAAAGACAGGAGGAGACTTACAGCTGTGAAGCACACACTGAGGGGCTGAGTGTGTGAGTGAGCTTGACAGATGAGAGATAATATCTAAAGCTGCAGTTATGCCGGCTATAACACGACGAGCTTCATTATGGCTTGTACCGTACGTAGTTCTGAGTAGGAGCCCATTGTTTTTGGAAATGTCTCCCTCATCCTTCTCTCTCCCCCTCCATCTTGCTCTTGATTACTATTCCCCCTGACATCCTTGCAGCCATCTTCCCATTCATCTGACTCAAAAAATGCTCTTGCTGGCACAAAAAGCAGCCGTTAGCTGCCAAGGAACATGAAGAGGAGAACATGGGATGAGGACAAGAGGGTGAGGAGAAAAAAAGCGTTCATCCCCTTCCGTGCGGCTGGCGTCGCTCCCTCTCTCCCTCCCTCCCTCTTTTTTTTCCGATGGGTCTGTCCATCGCCACTCATCTATTCCTGTCAGTCACATTCTCCTGGTGAGGAGCTCCATGCCAGTGCCTCCATCAGTGCATCCATCCCCCACTTTCTCTCTCCCTCCCTCCCTCCCTCCTTTCTTCTCGCTCTTGCTCTCCCTCCTTCCCTCTTTCTCTCGGTCTGTCTGTCTCTCCATAGGGAGTGTGTGTGCTCAGGTGTGTAATGTTCCCTGACAGACACACAGGATACGGGAGGGGAGTGGAGCGAGAGAGCGAGAGTGACAGAGAGAAAGAGACGGGGGAGGAGAAATATGGATAGACTTTTATCAAATGGCCGCCATCAACTGGAGTGCTTACTGCTGTTGCACTGGTGGCCTTCACCCATTAACCTGCACTGTGAACTAATGACCTGAGAACAGCACACGGAGTCATTTCTCTCATTCAACTGCCCCGCAGAACACAGAAAAAACAAATATGCCTAGAGAAATATTTTGAGCATGAGGGACCTATCCACCCTTCACTAAACCTAAAAGATAAGATAAGTCAGAAAAGGGTGCAAGTTAGTGCCTCATATAGGTAAAGGTATGTAAGAGTATCTAAATGAATATGTGTGTGTCACCTTGGCATAGCGCAAAGTCAGTTTATCTGTAAACACTAGAAGCCCCATATTTTCATAGCTACTAGAACTGCCGTAAGTGGTCATTTTGACCCCCCTTAGAATTTAAACTTTATATTCAACCAGCAGGACTGTATTTTTCCTTTAAAGAAAGTCATTGTACATGCAACTTTCTTAACGGTCAAAATGACCGTCGCGACAGTTCTACAGTTCACTCTTGCAGATCCCTCTTGCAGATCACTCTTGCAGATCACTCTTCCAAACCTAGCAGTATTCTCATGAGCAAGCTAGAACCTCTATACTGCCGATAGAACTTGTGGAGGTGGCATCTGTCTTTGTATAGACATACATGCAGGCAGACACACACACACACACCTGCGCAGCAGCAGTTTAGGGTGGTTCTTGCTCTCGAGGTTCTTGTCGATGAGGTCGGCGAGCAGCTGCTTGAGGACGCCGGTGGCGTACTCCATCTCGCCCTGCAGTGCGGTCATGATGAGAGAGGCCACGTTGCCACGGTCGCGCATGGAGAAGGAGCGCTGAGCCTCCAGCGTGCGGATGAACGTCAGCAGGAAGTGCTTCTTGTTGAGCAGCTGCCCAAACAGGGCCAGGGCCTTCTCCACATTGGCTGGGACCTGGAGCGAGAGAGAGAGAGAGAGAGAGAAAGAGAGAGAGAGAGAGAGAGAGAGAGAGAGAGAACATTGATGGGAGGAAGAATGAAAGAGAGATGACAAAGAAGGGAGAAGGTGAAAAACAGGGTGAGAATGGATGAGAGAGGCAATCGGAAAGAGGGCAGTGTGAATGTGTATGAGCGGGCGAGGGGCAGAGAGACAGACAGAGAGAGAGAGAGAGAGAGAGAGAGAGAGAGAGAGAGAGAGAGAGAAAGAGAGAGAGAGAGAGAGAGAGAGAAAGAAAGCACAAAATCAATTTATACATGCAGTTAGATGGAGAGAGCCAACATTAGAGACATTAGAGCCACCCAAAGGAGAAGAAAAAAACAAAATCACAAACAGGGCAGAGAGAGAGAAAGAGAAGAAGAAAGAAAGAGAGAGAGAGCGAGAGAGAGAGAGAGAGAGAGAGAGAGAGAGAGAGAGAGAGAGAGAGAGAGAGAGAGAGAGAGAGAGAGAGAGAGAGAGAGAGAGAGAGAAAGAGAGAGAGAGAGCGAGGAGAGAGAGAGAGAGAGAGAGAGAGAGAGAGAGAGAAAGAGAGAGAGAGAGAGAGAGAGCGAGAGAGAGAGAGCGAGAGAGATCGAGAGAGAGAGAAAGAGGACAACAAGAGGAAAAGAGAACACATTAATCACTTTCAGACACAAACACCAAAAACCAATGCCAGCCTATATCCCATCTCTCCCCTAAACCCCCTCCCAACAACCAACACCTCCTTCCCTCCATATACACACACACACACACACACCCATGTTTGCCAGCTGTGGGGATAAATAAAGCACTTCCATCGCTCTCGTCACATCTCCCCGAGACACTGGAACACACAAGGGGAGCCTCAGGAGGAGGCCTACGGCACACGCAGCATAATAACAAATTGATCCCCGCGCTCGCCAGCCAGAGTGCATGGGGAGATATGACTGAAGAGACCCTCCAACACACACACACACACACACACACACACACACACACACACACACACACACACACACACACACACACACACACACACAC